>NW_012115167.1:205743-235064 GCF_000951035.1 Colobus angolensis palliatus
CCCAGCGGCTTTGTTTACCTACTTAAGCCTCAGCAATGGTGGGCGCCCCTCCCCCAGCCTCGCTGCTGCCTTGCGGTTAGATCGCAGACTGCTGTTCTAGCAATGAGGGAGGCTCCGTGGGCGTGGGACCCTCCCGGCCAGGTGTGGGATATATTCTCCTGGTGTGCCTGTTTGCTTAAAGCGCTGTATTGGGGTAGGAGTTACCTGATTTTCCAGGTGTTGTGTGTCTCAGTTCCCCTGGCTAGGAAAAGGGGTTCCCTTCCCCCTTGCACTTCCCAGGTGAGGCGATGCCTCGGCCTGCTTCAGCTCTCACTGGCGGGGCTGCAGTGGCTGACCAGCACTGATTGTCCGGCACTCCCTAGTGAGATTACCCCAGTACCTCAGTTGAAAATGCAGAAATCACCAGTCTTCTGTGTCGCTCGCGCTGGGATTTGGAGACTGGAGCTGTTCCTATTCAGCCATCTTCCAGACTGACTCTTAAGGAATGGCTCCTCTGAAGAACTTCTAACATTTCTTGCAAGGCAGTTACTACTGAGGACAAATTCTCTTCAGTTTTGATTGTCTAAGTCTTAACTTCTTCTTTGCCTTTGATGAGTAATTTCACAGAGTACAGACTTTTAAGTTGATTATTTTTTTCTCTCAGCACTTTAAATATTTAACTCTACTCTCTTCTTGCTTGCATGATTTCTTAGGAGAAGTTAGATGTAGTTGTTATCTTTGCTCTTCTGTAGGTGAGGTGGATTTTCTTGTTTTCCTTCAATACTTTTTTCTTTATCTTGAGTTTGAATATATGTGTACATGTAGTTTTTGTTTTAGTGTATACATATTTTTTCTTTTGACATTTATCTTGACTGATGTTCTCTGAGTTACCTGGGTATGTGGTTTGGTGTGTGAAAATAATTATGGGAAATCCTTCGGTCATGATTGCTTCAAATATTGCTCTATTCATTTCTCTTTTTCTTCTCCTTCTGCTGTTTATACTGTGGGTATAGTATACCTTTATAGTTATTCCCAGTTCTTGGGTATTCTGCTCTGTTTTTTTCCCAGTGCTTTTTTTCACTTTGCTTTTCAGTTAGGTTTCTCTTGCCATCTTCCCAAGCTTAGAGCTTCTTTCCTTAGTTCTATTTAGTCTAGTAATGAGCCCACAGAAGGTGGTCTTCATTTTTGTTACAGAGTTTTTAATGTATAACATTTCTTTTTAATTATTTTTTAGAATTCCCATTTCTTTGCTTACATTATCCATGTGTTCTTGCATATTGTCTACTTTTTTCTATTGAAGCCCTTGGCATATTAATCATAGTTGAAAAAAATTCCTGGTCTGATAATTTTAATATTCCTGCTATATCTATCTCTGGTTCTGATGCATGTTAAGTCTCTTCAAGCTGTTTTCTTTTTTCTCTTTTTTTGCCTTTTAGTATGCTTTGTAATTTTTTGTTGAAAGAGAGACATAATGTACTGGGTAAAAGATCTTTAGTAAGGTAGTGGTAGGGTACTGGGAGAGGGGAAACCTCCTACAGTCCTATGATTAGGTCTCAGTATTTTGGCGAGCCTGAACCCCTGGGCTGTGGCAGTGTTTCTCAGTACCCCAGGTTCCCTGGCTTTGGTGGAACAGAATGAAGAGATGGGGCTGGAATTGGCTATTTCTTTTCCCTCACAAGGAAGGCTAGAACTGGTTGAAGTTCATATTTTCCTTCCTCCAGGTAGGCTAGGCTCTGATATAACTTCATGTTAAGCTCTGGTAAAATATTTTCTCCTAAGTGTAGCCCTCATGTACAACAGAATGCTCTGGCATATTTCAAAATAGTTTCTCTCCCCCTTTCCCCATCCCAGAGGGAGGAAGAAACTTTAGTCCAACATTCACTGGGAGGACCTTGTAGAGCTTCTGTAGGTAAAATTCATAAAAATGTACCACTTGCCTCATGACTGGGTCCCCTAGAGTTTTTAATTATCTGATTTTTTCACACTGATTCTCCCCATTTGTCAAATACTGTTTAGGTTTTCCTACCTCAGTATTGATTCCCATGGAAGTTCGTGGGTTCTCCTCAGTAGGTTGTGATGTTCTGTATTTTCTTATTTGTATCTCCAATTCTGGGGGAAGCAGTTTGCCTTGTGACCTCAATTCTCTGATGGAAATAAGAGTTGATTTTTCAGTTTGCCTAGGTTTTTCACTTGTTAAAACAGAGTAGCAACTTCTAAGCTGCTTACATGCTGAACCAGAAACCAGAAATCCAATCTGTCTTAATTTAATTTAATGTAACTTAATTTAGGAGAGCTAAGTAATTAAACATGAGGCCAAAGTACACAAGAAAGCGGCAGCCCTTTATTGCAAATATGCATACACTCTCGGGCGAGGTTCTCCGGTCCTCAGGTATGGGGCCAGGGAAGTAGCACCGGTGCTCTCGGGTGAGGTTCTCCGGTCCACGAATGCGGGGGCCAAAGAAGTCAGGTTGGCTCCTGCCGGCAGCGGACTTTTATGCATTGGTACTGGAAGGTGGAGGGCAGTGGGCGGGATAAGGGCCTGATAGGGGCGTCTCCATAGGCGTGGCCTGGTAAGTTTCGATCTCTTTGGATTGACGTCACCTGGCGCATGCTCGGTTGATCTGCATCTTCCCGGGCGGGCTGCATTTTCCCGCATGCGGGAAAGTTGGTGAGGAAGAACCCGGAAGCAACATGGATTGTGCCTTCTTGTTCACCTTCCTCCATCTTGTCCTTTCTCCCTCACCCAAACACAATCTACACTTTTTAATTAGAGTTCTTGAGTCATGTAAATCTACTTTTTGGCTATGTGTTTTCCAAATGTTGACATTTCTATCCTTCTGGTTGCTTTGGTCAAAACCCTTGGAGCCATCTTTGACTCTCTTTTCTCTCTCTCTTATATGTAATCCATCAGCAAATCTTGTGGCAGTACTTTTATATTATGTCCAGAATCCGATCACCTCCTATTATCTGTTCATTGTGGGGAAAAGAAAGACACACTGTTACTGTGTCTATACAGAAAGAAGTAGACATAAGAGACTCCATCTTGTTCTGTATTTGAGATGCTGTTAATCTGTGACCCTATCCCCAACCTTGTCCTTGCAAGAGACATGTGCTGTGGTGACTCAAGGTTTAAAGGATTTTGGGCTGTGCAGGGTGTGCTTTGTTAAACAAGTGCCTGAAGGCAGTATGCTTGTGAAAAGTCATCACTATTCTCTTAATCTCAAGTACCCAGGGACACTGCCAAAGGTCACAGGGACCTCTGCCTAGGAAAGCTAGATATTATCCAAGGTTTCTTCCCATGTGATAGTCTGAAATATGGCCTCATGGGAAGGGAAAGACCTGATCATACCCCAGCCTGATACCCGTGAAGTGTCTGTGCTGAGGAGGACTAGTGTAAGAGGAAAGAAGCCTCTTGGCAGTTGAGATAGAGAAAAGCATCGTCTCCGCCCGTCCCTGGGCAATGGAACATCTCGGTGTAAAACCCGATTGTATGTTCTGTTTACTGAGAAAGGAGAAAACCGCCTTGGGGTGAAAGGTGGGACTTGCCTGCGCCATGCTGCTCTTTATGCACTAAAAAGGTTTATGGAGATGTTTGCATATGCATATCAAGGCACAACACTTTTCCTTAAGCTTATTCATGTCACAGAGATCTTTATTCCTATGTCTTACTGCTGACCTTCTCCCTACAATGATCCTATTATCCTGCCACTTCCCTTTTTCTAAGATGGTAAAGATAATGATCAATAAATACTGAGGGAACTCAGATACCAGTGCCGGCATGGGTCCTCTGTATGCTGAGTGCCCGTCCCCTGGGCCCACTTTTTCTTTCTCTATACTTTGTCTCTGTGTCTCATTTCTTTTCTCAAGTCTCTCATTCCACCTAACGGGAAACACCCACAGGTGTGGAGGGGCAGGCCACCCCTTCATTCATCTGTTTTTTAAAGCTATGTTACTATGTTCTCTCATCTGGATAACTTCATTCCTATCTGGTCTTCCTTCTTCTATCCTTGCCCTCACTTCCTACGGTCCAGTCCCAACAGAGCAGCTACAGTGATCTAATTATAACCTAAGTTAGATTGTGTCAATCCTTATTTCAAAACCTTCCAATGGTTTTTCCATGCTACTTAAAGAATATTCCAATTTCCAGATAGAGGCTTATAAGTCTTCCTATCTTCTGACATTTTCTCCTACTATTCTCCCCCTGGCTTGTTCCGTTCCAGACACACTGACCTTATAGTTATTCCTTGCGCTCACCTGATGTACTTCCACCTTATGTCGTATGACTAGCTGGTTGTCCTTCTCTCTGGGAATATTCTTTTCCCAGATATCTAGAAAGATAACCTCCTCAACTCCTTTAAGTCTTTCCTCAAATATCATCTCAGCGAGGCCTGCCCTTACTGCCCTATATAAGATTGCAGCCCCACTCCTACTATATCCTCTCTTGCTCTGCTCTTTTCTTCTTTTTCCATAGCACTAGTCACCTTCTTATATTTTAACATACCATTTATTTGTTATATATTAGGTTGTATGTCTCTTACTTATTCAAATATAAGCTCATGAGGGTGATGACCTCTTTGGATTTTTTTTCATTCCAGATATGGTCTACATATAGACAACTGTATGCATAGTCCAGAGTAAATGACAAATACAGAATTTTAAACATTAAAATGATATTAATAGCATGCAAGATAATTCTCTGAAGACCAGCATGAAGAGCTGTATAGATACAGCCATAGACATAAATTTCACTTTTTATACGTGGGAATACATGTATACAATTACAGGAAATACATACAATACAGTTGTAAAATGTGAATAGGTGCAAAATATCAGAGTAAGAAATAACTCTATCCCTCTCATGAGTCTCTAATATGGAGTCTTTACAACATTCAGATTATTTTTTTTTCAATTGTTTATTCATCCTAAGTAACATACCATGCTCCCTCTTACCCACAAACCTTCCTTGTGTGTTTTGAATATTGTCATGATTCCTATGTAAAACTCACCCATGTTTGGACCCAGATTAAGTGTCATCTTTTTCCTGAAGCAGTATTTGACCTCTTAATTTGTTCAGTGAAATGTCCTGGTTGCCCCAAACAGTGCCTGGAATGTAGTAGATGCCCAACAGATATTTCTGGATGATTAAATTGGTTATTATGGTCTTCTTTAATCTCAACTATAAAATAACAGTTCAGGTTATTTAGTGTAGCAGATGGAGTATGATATGTCTTAAAAAAGCCAATGGGTTTGGAAACAAATAAAACCTTTCCAGTATCCAAAAGCAAAACAACAAAAACCAAAACCTAGAATATCAATAAGCAACAGCAGCAATAGACAACAAAATCCTACCCTAGTGCTGTCATAGCGTGTTTTATTATCATAACTGATGATTTTACATAGTAAACTCTTCAACAAAAGATTATTTCCATGACAACATAATCAATTTCTACCGTATGATATGAGCTCATAAAAACAGCATCAAAAACACCACCAAACCACAGAAAAACAGAAACAAGAAAACATTGTAACATACAAATAATTAATATACAATGACTACAAGTTAAAAAGTAGCACATATGAAGCTCTACGTTTAAAATTAAGGCATTTATAGCAAACTAGGTAGAAATCTCTAGTGCTTTAAGAAAAGACTATAGTCTAATTTTTTTGCAATCAGTATTTGAAGTTAAATACTTGTAGCATACTGACACTTTATATGCACATATTAACTTAATATGTCAGTTCTGATTTCTTACTGAAAGATTTCAATCCTGAGTGAAAGATCAATGGCATTCAGCAGGGATTCTCTTTTAATTACCATTTCTTTCCCAGTCTGAAGGGACTCTTCTGACTGAAAAGCAACTAACATTTTATTTTGACAGTTATTTGAATTACAGTAACTAATAGGAGATAGGAGGCTCTTACATGACACATTTATGGTTTTGGTAAACAATCTGTTGAGAAATCATTTTGTATAGCTTTAACAGAATTCAATGGGCCCACTAGAAAAAGGAGAGTAAAAAGGGTCCTAATAGAATACATAAAAGTAATTTCATTTTTGAAGTTGAGCCTTTGTTCCTAGATCACACTGGAGACTCCCCTCTTTATGTTCCAGTCTTCTCACTTCATTTTTTCACTGCCAAGGAAAGCTTTCTTCACTTTCCAATCCCTCCCTCAAGTTTCTTAAAAACAAGCAATAACAATAATTCTCTCTTCCCCGCCCCCGCCCCCACCAAGTATGTGTGTGTGTGCGTGTGTCCATGTTTTTGAGCCACTATTTTTGTCAAGTCTCTGGTCTCTCTCCTCGTTTAGGACCAACTCCAAAATTTTTCTTGGAAGTCCTGCCCAGGTCATAATAATTACTCCCTGATGATATCTATACATTTCTGAGAGTCCTCACTACCATTTCTCAAGCCTATCGCCCAATGTGCCAAAGCTGTATGGGGTTTTAGAACTAAATTGGATAGAATTTGGTGCTCTTTTGTATGTTTGTGGTTTTCTCTATTACACAAAAGTAGCCTGTGTTGTATTCCAATTCCGCATAAGTGTGTAATCTTTCCAGTACTCACCCCTCTTCAGCTTCCACTACCATAGGATTAGAGTGGATGGTTGGGACAACAGGCAAAGGTGAGTACATGACCCTGCACTATGATTAAGATTTTGTTAATATTGCGAGGTTGCTGTGACTGGTTCTTTCTTCCCTTAGAAATGAAGTTCTTGACCTGAGTCCAAGAGGTCTGACTGGGTCTAAATGGGCTGCAGTAGATATATGAGCCTTGTGAATTTCTACAAATATTTTGTAGGTATGTGAATTTAAGGGTTTAAAAAAATCCCCCAATAATCAAAGCAAATTAACTTTAAGTCACCTCATGAAAATATATGTTACTATGCCCATCCTGCCAGTTTTGCAAATATGCTGGGAAATATCTAAATTCTGCAAATTTTGGTTCAAATTGGGACAGTTCTCCACTTCTATCCCCATCTCTAACACTACATTAGTACAAGGTACTTGGTTACAGCAGGAGGTGATGTCTGGTAATTGCTAGGTATACTAATTTGGAGCTAGGCAGAGCTGAACTGGACTGCTAACTCTATCACTTTCTAACTAAATAGCCTTCAGGAAATCTAAGCTATCAATAGCCTTCAGCAAATCTAAGCCTAAGTTATCAAATGGATGTAAGTATGTGTCTCATAGGGTGATTGTGAGGAATGTGAAAAATGCATGAAAAAGCGCTTGCTTGTAATGCATGGTGATATGGTTTAGCTGTGTCCCCACCTGAATCTTATCTTGGAAATTGTGGGAGTTACAATTCGTGTGTCATGGGAGGAACCCACTGTCAGGTAATTGAGTCATGGAGGCAGGTCTTTGCAGTTCTATTTTCAAGATAGTGAATAAGTCTCATGAGATCTGATGGCTTTAAAAATAGGAGTTTCCTTGCACAAGCTTTCTCTCTTTGCCTGCTGCCATCCATGTAAGATGTGACTTGCTTCTCCCTGCCTTTTGCCATGATTGTGAGGCTTCCCCAGCCATATGGAAGTGTAAGTCCATTAAACCTCTTTCGTTTGTAAATTGCCCAGTCTCAGATATGTCTTTATCGTCAGTGTGAAAATGAAAATGGACTAGTACACATGGTGCACTTCATACTACAGGATAAAAAGAAGTATACTTAAAAGTACATTGATAGACAGATTAACTAACTAAATCAACCTTTGTGTCTCTTCCCAACCTTTCACATTTCCTCAAAAGTACTCAAAAGGCAGAGAGAAAATAATAGGTAAAAACTGGATTGAGATTGACAATGTCCACTGTATCTGCAAAGCTTTCCAGTCTTCCTCCATAAAGTGAAAAAGAAGCACTCTGAGAGCTGAGCAGTAGATATTTAGAAATATGTGTTCATGCTTTATCTATCTTTAACAAACTCAGGTTCCCCTGCTTGGGCTTCTCTTTTATTTTACCAGTTTGTATAATAAAATACTATTAATAGTAAATTATAAACACATTTAGGGTAAACATAGAGTTTTATTATTTTAAATGATTAAAATATATTTATATTCATTGTAAAGTATGATAAAACATTGTCTTATGGTTTGAGCAACATTTACTGAGTTCTGATACTGTGAGAGGCACATGTGAGTATGCCATATTATTAAGTATTACTAAGTGTTAAAATATTTCTAGAAAAAAATGAATAAGACCATTTGGTAGTTAATAATCATTGCCTTTTAAAGATGTGCTCTTTAAATGCTCCCACTACTGGAGAGCCCAGTGTCTCTGTATTTAAGAGAACTGGAAGAAGATGAAGTATTCCAGCTGGATGGTCCTGGATTTAATACTCAATTTGATGGGCAGCTCTTTGGGCCAAGCACAAATGTCCTGTATTGGTGCCAGTGGCAGGTGTCTCAGTCTGGCCACATAATTCTACTGTCCTCTGTTTTGAGAAACTTTGATTGTAGATAGTCACCTCAGAGTAAAATGACAAGTCTTGTGATTGAGGAAGAAAATTAGTTTTCAATTTGAACTAAATGGGAGACTTTTTTCCACTTGGCTGATTCTACCAGAATGCTATGTATAACTGCATCCTCTATTATTGGCTACCTTGTTATCCTCAATTGCTTTCTTAGCCTACACTTTCATTTTTTCCAGATCTTCACAGATATTTCTATGGATGTCTCCACATAAGGGCTCAATCCTAGGTCCAGTTCCTGACGGAGGGAGGGAATATATTAGTCTTACCTCACTGGGGCTCAGCATTAACCATTTGATTCATGCAGCTTTGAAGCAAATCAGATTCGGGGTTTCATAACACAGGGGTGTGCATTTATACCCATTACCCAGGCCCAAACTTTTGTTTCGATTTCCCACCACTACCATATTTTTCTCAAGAACTGGAAGCTATAACCGATGATCAGATTCTAGTTTAACAGTTTGTCCAAAATAGGTTTTCATTTGTAATCTCTTTTGATGCCATGTTGTAAAAATCTTGATCATGTTGACCTAGATTTGAACTAGGGATATAAACTAGATAGAACTTTAGATTTTGTTTATTCAGGATGCTGGATAATAAGAATTTTCCAGTCTTTTTCTATTTTAGTAAATTTACCTTTAATATATGGGTTGATTCTATTTGAAGAGACTCACTAAGGATTTGGATTAGGTAATGTATTATGGTCCATGTATAACGGCACATGTTTCACTTCCATACCTAGATGGACACATTTTATACAGATGGTATGTGTAGGCAGCTCCTCGGTTTTTCCCTGTTCTCCAGCTTCTTTCTACCTGTGACACAAACACATGACATCAAATTGTCAGGATGGTTTGCATTCCTGATCAGATAGGCCTAGTACTATGAGGCTATAAAATCACAGATGGCACATCGATGCCTTGAAAAATCAATTTTAGAATGAAAATAAATGGATGTCTTTTATATGGAGAAATTGCCTTCTTTTCAAAGAGCAAGCCCTGGTGTTCTTCATGAATTTTTACTTTTTTGGTTAAACAGTACGAAAAGAAGGGGTAAGACCTTTTCATGTTGTTCAGAGAGTTCCATTAGTACTTCCATTGCTAGCAGAAATTGAAAGCCTGAATGCCTAACAGACACAATAAAAAGCATAAACATGGAAAATGACTGCAGGAGTTTCAGAGGGTCACTCTCTGGGAAGCCACAGATTGAGGGAAGCACAGCAGAACAGGGCAGAAGCTAAGCCTCAGTGTCTGCCATTTACCTCTTCAGATGGTCCTCTTCATGACAGATAAGGTATCAGTGAACTGAGGGGGCTCTAGGGAGTCAGAGTACAGATGTGTCCATGCTCTGCTGGTTCTTACATCCAGCATGAAAAGGTGAGAAGAATCAGGACTCTGTCGAGACCTTACAGCCTGGCTTGTGATATATCTAGGGATTTCCTAGTAGAATGTCATGGTCCTCAGCATGAGTTCAGAATCAGAACTGAGAAGGCAATAACAACAAAAAACCACACACACACATATTTTTGGGTGTGTGTGTGTGTTTTCGTTGTGAAGTTACTGATTTAATTCAGATTATTCTGGGAACTCACCAGAGAAGGAAAGGCTGTTATCTGAGATCAGTGGTTCTTAAACATTCATGTGCAGAAGAATCAGTTGAGTAGTTCGTTAGAATGGGCCTCTTATCCAGAAATTTGGATTTGGCTCATGACACACAAACATGTACTGTGAATAAGCACCCTGGGTAATTCTGATCTGAGTGTCCAGAACCACAGTTTTGGAAAGTCTGACAAAGTGGAACCTGAATCCTTATGGCTTCAGTGGCCTCATTTATCATGGTTTAGGCAGCCATTCTGGAAAACAGACTCTGGTTTGTTTGTTTGTTTTGGATGCAGATTATGGAGAACATACATCTGAGACTATCCCAAGAAGGCCACGTACCTGTAAACTGTTTCCTGACTCTCAGCATGAGCACATGAGTGTGACTCAGTTGGTAATGTCATGGGCACAGGTTGGAGGAATGCTATTCTACCATGTTGTTTATTTTCTGCTGCTGCTGAATCTTCCTGAGGGGGTAGACATGGAAAAGTGGCTCAGACTAGAATTCCAGAGACTTAGTGTCAGTTTCTTCAAATATATGTGAAGTTGAATCACAGTTTCCTCTTATGTAAAGTTAGAGGGCTGATGTGGATAATTCTAAGATTTGTTTAAAATCTTGCATTGTGTGCGAATGTGTTTATCTTCTTTTTATGAATTTTCTGATACCTAAAAGAGAAAGGGTACTCATATTCCTGTGTTATTGCCATGTCACAGTTGTCATTGTCTTCATTTCCTTCTCCAAAGAAGAAATTGTATAGTGTATGTGAAGTCAAGAAAGTGACCTCACAGCTGCTAGGGCAACAATACACTTACTTGTTTTAGATTTAGGAAGTCTCCATGATCTATTTGGAGACTTTCCATTTTCTTTCTCTGTTCTTATTAGGTATATATATTTTTCTCTACTCTGAAGGTTACTATAATCTTATCTATTCAGAGGTAGCCTATAGGAGACCGTATAACGTAATTGTTAAACATGACTCTTTGGGCATACAGACAAGATACATATTTCTGCTTCTAAAACTTACTGGCCATTTAATCTTGGGAAAATAGCTTAATTTCTCTAAGTTAAATTACATTATCTATGAAATGGGTATGATAACAGTAATTATTTAGTAGAGTTGTTAAAAGATTGTATGAGATAATGCTTTTTAAGAATTTAATTTAATGCAAATTTAAATTTAATGCATTAAACTTAAATTTAATGCAATTCAAGAACTAAATAAATAGCAGTTTTTCTGTATATGCTAGAGGTATTTAATTCTGTCTGTACAACAGAACCACTGGGAAAATTTTAAATAAATTCCAGTGCCTGTGCTCTACCTGAAGCTAATTAAATCAGCATTTCTGAGGATGAAGCAGGACATATGTATATTTTGAAAGCCCTCCAGGTGATTCTGTGTGGCAGAGGTTGAGAGCATCTGGTATTTGCCAAGTGTACTACATGTATCAGAAGCAGATGATTCTTTTGGCCTCTCATGTATGTATTAAAGACATAGTCAATGCAGCTGATACAGATCTCCACACAGACATAGTAGTGATGCCTTTGGTAATCATGACAGTATTAGTCCTTAACTAGTTGGTGGCTGGTGCCCCAGTGGCCAAGGGCATTATGTGATAGCAAGAAAACAAAACATATGTTGGGTCTATTTTAAACTGGAGAGTCCGACATATCATTCCGAATTTTGTGATATCTGGTTTTGACATAATTTTCTACAATCCTTCTGATCCAATTTCTGTTAAAAAAACAAAACACAACAAAATGTAATCCACTGAAGCTGTGAAAGATGTACAAGGAAGGTGACATTTTCCTGAGGATGAGGGAAGCTTAAGTTTGGCCCTTTTGGGGGTTTGTGATGTGTTTTCTTTGGTTGTTAGTCCCCTGATCCACTCTGAACAGAGAATAGGCTCAGAGATGTTGATCAGATTCCGAGGGACTTTCCCTTGAGTGAGGGTCCTGAGAGGCCACTTTGACAGGCCTAGCCTTGGGGGAAGCTCTGTTTCCAGATTCTGGCCTCCATTGGTGTAATCTTAACTGATTCTTAAATTGGTGTTGTCTGAATTGATAAGGCAAATGCCAGGCTTCCTTAGAAGCTTTCCAAGTATATGTTGTATTTTGCTAGGGCTCACCTCAGAGAGGATGTATTCCTAAGCTTTTGGCATGAATTCAAATACAGTAAGACCTTGCTGAATGATGGAGATACATTTTGAGAATGTATTGTGAGATGATTTTATTGTTGTGCAAACATCATAGAATGTGCTTACACAAACCTATATGGTATAACCTACTACATACCTAGGCTATATAGTATGGATTATAGCTCCTAGGCTGCAAATCTGTACAGCATATTACTGTACAAAATACTGTAGGCAATTATAACACAGTGGTAAGTATTTGTGTTTCTAAACACAGAAAAGGTATAGTGAAAATGTAAAAAAAAAAAAGGTACATCTGTATAAAGCACCTACATTAATATAGCCTGTCAGACTGGAAATTGCTCTGGATGAGTCAGGGAGTGAATGGTGTATGAATGTGAAGGCCTAGAACATTAAACTATGGTAGACTTTATAAACACCATACACTTAGACAACACTACATTTATAAAAACAGTTTTCTTTTTTTGGTGACAAATTAGTGTTAGTTTACTGTTACTTTTTAACTTTATAAACATTCTTTTAAACCTTTTTGACTCTTTTATAATAATACAGCTTAAAACACAAACACGTTGTATAGCTGTACAAAAATATTTTCTTTCTTTATATTCTTATTCAATAAGTTTTTTCTATGTAAAGATTTTTAACTTTTTAAATTTTTTTGTTAAAAAACTAAGACACAAACATTCAGACGATCTTAGGCCTACACAGGGTCAGGATCATGAATGTCACAATTTTCCGCCTCCACATCTTGTCCCAGTGGAAGGGCTTCAGGAGCAGTAACACCCTGTGATAACAGCCTATAATAATGCCTTCTTCTGGAAAACTTCCTGAAGGATCTACCTGAGGCTGTTTTATAGCTAACTTTATTCTTATTATTTTAGTAAGAAGGAGTATACTCTAAAATAACAATAAAAAGTATGGCCTAGTTAATATATAAACCAGTCATATAGTCATTTGTTATCACTACCGTTGTATGCTATACATATATATGCTATACTTGTATATGACTGGCAGTGCAGTAGGTCTGTTTACACCAGCATTACCACAGTGAATAATGTATTGTGCTACAATGTTAGGGCAGCTACAGTGTCACTAGACAACAGGAATTTTTCAGCTCCATTGTAATCTTATGACATCACTGTCGTACGTGTGGTCATTGACTGAAATATCCTTATGTGGCACATGACTAAATAAAATCTCATCTTTTGCTAGAGTGAGCTGAGTCAGTACACACTCAGCGAGGCAAGGCAACTGCCTACATATTTCACCCTGATACACTCTATCCTTATCCTTTTAGTTTTTCACCCAAGGAGGCTCCAAACATTTCTGTCACAGGCTCCCAATTTGTGCATTTCATCCTTAATAGGGAGGCAGAGGGGTTGAAGGATACAGTTAAAGTTGGAGCAGAAGGAAATAGGTAGCTATAAATCCAAAGAGAGCAGAGAGGAGTGCTGGACAGTGGATAAGTAGTGAGAAGATAATAAATGCCTAGAGGGAGCAGGGTAGAGAAAAGTAGTGCAAAGCTCTAAAGTAACCTCACTGTCCAGAAGACCTCTGTGGCTTTTACCATCCCAGCAGCCCTTCCCCTCTTCTGGCATCCAGAATCAGACAGTAGTGGGCCTGTCTTCACTCTTGACTCCTGATGCTGTGATGGGTCCACAGGTACAGTTGTAATGCAAGTAGGACTTATCAGAGTCCTTTCTTGGGGCTGATATAAATAATGAAAATTCACAATAGCAAAGATATGTAATCATTGTATTGTAAGTATTCATTGATACATGAATAAAGGAAATGGGGTATATATGTTACATATGCACAATGGAATACTATTCAGCCATATAAAAGAAGGAAATCATGTCTTTTGCAGCAACATGGATGGAATTTGAGGCCATTATCTTAAGTGAAACAACTCACATAGACAGACAAATACTGCATGTTCTCATTTAGAAGTGGGAGTGAAATAATGTGTACGTATGGACATAGATTATGGAATAATAGACACTGGAGACTCAGAAGGGTGAGGGGCTGAGAGGGGGGATGAATGACAAGAAATTATTTAATGGGTACAATGCATGTTATTTGGGTGAGGCACCAACTTAACCATTACACAATATAAACATATAACAAAATTACACTTGTGCCCCACAAATTAAAAAAAAATAAATTTAAAATAAGATGCTGGTGATGACTGACTATCACTACAAAGAAAGAGTGTACCTGCTAATGAAACAAACAGCAAGGTAAGAGGACAGAGAGTAAAGGAGAGACCTGATGATTCTGCTATGCTTGAACCAGTCCACCCTTAGGCATTGGTTTTCCCAGTGATGAAACTATTCAGTTCCTTTTCCTCCCAAGCTAGGTGAGTAGGATTTCTGTCAAAGAAAGCTCCAATACAACCCATTTCATAATTTTGGTAAGAATTTGCCTCCCACAGACAGCAACAGTAGATTTTTTTTGTCCTCTGAGTTATTTTGAATAGGCTGCCTCTCCTAACAGGAAAGTTCTTGAATGGTACTGTTCATTGGGAATGACTCCCTTTGTAGACATTTTTCTCTGGTCTTTTCTTTACATCTATCCTTCCCCTGTTAGGTTAAAAGCTCCTACTTGCATTTCAGATTTTGGCCCAGAACATCTTAAGTCAGGGCCCGATAGAGGCTTGCTCCTGCCCAATTTCATTCTTTCCAGCTGAGGCAGCTGCCTCAGTTCAGTGCTGCCTGGTAAATAGAGCATGTATAAAAGGTGAAGGAAGGAGGAATCAGGACTGAAGCAACCAGAACATCTGATGATCAGAAGCCCTCCCTGACCTGTCCTACTTCCTCTTCACAGCAACTCAGTGTTGACATATTTGGATCCAGAAACTAAATAATCCATCAGGGGCATTTCTCTGAGAGTAGAAAGGGGTTTTTATAAAGAGACATACCCTAGATTATGGTGGCTAAATAGAGCTAATTGGATGCTGTTGAAGAAGAGTACTAAAAACAAGATTTCAAGGAATTTAACATACCCCTTCACATGCAGCCTGGTGCTGCAGTGGGTGTACACTGTCGTTGGGGATTGATTTAGAGAGGTATGGTTTAGGAGGGACAGCCTCCCAAGCAAGCAGTTCAGGCCAAGAAGAATCTTAGAGTAAAAATGTCAGGCTAAGTGATTCTTAACCAGGAGTGATTTACTCCCCAGGAGACAGATGCAATGTCTGGAGATATTTTGATTGTCATAACTGCAGACGGTGTCACTGCTGCTTAGCAAGTAGAGGCAGAAATGAAACTGAGCCTCCTAAGTGCACAGAACAGCTCCCACAATTATCTGGTCCAAAATGTCAGTGGTGTTGCAGTTGAGAAACTGGGCTGAAGCCATTCATGATACCTGGGTGATACGGGGAGATCAAGGGCAGATACTCTTTCCAGAGGGTCAGAGGGAGAATCCACAGCAGGACCAAGCAAGATAATGCAGTTGGGGGAATAAAGTGTTAAAAGGAGTATAGATCAGGAACAAAAAAGTCCTATGATAGCAGCAAGCATCTGAGTTGGTTGTTCTCATTTGGGAAGGGTGAGCTCATTTAATGACCTAGAGTATACTTTCTTCCATTGTTTCATTCATAGTTAATATACTAAAGTAATTCACATTGAGGGCATGGGTCACTTTTTATTTTTTTCTGTGTCCTCAGTACTTGGCACAGAGTAAATTCAATAAATGGCTATTAATAAAATGGGAATGAATGCAATGATGTATCTCTCCTCTGGGAAACATACATACATATTTAGATATAAAAATAAGGATACTTACCTACACATATGCATATATATGCACATATATTGTCTTACAATGTAAAGCACACATACTTTGGAGTCACAAAATCTAAGCTAACCAGCTGTGCAACTCACTTACACTAGATTATACTAACACTGACCTTACAAGATGTTTTTTTCATTTTTTAAAAAAGATAATACTAACACTGACCTTACGAGGATATTTTCATTTTGAAAAATTGAGTTATAATCGTGTACCATAAATTGACCTTTTAAAAATGCACAATTCAGTGGTTTTTAATATATTCACAAAGTTGTACAACAATTTCCACTATCTAATTCGTATACATGTTCATCACTCATCAGGATACCCATTAACGCTGACTAATGAGCCCTATTCTCCCATTCCTCATCCCCTGGGAACCACTAATCTACTTTTGTCGCTGTGGATTTCCCTATTTTGGACATTTCATGTTAAAGGAATCATACAATATGTGACTTTGGTGTCTGATTTCTTTTACTTAGCATGTTTACAAGATTCATTGATATTATAGACTGTATCAGAAGTTTATTCATTTTTAAGGCTGAATGGTAGGCCATTGTATGGATATGCCATATTTATCGGTTAATCATAAGCCATTTGGCTTATTTTCATTTCTTGGCTATTATGAATAGGCTGCAATGAGCAGTTGTGTGGAAAATTTTTATATTATCTTTGGTATCTACGTAGGAGTGAAACTATTGGGTCATATAGTAATCTGTATTTAATCTTTTGAGCAGCTTCCAACTGTTTTCTATAATAAAGCATCTATACCATTTTACATTTCCACCAGCAGTGTATGAGGGTTCTAATTTCTCCACATTCTCACCACTTGTTATTGTCCTTCTAATATAGCCATTCTAGTGGGGGTGAGGTTTTTTCTCACTGTGGTTTTAATTTGCATTTCCAGAATTAATAATGATGTCAAGCATCTTTTCATGTGCTTCTTGGCCATTTGCTTATCTTCTTTGGAGAAAGGTCTATTCAAGTCCTTTGCTTATTTGTTTATTTATGAGACAGACTCTCACTCTGTTGCCCAGGCTGGAGTGCAATGTCCCAGTCTCAGCTCACTGCAGCCTCTGCCTCTCAGGTTCTCCTGCCTCAGCCTCTTGAGTAGCTGGGATTACAGGTGCCCGCCACCACACCCTCCTAATTTTTGTAATTTTAGTAGAGATGGGGTTTTGCCATGTTGGCCGGGCTAGTCTCAATCTCCTGACCTCAGGTGATCTGCCCACCTTGGCCTCCCAAAGTGCTGGAATTACAGGCATGTGCCACTGTGCCGGTCCTTTGCTCATTTTTAAATTGGTTTGTTTATGGCTTTGTTGTTGAATTGTAGAGTTCTATATATATGCTATATACTAGTCCTTTATCAGACTATGCTTTGCAAATTTTTTTTTTCCACTCTGGGGGTTGTCTTTTCACTTTCTTTATAGTCTCCTTTAAAACAAATGTTTTGAGTTTTGATGTTTAATTTGTTGACTATTTTGTTTTGTTTGCTTGTGCTTCTATGTCATATTTAAGAACCATTGCCTAATCCAAAGTCATGAGGACTTGAGCCTACATTTTTGTTAAAAAGTTTATTATAGTTTTAGCATATACATTTAAGTCTATGATCCATTTTAAACTAACTTTTGTGTGTGGTGTGAGGTATGGGTTCAATTTGTGTATGTGTGTGTGTGTGTGTCTGTGTGTGTGTGTGTATCCATTTAACTCAAGCCTCTATATTGAAAAGAATATTCTTTCACTTAATAAATTATCTTTGTATCCTTGTCAAAAGCTATTGACCATAAATGTATAGGTTTATTTCTGTAGTGTATTTCATTGTTCTTTGTGCCTATCCTATATGAGTTCTACCCTGCGTACTTGATTATAGTAATTTTGTTGTAAGTTTTGAAATTGAGAATTTTTCTACTTTGTTTTTCATTTTCAATGTTGTTTTGGCTATCCTGGGTCCCTTGCAATTCCATATGAATGTTAGGATCAACTTGTCAGTTTCTGCCAAGAAAAAGCAACTAGGATTTTGATAAGAATTGTGTTGACTCTGTAGATAAATTTGGGGGGGTATTCTCAACATAATACTGTTATATTAACTCTTCCAATGCACAAAGATGGGATGGCTTTCCATTAAATTTTCATTAAAGTTCTTCTTTAATTTCCTTAAGTGATATTTTATGGTTGTCAGTACACACATCTTATACTTCTTTTGTTAAATTTATTCCTATTTTATTTGTTGATGCCATTGTAAATAGAATTGTTTTCTCAATTTCATTTTCATTTATTCATTGCTATGTATAGAAATATGGATTTTTGTACGTTCATCGTGCGTCCTACAACACTTATTAGTTATAATAGTTTTTCAGTGAATTATTTAATATTTCCAATATATAAGATCATGCCATTTGTTAGTATACATAGTTTTATTTCTTCCTTTCCAAACTGGATGCCTTTTATGTCTTCTTCTTGTCTAATTGGCTTGGATAAAACCTCCAGCAAAATGTTGACTGGAAGAGGCAAGAGTTGAGGTCCTTGTATTTTTTTCTGATTTTAGGGGAAAGATTGCAGTTTTTCACCATTAAGTAAGATGTTAGCTGTGAGTTTTTCTAAATTTTTTAAAAATCAGGTTGAAGGAACACCTTGTTTCTATTTTGGTGACTGTTTTTATCATGAAAGGAAGTTGGATTTTGTCAGATGCTTTTACTGCATCTATTGGTATAATTATATTGTTGTTATTTATTCCATTAATGTGGTGTAAGTACATTGATTGGTTTTCCTATATTGAACTAAGCTTTCATTCCTGGGCTAAATTCCACTTCATCATGGTGTAGAATTCTTCTTACATGTTTATAGACTTAGTTTGTTAGTGTTATGTTGAGAATTTTTACCTGTATATCTACAAGTGATATTAGTTTGTAGTTTTCCTGTGATATCTTTGTTTTTGGTATCAGGGTAATAATGGCCTCATGAAATCATTTGGAAAGTATTCTCTTCTCTTTTATGTTTTGAATGAGTTTGTGAATGATCTGATGATTGGTACTAATTTTTTTTTTTTTAATACTCACCAGGAATGCCATCTGATTCTGAGACTTTTCTGGAAAGCGTTTTTCTTTTCTTTTCTTCTTCTTCTTCTTCTTTTTTTTAATGCAACCCCTTTATTTGTTATACATCTCTTAGGACTTTCTATTTCTTTTTGAGTCAGTTTTGCTAATAAGTGACTTTTCAAGAAATTTATTGATTTCATCTAGGTTATATAACTTGTTGACAATTATTCATAACATTCCTTTCAAACTGAATATGCCATCTTGCTGCTTTCTGGCCTCCATGGTTTCTGATCAGAAATTGGTTGTTTTTAATTAGCCTCTTTCTTGCTGGTTACAAGGCTCTTTCTTTGTCTTTGATGGTTTAATTATGATGTATTTGTGTGTGGTTCTCTGAGTTTATCTCACAGGGAATTTGTTGAATTTCTTGAATAGTAGATTAACATTTTTCATCAAGCATAGAAAGTTTTTGTTTTTGTTTTTTGGTCATTACTTCAAGTATTCTTTCTGTTTTCTCTCTGTCATCTTTTTCTGAGACTCCCCTCATGAGCATGTTTGCAAGTATGATGGTCTCTGGAGATCTCTTCTTTTTTCTTTATTGTCTATTTCTTTCAGTTTCTCAGACAAGATAATTTTAATTCATCCTCTTTAAGTTCAATGGTTATTTTCATGGTTCAGTGGGGGCTGTTGCCACACACATTACTGGATATACCATCTTTAGCACAAACATTTACCACTGGAGAGCTTTCTCCACAGTAGGAAGTCACCCACAAGAATGACAATACATTTGTTGTGCAATTGTTGCAGCACAATCTACGAGTAGGAAAATTGAGTTTCAGGTTTCTAACTTATTCTAATTACTTTTGCAAATGAAAATCAGGAAAACAGACCCAATGTGTTTATTTTTTCAAAAGAATTAATTACATGATAAAGCTTTTAGGTGTTGAGAATTGTTTTGTTCAAGGAAGTCAGTGATTTTGCCACAATGAGATTCGTGATGATAGAAGTAATTCTAATTTGTATTCTGCCCTCATTATACTACTGCAGATAACTAAGTCTCTCCCTGAAGAGAAAAATTCATAGACTGGAGCCAGGGCATTCAGTTCCAGATGGAATAAAAGAAGAAATAAAGCATTTACATTGAACTTTTTATTGTAATTTAGCCCAATTTGATAAGGGAAAACTCTTCATTCCAGAAGAATAACAGCTGGTATGTATAACAGCCTTATGTATAAGGCATAACTAAAGTAGAAATTTACCATTTTGAAACCCTTAGTGAAGTAATTGATTACAGGGATAACAGGTCAATAATGAATGTTATACATTTAAGAGACAGGCCATTAGGGAACAAGTCATTCTAAACTAGCAAAGAAACTCACAGATTACTTGATAATTGCAAAAAAAAATACCTATACAGTGGAGACATGTGGTTGTTACCAACTTAATCAAGCAATCACACTTAACATCACACTAATAGTTAGACAACCTAACATTATGACTTCCCTGATAGGATACATTTTGAAGTACATGACATCTTGCCAAGAAAATATCAAACCTGAGTGTAATCAATACTTTAACTCTAACTTAGACTTGATAGGAAATAGGAAATGTAAGAGATAGAGATTAAAAATAAATGACCCATCAACAACCAATTAGACAAATCTAGACTATGGGACACTCACATACAACTGGTCTAACTTCTTCAAAAATTCATTAGAAAGGAAAGGTAGGATGACAGTTTTAGATAAGAAACTTAAGCTCAGACCAACCAAATACAAAGCATGACTGATAGGATTCATATTAAAAATGTTTTAGTAAGTGTTTTGAAAGTTGGAACAATTTATATATGGAGTAGATAGTGAGTTTAATTATTGCTATGTAACAGGTCACTTTAAACCTCAATAGCTTAAAGCAATGGTTTATTATTTCTCCTGATTATGTGGGTTGTCTAAGTGGTTTTTCTGTTGGTCTTATCTGGGTTCACCCTTGCTGCTGTTTAGCTGGCAGATAGGATGGGGCTTGAGTTCAGCTGGGGCATTGGCCAGTGTATCTAAGATCTACTCTAGATGGCCTGCTTAAGCTTCCTCATAGCTTGGTAGTCTTACAAAAGCACTCAAACAGGTAGCAACACATTCTAAGTTCATGAAAACAGAAATTACGAGGAATTTTGAAAGCTTAGTCTTTGAAACCACGCAGTGTCACTTCAGCTGAATTTTATTGGCCAACACATATCACAGTACAAACTCAGATTCAAGGGAAGGAGAAATAGACTCCACATTTTGGTAAGAGAAATGCCATAGTTTCATTGTAAAGAGTGTCCTGGATGAAAGATATTGGTGCAACCACTTGATGAAACACTCTACAACAATGTGGATTGGTGGTTGTGGACACTGTGTTGACATACAGACACAAAATTTTTAATGCATTTTCATTTTTCCAGAATCTGAATTATGGTCAAGATTTAAAACATAATACCAAGGCTTGTTTCTTGGATATAAAGTTTGCACCTGCTTTGTAGGAAAGAGAACAATTCCAGGCAGTGGGAGAAGAATAAAGAAATGTATATTCAAGACACAATAAATAGAGAAATCTGGCTGGAAGAGGGGGCTCATGTGGTACAGTAGTAGGAGATGTTAAATAGGTCATTGACAGATTTTGGAGGAGATAAATCAGAGAAATATGAAAGCTATTGAACTTGAGTATGATATAATCTAGGTATAATGAAGGCTATGTTAGAGAGAAGACAAACTGCAGACAAAATGTTTGATAGGAAGTTCACCTGTTCAATTGTTTGTCTACTGAGAGTTGAGCTTGAATAATGGAAAGACCCAAGGGAGTAAGATTTTGCAGCCCTGGCTAATGTGACTGTGGGAGGACACAAACGTGGCTAAAGATCTGAATCTAAGAGTTAAGAGACAATAGAGATATAATTAAGAATATAAAGCAATGAAGAAGAGCCAATTTTATGCAAGGAAGATAACTTTTCCTCAACTTTTATTTTAGAAATGGGGGTACATGTGTAGGTTTGTTACATGGTTATATTACACTCAGGTAGTGAGCAGAGTACCCAAAGGGTAGTTTTTTGACCTATTCTCTTCTTCCTCCCTCCCCCCTCTAATAGTTTGCACTGTATATTGTTCTCACGTGTATGGTCTCGAGTGCTCAATGTTTAGCTCCTACTTGTAATAGAGAATATGTGGTATTTTGTTTTCTGTTCCTGTTTTAATTTGCTTAGGATAGCGGCCTCCAGCTGCTTCCACATTGCTCCAAAGGACATGATTTCATTCTTTTTATATGTCTACGTAGTATTCCATGGTGTATATGTACCACATTTTTCCTATTCAATGCACCATTAACGGGCATGTAGGTCGATTCCATGTCTTTGCTATTGTGAATAGTGCAGTAATGAACATACAAGTGCATATGTCTTTTTGGTAGAATATTTTTTTTTTTCTTTTGGATATATACCCAGTAATGGGATTGCTGGGTTGAATGATATTCTATCTGTTTTAAGTTCTTTGAGAAATCTCCAAACTGCTTTCCACAGTGACTGAACTAATTTACATTCCCATCAGTAGTGTATAAGCATTGCCCTTTCTCCACAGCCTTGCAAGCATCTGTTGTTTTTTTTACTTCTTAATAATAGCCATTCTGATGGGTGTGAGATAGTATCTCATTGTGATTTTGATTTGCATTTCCCTAATGATTAGGGATGTGGAGCATTTTAAAAATACGTTTGTTGGCCACTTGTATGTCTTTTTCTGAGAAGTGTCTGTTCATGTCCTTTGCCCTTTTTTTTTTTTTTTTTTTTGAGGTGATGTCTCACTCTGCCACCCAGGCTGGAGTACAGTGGTGCAATATTGACTCGCTGCCGCCTCTGACTCCTGGGTTCAAGTGATTCTCCTGCCTCAGTCTTCTGAGTAACTGGGATTACAGGTGTCTGCCCCCACATCTGGCTAATTTTTTGTATTTAGTAGAGACAGGGTTTCACCATGTTGGCAGGCTGGTCTTGAACTCCCAACTTCAAATGATCCACCCCTCTCAGCCTACCAAAGTGCTGGGAGTACAGGCATGAGGCACCACGCCCAGCTCCTTTGCCATTTTTAAATGGAATTATTTGTTGTTTGCTTGTTGGTTTGTTTAAGTTACTTATAGATTCTGGATATTAGAACGTTGTCAGTTGGATAGTTAACTTTGGTTTTTGATGTTGAATTTGGATCTTTTAAGAAAAAAGGGAGGAGGTGCCAAGATGGCCAAATAGGAACAGCTCCAGTCTACAGCTCCCAGCTTGAGTGATGCAGAAGATGGGAGATTTCTGCATTTCCAACTGAGGTACCAGGTTCATCTCACTAAGGCTTGTCAGACAGTGGGTGCAGCCTACAGAGCATGAGCTGAAGCAGGGTGGGGCATTGCCTCACCCAGGAAATGTAAGGGATAGGGAATTCCCTTGCCTAGCCAAGTGAAGCCCTGACAGATGGTACTTGGAAAATCAGGACACTCCCACCCTAATATTGCACTTTTTTGACAGTCTTAGCAAATGACACACCAGGAGATTATATGCTGCACCTGGCTTGGAGGGTCCCACGCCCACAGAGCCTCACTGACTGCTAGCACAGCAGTCTGAGATTGAACTGCAAGGTGGCAGCTAGGCTGGGGGAGTGGGGGTCCGCCATTGCTGAGGCTTGAGTAGATAAACAAAGCGGCCTGGAGGCTTGAACTGGGTGGAGCCCACCACAGCCCAAGGAGGCCTGCCTGCCTCTGTAGACTCTACCTCTGGGTGCAGGGCATAGCTGAACAAAAAGCAGCAGAAACTTCTGCAGACTTAAACATCCCTGTCTGATAGCTTTGAAGAGAGTAGTGGTTCTCCCAGCACAGAGTTTGAAATTTGAGAATGGACATACTGCCTCCTCAAGTGGGTCACTGACCCCTGAGTAGCCTAACTGGGAGGCACCTCCCAGTAGGGGCCGACTGACACCTCAAAAGGTGGGGTGCCCCTCTGAGACGAAGCTTCCAGAGGAAGGATCAGGCAGCAACATTTGCCGTTCTGCAATATTTGCTGTTCTGCAGCCTCCACTGCTGATACCCAGGCAAAAAGGGTTTGGAGTGGACCTCCAACAAACTCCAACAGACCTGTAGCTGAGGGTCCTGACTGTTAGAAGGAAAACTAACAAACAAAAAGGACATCCACACCAAAACCCCATCTGTATGTCACCATCATCAAAGAACAAAGGTAGATAAAACCACAAAGATGGGGAGAAACCAGACCAGAGAAGCTGAAAATTCTAAAAATCAGAGTGCCTCTTCTCCTCCAGAGGAACGCCGCTTCTCGCCAGCAATGGAACAAAGCTGGATGGAGAATGACTTTGATGAGTTGAGAGAAGAAGGCTTCAGACGATCAGTAATAACAAACTTCTCTGAGCTAAAGGAAGATGTTCAAACCCATCACAAAGAAGCTATAAACCTTGAAAAAAGATTGGATGAATGGCTAACTAGAATAAACAGCATAGAGAAGACCTTAAATGACCTGATGGAGGTGACAACCATGGCATGAGAACTACATGACTCATGCACAAGTTTCAGTAGCCAATTCAATCAAGTGAAAGAAAGGGTATCAGTGATTGAAGATCAAATGAATGAAATGAAGAGAGAAGTTTAGAGAAAAAAGAGTAAAAAGAAATGAACAAAGCCTCCAAGAAATATGGGACTATGTGAAAAGACAAAATCTACATCTGATTGGTGTACCTGAAAGTGACGGGAAGAATGGAACCAAGTTGGAAAACACTTTTCAGGATATCATCCAGGAGAACTTCCCCAACCTAGCAAGGCAGGCCAACATTCAAATTTAGGAAATACAGAGAATGCCACGAAGATACTCCTTGAGAAGAGTAACTCCAAGACACATAATTGTCAGATTCACCAAAGTTGAAATGAAGGAAAGCATGTCAAGGGCAGCCAGAGAGAAAGGTTGGGTTACCCACAAAGGGAAGCCCATCAAACTAACAGTGGCTCTCTCGGCAGAAATTCTGCAAGCCTGAAGAGAGTGGGGGCAAATATTCAACATTCTTAAAAAGAATTTTGAACCCAGACTTTCATATCCAGCCAAACTAAGCTTCATCAGTGAAGGAGAAATAAAATCTTTTACCGACAAACAAATGCTGACAGATTTTGTCACCACCAGGCCTGCCTTACAAGAGCTCTGGAAGGAAGCGCTAAACATGGAGAGGAACAACCAGTACCAGCCACTACAAAAACATGTCAAATCATAAAGACCGTCGATGCTAGGAAGAAACTGCGTCAGTTAATGAGCAAAATAACCAGTTAACATCATAATGACAGGATCAAATTCACAAATAAAAATATTAACCTTAAATGTAAATGGGCTAAATGCTCCATTTAAAAGACACAGACTGGCAAATTGGACGTGGTCAAGACCCATCAGTGTGCTGTATTCAGGAGAGCCATCTCACATGCAGAGACACACATAGGCTTGAAATAAAGGGATGGAGAAAGATCTACCAAGATAATGGAAAACAAAAAAAAGCAGGGGTTGCAATCCTAGTCTCTGATAAAACAGACTTATACCATCCAAGATCAAACGAGACAAAGAAAGCCATTACATAATGGTAAAGGGATCAATTCAACAAGAAGAGCTAACTATCCTATATATATATGCACCCAATACAGGAGCACCCAGATTCATAAAGCAGTTCCTTAGAGACTTACAAAGAGACTTAGACTTCCACACAATAATAATGGGAGACTTTAACACCCCACTGTCAACATAGACAAATCAATGAGACAGAAAGTTAACAAGGATATCCAGGACTTGAACTCAGCTCTGGACCAAGGGGACCTCATAGACATCTACAGAACTCTCCACTCCAAATCAACACAATATACATTCTTCTCAGCACCATATCACACTTATTCCAAAACTGACCACATAGTTGGAAGTAAAGCACTCCTCAGCAAGGGTAAAAGAAAAGAAATTATAACAAACTGTTTCTCAAACCAGTGCAATCACACAAGAACTCAGAATTAAGAAACTCACTCAAAATTGCTCAAATACATGGAAAATGAACAACCTGCTCCTGAATAATGAACATGAAGGCAGAAATAAAGATGTTCTTTGAAACCAATGAGAACAAAGACATAACATACCAGAATCTCTGGGACACATTTAAAGCAGTGTGTAGAGGGAAATTTATAGCACTAAATACCTGCAAAAGAAAGCAGGAAAGATCTAAAATTGACACCCTAACATCACAATGAAAAGAACTAGAGAAGGAAGAGCAAGCACATTCAAAAGCTAGCAGAAGGCAAGAAATAACTAAGATCAGAGCAGAACCGAAGGAGATAGACACACAAATAACCCTTCAAAAAAATCAGTGAATCCAGGAGCTGGTTTTTTCAAAAGATCAACAAAATTGATAGACCACTGGCAAGACCAATAAAGAAGAAAACAGAGAAGAATCAAATAGATACAATAAAAAATGATAAAGAGGATATCACCACCAATACCACAGAAATACAAACTACCATCAGAGAATACAATAAACACCTCTATGCAAATAAACTAGAAAATCTGGAAGAAATGGATAAATTCCAGGACACATGCACCCTCCCAAGGCTAAACCATGAAGAAGTTGAATCCCTGAATAGACCAATAACAGGCTCTGAAATTGAGGCAATAATTAATAACCTACCAACCAAAAAAAGTCCAGGATGAGATGGATTCACAGCTGAATTCTACCATAGGTACAAAGAGGAGCTGATACCATTCCTTCTGAAACTATTCCAATCAATAGAAAAAGAAGAAATCCTTCTTAACTCATTTTATGAGGCCAGCATCATCCTAATATCAAAGCCTGGCAGAGACACAACAAAAAGAATTTTAGACCAATATCTCTGATGAACATCGATGCAAAAATCCACAATAAAATACTGACAAACCGAATCCAGCAGCACATCAAAAAGCTTATCCACCATGATCAAGCGGGCTTCATCCCTGGAATGCAAAGCTGGTTCAACATACACAAATCAATAAGCATAATCCATCATGTAAACAGAACCAAAGACAAAAACCACACGATTATCTCAACAGAGGCAGAAAAGGCCTTCAACAAAATTCAACAGCTTTTATGCTAAAAACTCTCAATAAATTAGGTATTGAAGGGATGTATCTCAAAATAAGAAGAACTATTTATGACAAACCCACAGTCAATATCATACTGAATGGGCAAAAACTGGAAGCATTCCCTTTGAAACTGGCACAAGACAGGGATGCCCTCTCTCACCACTCCTATTCAACATAGTGTTGGAATTTCTGGCCAGGGTGATCAGGCAGGAGACAGAAATAAAGGGTATTCAATTAAGAAAAGCAGAAGTCAGATTGTTCCTGTTTGCAGATGACATGATTGTATATTTAGAAAACCCCATCGTCTCAACCCAAAATCTCCTTGAGCTGATAAGCAAGTTGAGCAAAGTCTCAGGATACAAAATCAATGTGCAAAAGTCACAAGCATTCCTATACACCAGTAACAGACAAACAGAGAGCCAAATCATGAGTGAAGTCCCATTCACAATTGCTTGAAAGAGAATAAAATACCTAGGAATCCAACTCACAAGGATGTGAAGGACCTCTTCAAGGAGAACTACAAACCACTGCTCAGTGAAATAAAAGAGGACACAAACAAATGGAAGAACATTCCATGCTCATGGATAGCATACTGCCCAAGGTAATTTATAGATTCAATGCCATCCCCATCAAGCTACCAGCGACTTCCTTCACAGAACTGGAAAAAACTAATTTAAAGTTCATATGGAACCAAAAAAGAGCCCGCATTGCCAAGACAATCCTAAACCAAAAGAACAAAGCTGGAGGCATCATGCTACCTGACTTCAAACTATACAATAAGGCTACAGTAACCAAAACAGCATGGTACTGGTACCAAAACATGGATACAGACCAATGGAACAGAACAGAGCCCTCAGAAATACTACCACACATCTACAACCATCTGATCTTTGACAAATCTAACAAAAACAAGAAATGGGGAAAGGATTCCCTATTTAATAAATGGTGCTGAGAAAACTGACTAGCCATATGTAGAAAGCTGAAACTGGATCCCTTCCTTACACCTTATACAAAAATTAATTCAAGATGGATTAAAGACTTAAATGTTAGAGCTAAAACCATAAAAACCCTAGAAGAAAACCTAGGCAATACCATTCAGGATATAGGCATGGGCAAGGACTTCATGACTAAAACACCAAAAGCAATGGCAACAAAAGCCAAAATTGACAAATGGGATCTAATTAATCTAAAGAGCTTCTGCACAGCAGAAGAAACTACCATCAGAGTGAGCAGGCAACCTACAGAATGGGAGAAAATTTTTACAATCTACCTTTTACAATCTACCCATCTGACAAAGGGCTAATATCCAGAATCTACAAAGAACTTAAACATTTACAAGAAAAAAATCAAAGAACCCCATCAAAAAGTGGGTAAAGGATATGAACAGACACTTCTCAAAAGAAGACATTTATGCAGCCAATAGACACAAGTAAAAATGATCATCATCATTGGCCGTCAGAGAAATGCAAATCAAAACCACAATGAGATACCATCTCACACCAGTTGGAATGGTGATCATTAAAAAGTCAGGAAACAACAGGTGCTGGAGAGGATGTGGGGAAATAGGAACACTTTTACACTATTGATGGGAGTGTAAAGTATTTCAACCATTGTGGAAGACAGTGTGGTGATTCCTCAAGGATCTAGAACTAGAAATACCATCTGACCCAGCCATCCCATTACTGGGTATATACCCAAAGAATTTTAAATCATGCTGCTATAAAGACACATACACATGTACATTTATTGTGGCACTATTCACAATAGCAAAGACTTGGAACCAACCCAAATGTCCATCAATGATAGACTGGATTTAGAAAATGAGGCACATATACACCATGGAATACTATGCAGCCATAAAAAAGGATGAGTTCGTGTCCTTTTTTAGGGACATGAATGCAGCTGGATACCATCATTCTCAGCAAACTATCACAAGGACAGAAAACCAAACACATCATGTTCTCATTCATAAGTGGGAATTGAACAATGAAAATACTTGGACACAGGATGGGGAACATCACACACTGGGGCCTGTCGTGGGGTTGGGGGAGGGGGGAGGGATAACCTTAAGAGATATACCTCATGTAAATGATGAGTTAATGGGTGCAGCACACCAACATGGCACATGTATACATATGTAACAAACCTGCACGTTGTGCACATGTACCCT
>NW_012115167.1:236705-335694 GCF_000951035.1 Colobus angolensis palliatus
GTACAGTGGCCCAACCTTGGCTCACTGCAACCTCTGCCTCCCGGGTTCAAGAGATTCTCCTGTCTCAGCCTCCCGAGTAGTTGGGATTACAGGCATGTACCACCATGCCCAGCTAATTTTTTATTTTTTTTTAGTAGAGATGGGGTTTCTCCATGTTGGTCAGTCTGTTCTTGAACTCCTGACCTCAGGTGATCTGCTTCCCTCGGCCTCCCAAAGTGCTGGGATAACAGGCATGAGCTACTGCACCTGGCTCTGTTTTCAAAAGATTTGATGAAATAAAAATCTACTTTATACAAGGAATTTGAATGAGCCCTAGAGGTTTGTTATAATAGAAGATCTCAGAAAGAGAGGAAGTTTGAATTGTTTCTATTTGGGGTTAGATTTAAGGAAAGATAATTTCATCAATGCCATGAACAAAACACTTACACTGTGACCAAATGGAAACATATTTCATCTCCTAATGGTTCCATGACTGGTCTCTCACTGGGGTCCAGGCGTGTCTTCAGGCCACCATTTTGTTCTGAACTCCTTGACAGTCAATCTGGTCTATTAACTTATTCTTATTTCTGCTATGGAGGATGCAGAGATGAAACTATCTTCCTCTGCCATTTACTGCATAACTACGAGATAATCTGTTCATTAAAGGAAGCTAGTATTGGCTTGCCTCAAGGATATGGACTCATAATTTAACACTCACATTTCAGATTTCATGACTTTTCTTGTTGTAGGTTGCTTGAAGATTCAGACTCAAGACTTTTGATTAGAACTGAGAGGGCATATTCTGTAGAAGAAAGAGTATGACCTGGGGTCATTAGTGCTTCTTACTATTTGGGTGTCCTTTGGGATGTTATTTGGACCTCTCAATATTTATAATAGGGATAATAATACATGCAATAGTAGAGGACTAAATAAGATTATGTATTTAAAGATCCTAGCAGTATTTGGTATGTATGTGTAACACAATATTTTTGTCCTCCATCCTTGTAAAACATCAGCTTGTGGAAATCATTTAATTATCTCACCCACTTTGATATGCAAAGTAAAAAAGTTTAAATATTTTAAACCTGGTCAGAATGAAAATATTTCCATTAGATTTTTTTCCTTGATAATGATATGATGACTGGTTATACTGGCAGTTTTCTACTTGACATCAGGACTGATCTGAGGCCAGAGAACGGGAATAGGAAGAAGAGAGTACACAACTTACATCTGTGATATCAGTCAGGGATCACAGTGAGAAATAAGAGATCTTTTGGAGCCGAGGTCCAAATACAACATTCAATCATTCCTTCAGCAATTATTTATTGAGCATTTTCTATAGCCTAACCATTAGACTTGATTCTGGAGCTATAGTCACAAGTAAGTAAGATTAATTGCTAAACTGCCTCCAATTTTCACTCTTCTTTGTATCTATACCTTTTGCAGTGGGACCTGGTGGCTATAAAATGGTGAATATTTTTCTACATCTTGAATCTAACCTCATCTTGGGACTTACTTAGGTAAACAGAGTACAGCAAAGGTGACAATGTGCTAGGTAATCTTAAGCCTAGGTCTTACAAAGCCTTGCCACCATCCCCCTTGCTGGAGGATGAATGACCACGTGGAGAGAAACAAGGATATCCCAGACTATAGGCACTGAACTTCTAGACCAGAGCTGCTCAGCTGACCTGCAGCTGACTACAGATGTCTAAGGGAGCCCAGCTGAGAGCAGAAAAACTGCTCACTGACTTGTAAGATTATGAGCTGTAGGATTAATAGCTTAAAGCTATTAAGTTTTGGTATAGCTTACTATATAGCGAGAGCAAACTGATCCTTAGTTCCTGACCCCAAGAAACTTAGAATCTTGTGGCTGCAGAAGCCAAACACAAGTTTTCAGAAAAAAAAACTCTTTTCTAGTCTCTTAGAAGACAATATAGAGTAAAAGCACTTTCCTGATGAAATATTCAATGGACAAGCTGTTCGGTGTGATCAAATCAAGGGAGCATGCATACATAGGCTGAGTAAAAATGTATTTTTCTTTTACAAGGAGAGAAGGCAGAAGAAATACCCTAAAAGAAGGAAATTTTAGAGCATGTCACATTAAGTGTCCCTTAGTGTGTTCTTGGTAATATTCTTGCAACCAGGTGGTGCTTGTGGGTATAACTTCAGAACTGTGGCCCAGGTCTCTTGATCGCAACATGAAGTGAGCGCTGCTCTCTCTGATGTTAGGTGAACCTCAAGATCTGGAGACTTTCTTTATAAACTTGCATTATGAATTTTAAGTGCTGTAGCAAGTTTTTTTTGAAAGAAGACAGGACCTTTCAAATTAATTTTAATTCAATTAATTTTTGAAGTAGTATTTTTTGATCCTTATGATAGTTCAATATAAACATTAAGTCTACTCCAAAGATGGCCTGATTTCCTAATAATATCCCAGATATTGTAGCTCCTCTCTAACTCATGGAATTGGGTCAAGTAGATTTCTGGGGAGTAGCATCCAAAGCCTCCTGTAATACTATAGCCCCATTGTGATAGACAAAGTTCAGATAATAAGAAAGTGGATGATTGAGGTTGAGATTTTCATTTGATGGGGATTTTCATTTTTAATAGTATTTGTTGTTTAAGCATTTGGCCAATATAACAATTTCAAGGCTCAAATTTCTCTTTCATTTGAATGTTAAATTGTTCTGTACTTTGTTTAAATATTACTGTTACCACTACTACCTCTACCACACACACCCTCCCACCCCCCCACCCCCATACAGCTGCTGTTTACCACATTGATATGTCTTATGCTGTTTACATACTGTCTCATTATCCTTATAACAAACTCTTGAGGTTGGTATAGTATTATTATTACCATTTTGCATGAGGAAATTGAGGTATAGAATAATTTAGAAACTTAGTTAGAATTACACAGGTAATAAGAGTATGCATCTATGTGTGAAGTCAGGATTCCTGGGTCCAAGTTCAGTTTTCTTCCCGCCATACTGTTACTCCCCTGTTTGAAATCCACTAAATATTTTCCTTTGTATAAAGAGCAAAATCAGCCTCCTCATGAAGACTTCAAAAATTCTGTATCATCTGACTTCTGACATCATCTTGTATCACTTTCTCCCTGGCTTATCAAATTTCAGTCAGCTCCCTGTCATTTAAAGGAAAAGTCTACTAAGTATTTTCTTTAGCTTCTGCTTTGTATGAATGTGGGTCCTTCTCACCCATAAGGAGGATATCAACTCCTTTGAGAAGAGATACCTGAATGCACCAGCTAATGCAGACCCCTCCTTCCTTTGGAATTCCAGCACTATTTGTTACTTTCATAGAATTAAGTGTGACTTATAACTTGCTTACTCATTCAATTAGTTATATATAGCCTTTTTTCAATCCTCACAATTTCGATGTGGTAGATGTTAATATGATTCTCAATTTGTAGATGAGGGGAAAGAGTGGAGGAGCTTAAGTACTTCATCAATAATACATGGTTAGTAAGTAACAGAAATCAAATCTGAATGCTGACCTTTCTCATTCTAGAGCTGAGAATCTTTGCCATTGTGTTGCTGTCACAGCTTGCCAACTTTGGAGAATTTCTTTTTGAAAAATTTTTGTGAGTGCACAGTAGGCCTACATATTTATGGGGTACATGAAATATTTTAATACAGGCATACAATGCATAACAATCACATCAGGGTAAATGGGGTATAGATCACCTCGAGCATTTATCATTTCTTTGTGTTACAAACAATTTAGTTATACTTTTATTTTAAAATGTACAATAAATTAATGTTGTCTCTACTCTGTCGCACTATCAAATACTAAATCTTATGCGTTCTACCTACCTGTATTTTTGTGCCCATTAGTCATCCCCACTTCCCTCCCCTACCCTCTACCCTTACCAGTCTCTGGTTACCATCATTCTTGTATATCTCTGTGAATTCAGTTGTTTTAATTTTTAGCTTCCACAAATAAGTGAGGACATGTTAAGTTTGTGCCAGGCTTCTTTCACTTAACATAATGGCTTCTGGTTCTACCCATGTTGTTGCAAATGATGGGATCTCATTCTTTTTTATGGTTGAATAGTTCTCCATTGTGTAACATACCACATTTTCTTTATCCATTTGTTTGTTCATGGACATAGGTTGCTTCCAAAGTTTGACTACCGTGCATAGTGCTGTAATAAACATGGGGATGCAGAGACCTCTTTGACATACTGATTTCCTTTCTTTTGGGTATATGCCTAGCTGTGGGATTGCTTGATCATAAGGTAGCTCTATTTTTATAGTTTTCTGAGGAAGCTCCAAACTGCTCTCCCTAGTAATTGTACTCATTTACATTCCCACCAACACTGTACAAGTGTTCCCTTTTCTCCACATCCCTGCCAGCATTAGTTAGTGCCTATCTTTTGGATATATAATCGATTTTAACTGGGGTGAGATAATATCTCATTGTAGTTTTGATTTGCTTTTTTCTGATGATCAATAATGTTGAGCACCTTTTCATATGCCTGTTTGCCATTTGTGTGTCTTATTTTTAGAAATGTCTAGTTAGATCTTTTGTCAATTTTAAAATCAGATCATTAGATTTTTTTCCTTTAGAGTTGTTTGAGATCTTTGTGTATTCTGGTTATTAATTCCTTGTCAAATGGATAGTTTGCAAATATTTTCTCCCATTCTGTGGGTTGTCTCTTTACTTTCTTGATTGTTTCCTTTGCTGTTCAGGAGCTGTTTAACTTGATGTGATCTGTTTTGTCTATTTTTGCTTTGGTTGCCTGTGTTGTGGGATATTACCAAGAAATCTTTGCCCAGACCAATGTGCTGGAGCATTTACCCAATGTTTCCTTGTAGTAGTTTCATATTTTCAGGTATTAGATTTCAGTCTTTAATCCATTTTGACTTGATTTTTGTTTATGGCGAGAGATAGGGGTCTAGTTTTATTCTGCATAAGAATGTCCAGCTTTCCCAGCACAATTTATTGAAGAGACTGTCCTTTCACCAATGTATGTTTTTGGTGACTTTGTCTAAAATGTGTTCACCGTAGGTGTTTGGATTTATTTCTGGGTTCTCTATTCTGCTCCACTGGTATATGTTTCTGTTTCTATGCTAGTACCATGCTGTTTTGGTTACTAGAGCTCTGTAGTATAATTTGCAGTCAGGTAATGTGATTCCTCTGTTTTTTTTTCTATTTCTGTGAAGAGTGCCATTGATATTTTCATAGGGATTGCATTGAATCTGTAGATTCCTTTGGATAGTATGGACACTTTAACAATATGATTCATAATTCTTCCAATCCATGAACATGAAATATTTTTCAATTTGCTGGTATCCTTTTTAATTTCCTTTATCAGTGTTTGATAGTTTTCATTGTCAAGATCTTTCACTTCTTTGGTTAAGTAAATTCTTAGATATTTAATTTCATGTGTGGCTACTATAAATGGGATTACTTTTTAATTTCTTTTTCACATTGTTTATTGTTGTCATACAGAAATGCTATTGATTTTTTGTGCTGATTTTGTATCTTGCAACTTTACAGAATTGCTCATCAGTCTTCATAGTTTTTTGGTGGATTCTTTAGGTTTTTCCAAATATAAGATCATGTCATCTGCAAACGGGAAATATTTGGCTTCTCCTTTTCAATTTTGATGCCCTTTATTCCTTTATCTTGTCTGATTGCTTTAGCTAAGACTTCCAGTACTATGTTGAATAACAGTGATATACATGGGTATTCATGTTCCAGATCTTAGAGGAAAGACTTTTAGTTTTTCCCCACTTAGTATGATACTAGCTGTGGGTCTGTAATATATGGCTCTTGTTGTGCTGAGGTATGTTGCTTCTCTATCCAGTTTTTTAAGTGCTTTTTTTTTTTTTATCATAAAGGTATGTTGAGTTGTATCAAGTGCTTTTCTAACATCAGTTGAAATGATTTTATGGTTTTTGTTTTTCATTCCGTTGATATGATGTATCACATTTATTGATTTGTGTACTTTTATTTTATTTTTAGTTTTTAGATGGAGTTTCACTCTTGTCACCCAGGCTGGAGTGCAATGGCACAATCTCAGCCACTGCAACCTCTGCCTCCTGGGTTCAAGTGATTCTCCTGCCTTAGCCTCCCGAGTATCTGCTCACCACCACATCTGGCTAATTTTTGTATTTTTAGTAGAGACAGGGTTTCACCACATCAGCCAGGCTGGTTTTGAACTCCTGACCTCAGGTGATCCACCTGCCTCAGTCTCCCAAAGTGCTGGGATTACAGGCATGAGCCACTGCGCCCAGCAAATCTGTATATGCTAAATCATCCTTCCATCCCTAGGATAAATTCCACTTCATCTTGGTGACTGACCTTTTCAATTGAATTCAGTTTGCTAATTTTTTTAAAAAGAATTTTTGCATCAATGTTCACAGAGACACTGACTTGTAGTTTTCTTTTTTTTTTTTAATGTGTCTTTATCTGGTTTTGGTATCAGGGTAACACTGACTTTGTAGTATGAATATGGAAGAATTCCCTCATTCTCTATTTTTTGGGATAGTTCAAGTAGGATTGGTATTAGTTCTTTAAGTGTTTGGTAGAATTCAGTAGTGAATTGCACTGGGTCCCAGGCTTTTCTTTGCTGGAAAACTTTCTATTACAGCTTTGATCTCATTACTTGTTATTGATCTGTTCAGGTTTTGGATTTCATCTTGGCTCAATTTTGGTAGGTTATATGTGTGTAGGAATTTATTCATTTTTTTCTAGGTTTTTCAATTTATTGGCATATAGTTGCTCATAGTAGCCTCTAATTATCCTTTGAATTTCTGTGATATCAGGTATAATGCCTTTTTTTTTAACTTCTCTGATTTTATTTATTTGGGTCTTCTCACTTTTTTTCTCTTAGGTAGTCTGGCTATAAGTTTGTAGATTTTATTTATATTTTCTTTTTGTCAATATTTTCCATTGTTTTTTGTTTCAATTTTATTAGTTTCTGCTCTGATCTTTATTATTTCTTTCTCCTATTAATTTTGGGTATGATTTGCTCTTGCTTTTCTACTTCTTTAAGATGAATCATTAGGTTGTTTATTTGTGGCTTTTCTACTTTTTCAATATAGGTGTTTATAGGTATAAACTTTCATCTTACTACTGCTTTTACTGTATCCCAAAGGCTTTGGTATGTTATGTTTCCGTTTTCATTGTTTCAAGAAATTTTTAAATTTCCTTCTTAATTTCTTCATTGACACACTGGTCATTCAGGATCATATTTAATTCACATGTGTTTGTATAGTTTCCAAAATTCCTCTTGTTATTGATCACTAATGTTATTCCGTGTGGTTAGAGAAGATACTTGATATTAATGCAATTTTTAATGTTTAAATACTTGTTTTGTGGTCTAACATATATCTATCCTTGATAATGATCCATCTACTTAGGAGAATGTGCATTCTGTACCCATCGGATGAAGTGTTCTGTAAATGTCTATTAGTTCCATTTAGTCTACAGTACAGATGAAGTCTGATTTTTTTTGTTGAATTTCTGTCTAGAAGACCTGTCCAATCCTTAAAGAGGGGAGTTGAAGTCTCTAGCTGTTATTGTCTTGGGGTCCATCTCTCTCTTTAGCTCTAATAATGTTTGCTTTATATAACTGGGTGCTCCATTGTTGGGTGCAAATGTATTTACAATTGTTATATTCTTTTGATTAATTGATCTCTTTATCATTATATAATAACCTTATTTGTCTCTTTTTATAGTTTTTTCCTTGAACTCTATTTTGTGTGATGCTCTTTTCAGTCTCCATTTGGATGGAATATCTTTTTTCCATCCCTTTATTTTCAGTCCACGTGTGTCTTTGTAGGTGAAATGTGTTCTTGTAGACAACAGATCATTGGGTCTTGTTTTTTTTTTGTTTGTTTGTTTTTTGTTTTTAATCTTTTCCACCACTCTATGTCTTTCAATTGGAGAGTTTAGTCCATTTACATTCAACGTTATTATTAATAAGTAAGAACTTCTACCACGTTGTTATTTTTTTCTGGTTGTTTTGTGGCCTTCTCCTCCTTCTTTTCTTCCTTCCTGTCTTCTATTTAGTGAAGATGATTTTCTCTGGTGGTGTGTTTTAATTTGTTGAATTTTATTTTTGTATGTGTATCTGTTGTGTGTCTTTTCATTTTAGGTTACCATGACAGTTGCAAGTAACATTTTATATCTTATTTTAAGCTAATAACAAGTTAACACTGATTGCATAGAAAAACAAGCAAGCAAAGATAAAACAAACAAAACCTCCACACTTTAACTTCATGCCTTCACTTTTTGACATTTTATTGTTTCAATTTTAACTTATTATGCCATATCATACATGCCATATACTATATCTTGAAGTGTCGTTGCACTTATTTTTGACAGGTCCATGTTTTAGTCTTTCTACTGAAGATATGAGTAGTTTACATACCAAAATTATAGTATTATAATATTCTGTGTTTTTCTGTGTACTTACTATTACCTGTGAATTTTGTACCTTCAGATGGATTTCTTATTGCTCACTAGTGTCCTTTTCCAGAACAGGCCTGGTGTTGAAGAAATTCTCAGCTTTCATTTGTTTGGGAAATATTTCTCCTGCATGTTTGAAGGATATTTTTGCTGGATAAACTATTCTAGGATAAAAGTGTTTTTTCCTATCAGCACTCTAATTTACACTAAGAAGTCTGCTGCCAGATGTATTGGACCTCCTTTGTATGTTGTTTCTTTTCTATTGTTCCTTTTAGGATCCTTTCTTTATCCTTGCTGTTGGGGGTTTGATTGTTAAATGTCTTGAGGTAGTCTTATTTGGGTTCAATCTGTTTGGCATTTTATAACCTTGTTGTACTTGTATGTTGCAATCTTTCTCTAGGTTTGGGAAGTTCTCTGTTATTATCCCTTTAAATAAACTTTTTACTCTGATGTCTCTTCTAGCAAATAGCTAGAAAATGGCAAACCTAAGAGTTACTGGGCTTAAAGAGGTGTGCTTCATTTTTAAAAAATAAAGCTGTGCTTTTTTGAAAAAAATAAAGATGTGCTTTATTTTTAAAAAATTCTTTTTTATTTTGTCTCCCCTGACTGTATATTTTGAAATAGCCTGTCTTCAAGCTCACGAAATATTTCTTCTGCTTGCTCAATTCTGCATTAAGATACTCTGATGCATTCTTCATGTATTAGTTCATTCTTGCATTGCTATAAAGAACAACCAGAGACTGGGTTATTTCTAAAGAAAAGAGGTTTAATTGACTGAAAGTTCCACAGGATGTACACGATGCATGACTGGGGAGGCCTCAGGAAACTTACAGTCCTGGTTGATGAAGGGGAAGTGGGCACAGCTTGTTTGGCTAAAGAAGGAGGTAGAGGGTGAAGGGGGAGGTGCTGAACACTTTTAAACAATGAGATCTCATGAGAACTCAGTCACTATCACAAGAATAGCAAAAGGGAAATCCACCCCAATGATCCAATCACCTCCCTCCAGTCCCCTCCTCTAATATTGGACATTACCATTCAACATGAGGTTTGGGTGAGGACACAAAACCAAAGCATATCACTTCACTATGTTAATTGCATTTCTTAACTCCAGAATTTCTGCTTGATTCTTTTAAATTATTAAATTATTTCTCTCTGTGTTAAATTTATCTGATAGAATTCTGAATTCATTCTCTGTGTTATCCTGGATTTCACTGAACTTCCTCAAAACAGCTGTCTTGAATTATCTGTCTGAAAGGTCAGACATCTCTGTCTCTCTAGGATTGGTAAATTGGTGTCTTATTCCATTTGTTTGGTGAGGTCATGTTTTCCTGAATGGTCTTGATACTTGTGGATGTTCATCTGTGTCTTGGCATTGAAAAGTTAAATATTTATTGTAGTCTTCACTGTCTGGGCTTGTTTGTACTCGTCCTTCTTGGGAAGGCTTTCCTGGTATTTGAAGGGACGTGGGTGTTGTAATCTAAGTTTTTGATCTCTGCAGCTGTGTATGCATTAGGGGGCACTCCGAACCTCATAATGCTGTGACTATCACAGATGCATTGAGGTACTGCCTTGGTAGTCCTGGATAAGATGTGGAAGAATTCTCTAGATTAGCTGGCAGACCTGAAGTCAGCATAGCACTGGATCTTGCCTAAGGCCTGTGATGACCACCGTCTGGCTAGCACCTATATTCACTCAAGGCCCAAGGGCTCTATGATCAGCAGGTGGTGAATCCAGCCAGGCTTCTGTCTTTTCCTTCAGGATAACATGTTCCCTCCAGCCCAGGTAGGTCCATAGATACTATCTGGGAGCCAGGACCTAGAGTCAGGATCCTTAGGAATCTACCTGTTGCTCTATTCTACTGTGGCTGAACTGGCACCCATGCTGCAAGGTGAAGTCTCACTTTTTCTTCTCCTCCCCTCAAGCAGTGGAGTCTCTTTCCATGGTTACCAATGCCCCAGGCCTGTGGCCAGTACTGCCTGACTATCGCCAGTGTTCACTCAAGGCACAAAGGCTCTTCAGTCAACTGGAATACTTTTGGGCATAGATCTCTCCCTACAGGGCAATGGGCTCTCTTTTGGCTCAGGGAAGGCCCAGAAATGCTGTCTAAGGGCCATGGCCTGGAACCAGGGACCCCAGGAGCCTACTCGTTGCTCTACTTCACTGTGACCTAGCTGGTACTGAAGCTGCAAGACAAAATCCCCTTTACTTTTCCCTCTCTTTTCCTCAAGCAGAAGAATTCTCTCCTCATAACCAACACAGCTGGGAATGTGCTGGGTCACATCTGAAGCTGGCACAGCTCTAAATCTCACCCAAAGCCTGTGGCAAGTAGTGCTTGACTACCACTGTTGATTATTCAGGGCCCAAGGATTCTTTAATAAGCAGGTGATGAATCCTGTGGGGACTGTACCCTTTCCTTCAAGGCAGTGGGTGACCTTCTGGCCCAGGATATGTCTATAAATGTCATCCAGGAGCTGGAGCCTGGAATAGGGGCCTCAGGATCCTGCCTGGTGCCCTGTTCTCCTGTGGTTGAACTGGTATCCAAGTGGCCAGATAAAGCCTTCTTTACTTCCTTCTTTGAACTTCCTCAAAATAGCTATTTTGAATTATTTCTCTGAAAGGTCACATATCTCTGTCTCTCTAGGATTGGTCACTGGTGTCTTATTTAGTTTGTTTGGTGAGATCATGTTTTCCTGAATGGTCTTGATACTTGTGGATGTTCATCTGTGTCTTGGCCCCCACTTCTTTCCTCGAGTAGAAGGAAGGTGTCTCTCTTGGAGCTGCAAGCTGTGCTTCCTGGGGCTGGGGGAGGGGGTGACATAAGTACTCCCTTGGCTGCCCAGGCTGGGCTCTCACTAGGTCTCATGCACTCCATTTCCACTGTCTCAGAGCTCAGCACAGTACCAGGACTTGCACAGGAATTGCAGTTCTTGTAGTCTAGACTACTACATGAAATTACCTTTCACGTTTATTTAGGACTGTAGCCAATGGTGCAGTCCTTGCAGGAACTCTAATGGCTGGGATTGATGATTTACCTCTGGCTAGGGCTGATCTAAATGCTTTCTCGGTGGCCGTTGGCTGAGTTCTGTCCCATGTTGCTTTCTCCTGTGACAGGGCAGCCCTGAATTCCAAAACAAAGTCCCAAAATCACTGTGCTTTCCCTTCCACAAACATATAGATTCTCTCTCCATGCCACATAGCCACTGCCAGGGGATGGGAGAAGGGTGTGCTGGCGATTCAAGGCTGTTTCTCCTACCCTGTTCTTTGCCTCCTTCTTTAATATGATGTTAAAACCAGGTACTGTGATTGCTCACCTGATTTTTGGTTCCCATGTAGGTGACTTTTTGTGTGGATAGCTGTTCAATTTGGTGTTCCTGCCTGGGGGATGATCACTGGAGGCTTGCATTGAGTGATTTTGCTCTGCCCCTCTCTGGAAAATTTCTTTTTATTGGTTACATCATTCTTTACTTTGATTTTTTTCTTTAGTTCCCCAGATCATTGAATGTTTTCCTTCCATTATGTATACTTTTTATTTTTATTTATTTTTGAGACAGGGTCTCATTCTGTCGCCTAGGCTGGAATGTAGTGGTTCAGCTTTAACCTCCTGGGCACAAGCAATCCTTTCACCTCAGCCTCCTGAGTAGCTGGGACTACCGGCACATGCCACCATACCTGGCTACTTTTTTGTATTTGTAGGGATGGGGTCTTGCCATATTGCCCAGGCTGGTCTCAAACTCCTGGGCACAAGTGATCCTCCTGCTCTGGACTCCCAAAGTGATGGGATTACAGGTGTGAGCCATCATACCTGTCTCCTATATTCTTTAAGATAATTGCCCCAAGAAAAATATATGCCTGTAGATGTAGCTGGGTGGTGGTGATAAAAAAAAAAAATTGAGTTTTTGCAAGTAGCCAACTCAGAAGCTTAATCTTTTAATCTGAGCTTTCTTTTAAAGACCTCTCTCAGGAACACACGTTGCTAGGAAGGGCTGACTAAAACCATGGCATTGTATATAGTATTCATTTGAAAGGCTTATAGATTCCAAATATGGAACCAGGGCACTTTACTTATATCATTTCTTTATCTTTTATTTTTAATTGACATGTAATAATTGTACATATTTACAGGGTAAAGAACAATATTTCAATGCATGTATACAATGTGCAATGATTAAATTGAAGTAATAAGCATGTCTATTACCTCAAATATTGGTCATTTATTTGTGTTAATTACATTCAAAGTGCTCTCTTTTGGCTATGTGAAAATGTATAGTAAGTGTTGTTGACTATAATCACCCTATCATGCTATAAAACACTAGAACTTATTCCTCCTATATAGCTGTAATTCTGTATTTATTAGCCAACCTCTCACTACTCCCTGACCTTTACATACTATAGTAACCATAATTCTACTCTTTATTTCTATGGGTTCAACATTTTTAGTTCCTATACATGAGTAAGGACATGTGGTGTTTATCTTTCTGTGCCTGACTCATTTTACTTAACATAGTATTCTCCACGCTCATGAATATTGTTGTGAATGACAGGATTTCATGCTTGTTTACAACTGAATAGTATTCCACTGGGTATATACCATATTTTCTCTGTGCATTTAGTATCTATAATAGCCAAGGTATGGAATCAATCTAATTTTCTATCAACAGATGAATGGATATTTACGTTATTTCTAATCCTTCCTTTGACTTTAGTGAGGTGGGTATTTCCATTTCCATTTCGCAGTTGAGATATCAGACTCTGAGAGGCTAGGCAGTGTGTTTGAAGTTGCAGAGCTAGTAAGTATAAAAGCTAAGTCTTATTCCCAGTTTTTGTCAGAATCCAAAGTTCATGTTTTTTCTAATATTGTTCTTTATTTTCCCTTGATTCTATGTGCCGAAGTTTTCTAAAAATTTAAAACCTAATAGTTATCTGTGGGAATGTAGTTTTATTTTATATATATATACACACACACACACACACACACACACGTACACATATACATGTATATATGGAGGGGGAGAGAGATTCTTTTTCACTTCATTTTCGGAAGTATTTTGAAAGGTAATTTACCCACCTGTTTGTATTTTGTGTTTCTTTTTTTTATTATTATACTTTAAGTTCTAGGGTACAGGTACACAACGTGCAGGTTTGTTACATATGTATACATGTGCCATGTTGTTGTGCTGCACCCATTAACTCGTCATTTATATTAGGTTTGTCTCCTAATGCTATCCCTCCCCCCTCCCCCCACCTCACAACAGGCCCCGGTGTGTGATGTTCCCTTCCCTGTGTCCAAGTGTTCTCCTTGTTCAATTCCCACCTATGAGTGAGAACATGTGGTGCTTGGTTTTTTGTGCTTGCAATAGTTTGCTGAGAGTGATGATTTCCAGCTGCATCCATGTCCCTACAAAGGATTTGTGTCAAATTACAAAGAAACGAAAATACAAATGTGGATATTATCTTTCAAATTTGTGAAATTACAAATTTTAAAATGAATCAGACTGACAAACTTTCCTGTAAAGAGCCAGATAATAATTATTTCAGCCTTTGTGAGCTATATGGTTTCTGTCACTTTTCAACTTTGCTGTTTTCATAGTTGTTATATAAATAAATAGTTTATATATGGTTTCTGTCACTTCTCAACTTTCTGCTTCCACAGTTACTACGTAAATAAATAAGACTTCCTGTGTTCCAACAAAACTTTATTGACATTAGAATTTGAATTTTATGTGAAATTTTAATGCATTAGACAGTATTCTTTTTATTCATTTTTCAACTATTTAAAAAAGTAAAAGTTATCATTAGCTCATGAGCTGTACAAAAACAGGAACAGGGAGCGGGCCCAATTTGGTCTCTGTGTTATAGTTTTCTACCCCCAAGCTAGATCAATATTCTGTAGGTTCCAAGAAGATTTTGGTTTATTAAAATTCCAAATGCTCTTAGAAGGATATGAAATCCTTAACTCACCAATTAAGTGGATTCTGAATTAAAGGCATAAGATTGTTCTTTAACATAAACATTGCATCCGCTCTTCAGTTATAAAAGTGGACAAAGCATTAGGGAAAATATTTTAATAATTAAAATTCAATTATAGTACCGTTAGCAATGTCACCTACTGCTTAGAAGAGTCAAATCAATGGATGTATAACATTTAGATAATACGTTTCCCACAGAGTCCTTTTACTTTTTTCTTAACACCTTGAATATAAAATAAATGTCATTGAAGGTAAATTGAATAAAAAGTGATATATCTGCTAAAATGAAAAATATCCACGATGGAATCAGGTGGCATTGATGGGTAAATTAGGTCTCATATGGATTTTGCTTTTCATTGCTAGCAATAATTTAATACTTGAACTGTGTTTCTTTCCTTCAGCTATCTTTTATCTACATAATGATGTGCCTTTAGCTTTAAAGAGATAGATATTTTAACTTTTGGTGACTAAAGTCCTAGTTGCCGGAAACTGAGGCTTAGTGAGTCTGGCCCTGTACAATGAACTGGAGCTCTAGCCTGGCTCAGGCTACTCAGCAGGTGCTCATTTGCTTGGTAGGTGTCCAGCAAGGGGCCAGGCTAGCAAAAGTGTTGTGCCTGGGAAAATGGAAGGGAGTGTGAACTACTGCCTCCTTCCAGTCCAGGAAGTCCTCAAGTCTAGTCTGAGCCCTAGCAAAAGAACTTTTTATTCCACATTTGTCCAGAACATGGCGTGATTCAAATCCCCTTGAGGCTTGAAATAAAGACAGCACGTTTTGACACATAGTGGGTCTTCCAATTTGGGGAGCACTAAGAGCCTGTGGGCAGAGCAGTGATTCCCAGAAGGCCTGGGCAGCAGTGACAGCTGCAGGGGCAAATCTCCACCTTCCAGTAGCTGTGAGGGCAGCAGATATCCAGGGAGACAAGAAGAGGAGAAAGATATGAGCAGACTTCAGAGTGAGCCCAGGTTGGGATGCCTAAGTTTCTGAGAAGGTATCATGTGAGACTACCCCTGCTGAGTATGTATGGGTGACAAGCCAGATCCACTGGGTGTAAATGCCTGATGTCACTTCATTTAATCCCATAAGCTAGAATTGGGGATGGTGGTGTCAAAAGACAGGTAAGGACGCACATGTCGGGAGCCTAGCTTTTGGGCTGGGTAGTAGAAAACGTTCAAAACAGAATAAAACAAAACAAAGACACTTAATGTTTAGCTATAAGATTCCCATTTAAGAGGACTGGCAATGGTTGGATTTGAACTTTTTAGAACTTAGTTTCTGCATTTCTGAAATGTAGACAATAATAGTATTTAACCTATAGGGAGGGTAAGTTATAATTTAACTTTCAGGAGAGTTAAATTATACCAAGGAAGAGCTGAGCATAGTTCCTGGACATACGGGTTTTCGGTAGAGGCTAATTATTATTGTTATTGTTATTATTACAATTAAAATTAGTATTATTAACATTTTTAGTGAGATTTTTGCCTATATTATTCAAACTGACTCTCAGAAGGTAGCTAGACCTGTCAAAATTGCAGTTGGATTACATTGTTTCCAGGCAATGTTAGCTGAAAGTCAGAAAAAAATGTGGCCCAGGTGGGTGTCAAAACTCCTTATCCTAAAGGCAATTATATAGAATGAGACATTCTCGACCTCACGTTCCAGCTGTGCACCAGACACGTTGTTTTCAGATGATGCAAGTTTCTAAGTATGAATGACTTGAATTCATGATATCTCTAACTTCTGAGTGCCTGAAATTACTATCTTTAATTATTCTAGTAAGTTACAAGCAGAGAAGAGGATTTAGGAGAAGCACAATTTTCTGAAGAGAGAAGTTGGGCAGGGAAAACTAGTTAAGTAGGTAGGATTTCCATAAAATGGCATGTAAAAAAATTCCTATGTGACTGGTCAGCCCAGTAGTTAGCAGGTCACTGCCATTTCCTTTTGGACACTGTAAGTGTACCCATTGCCTTTGGGCAAATGCCCAGGAACAAACCTTCACGAGTCAGAATTTACATCTTCTTCATTTCTGATTATACTGAGACTCCCAAGTTTACACCATTCTTGGCATTTATTTTTAAAAATTAATTTTTATTTTGATACTAATATTGATTGTAGAAAACTTGTGATTGCACAAAGCCCCCAAATATTTCATAATCTCAACCCCCAATATAAAAATAAAATTATCATTGTGTTACTTTTCTAATCTGTTTTCCATATGAAACACTAATATTACACATGAATGTATTTTTCTTTGCAAAACTATATCATCTGTGAATACATTTTTCTGCATGCTGCTTATTTTCCTTCTGTGATGCATAGTGAACCTGACCATTTCCACACCATTTAGTATTCTTCTAAAGCATGATTTTTCATGACTATATTATATGATCACAAAATTTATATAACCAGTTCCCTATTGCCAGACATTTAGTTTCTTCCAATTTTTTCACTCTAATGACTAATGCTTACATGGAGACTATTGCAGATAAACATTTGTGCACATCGTTGATTATTTTCGTATATTTCTAAAAATGAATATTTTGGAATAAAGGGTGTTACACATTTCAGATTGTATTCCAAAAGTGTTTTATTAGATGTTTGAGTCAACGCACATTTTCTGTAGCATCACCTAAGAGCATTTGCTTCCTCATGCTTTTGTTAACACTAGTAGTTGTATATATATTATATTTCATCACAAAATTTTCAGGCAGTGAATAGTATTTTATTGCTTATGTATTTTTACTTTGGTTACCCATGGATAGTTTTTTGCATATGATTATCAGTCATTCGTATTTCTTTCTCTGCTTTTTGCTAGTCTGATTCCTTTGATTATTTCCCATTGTTATATTAATAATTGGTCTAGATGAGCTTTATATGTGAGACTTATGAGTCACTGTTTGTCATCTATCTTACAAAAAATACATACATTTTATTTTTTGCAAAGTCATTGTTAGATTTTACTTTTTCTTATGGTAGTTTCTAGCTGTATAGATGCTTCAAAACATACATAGCAAAATATATCAGGCTTCGTTTCTGAATTTCTCTGCTTTTAATCTTGAAAAGGCATTTATCAACTTGATGTTTATAAACATCACATATGTTTTATCTGTTATTTTATTAGATACATTATTCACTATTTATCTCTTAAATCCATATAATTATTTTCTGAAACTGAATTACCTCCTATTTTTATATAGGCAGATTGTGTTTGAGTCTGCTCCATCTTCAGTATCTTTCTTGTGTAGCTTATGTGCTGTCTGTCAATGCTACAGGGATCTGCTGGGACTATACTATTTACCATATTCCAGAAATGTCACTATTCCCCTTATTTATCAGATTGACTGGCTTCTTTAAATTCCCCTAAAGTTGCAGTCTTGAAAATGTAATCCCACAGCCTTTCTTCTGCATTTTTTCCTGCCTCACAGCGTGTCTTGTTGGAATGGTTTTAATGATGTCTCTGGATCTGTCTCGTGGAGTTACAGAGTTGGTGGCGATTCTAGTCTTCTTCAGGGGCATCTGCTCTCTTGGGTATCCCAGTCTATCACCTTGGCAGGCATGTGTATAGGTCTCAAAGTGTCCAATATTCTCTCTCTTTTTTAAGAGTGTTAAAAAAATTTACAGGCAGCCAATGCTGCCTCAATATTAGCCTAAGCATCTTTTATTCTTATATAATTGTGGTCCAGAGTCACACAGTAAATTCCAGTCTTATTTATACGAGGACCCAAATCCATTTAGGCAGTACAGGAGAAGAATTTTGGCCTCTGTACATTATTATGTTAGTTTTATGTTATAGACTCTATATACTATACACTAACATAATAGTGTATAGAGGTCAAAATTCTTCTCAATGTTTAGGTCCAGATAGTTGTCTTAGGCAGGATTTTTAAAATGCACTTCCTCCCTCAAGATTTTATACGTTAATTCCTATGACCGTGAATATGATATCACACCCATGAAAATATGATGTTACCAGAAGAAGAGGATTTGGGATATGTAATTAATATTGCTAATTGTTTGATGTTAAAATATGGAGATTATCCTGGATTATTGTTTGAGCATAGTCTAATCACATAAACCCTTATAAAGCAGAATATTTTATTTGGCTAGCAGTAGAAGAGGAAGTCAGAGATTTGAAGCACAAAGGAGATTCGAGGTACCATTTCTAGCTTTGTAGGTGGAGGGGACCATGTGCTAAGAAATGCAAGCTAAGAATGTTTTCATTCCTCAGGGTGTAAGTGACAGCAAGAAAGGAACTGGAGACCTCAACTTTACAACTCCAAGGAACAGAATTTGGCCAATAATCTAAATGAGCCTGGAAGTGGGTTATTCCCCCAAAGACTCTAGATAAGAGCCCAGCTTGTCTGACACCTTGATTTTAGGCCTGACTCTAGATAAGAGCCTAGCTTGTCAGACACCTTGATTTTAGGCCTGTGAGATGCTAAGCTGAGAACCAAACCACACTGTACTTACGCTTCTGACCTGTAGAAATTATGAGATAATAAGTGGTGTTGTTTCAAACCACCAAGTTTGTGGCAATTTGCTATGGTAGTAATATAAGCCCCCGTATAATACCTGCATTGGGACTCATATTCACAAGGACATAGATGATATAACACAGTGGGTGGGAAGGGTGAACTGTGACTCAGAGTTTGCGCCAAAGATCTCTTCATAGTTGTGGAAATGGAGGCTCAGAGAGGTTAATTGACGTGGAGTAAGTCACACAGCTGACTAGTGATGTAGCACAGGCTGAAGGCTATTGCCCATCAGATAATGATTCACTGAGTGTTCTCACATGCTCTAGACTGAAGGCATATTCAGTGAGAGGCAACTGGAACAAATGAGCTATAGGTCAGGGGCAATGTGGAAGGGAGTGTTATTTAGAGTCTGGTGTCACTTTCCACGCGATTACTTCAGCTATGTCACTTGGGTCGCCATAAAACCGTCCACTGATTTACTCTGGACTCCTGGCCCTGCCTCATAAAGGCATCTTTGTAATTCTCAGCAGAGACTGTCCTCTGGAATGACAAATAACATTGATCATTAAAAATGACATCTGTAATTTTGAAGCCAGAGAAGATGATGTTTTAAAGCTGTCAGTGAAACAAAAGAGATTTTAGTAGATGCTGATGCAATCTCTTTAAAATCTTTGGAAATTCTAAAGCATAAAGATGAACTGTCTATTTTGAAATTGCAGGATGAATTGTGTGCCAAGGCATGCCCCACGCATGCCCACTGTGTTGGTGGAGCTGAAGTATGAGGCAACCAGGGTTCCCTGCAGCTCAATCATTAACTTGCTGAATGACCTAACAGCCAAAGGAGTTAATGGGCTTCATCCAGAGCTGGAAGAATGGAGGGCAGACAGAGACTGGGAAAACACACTGCCTATTGTAGGAAGAAACGGTGGAAAGCAAAGCCACACAGGGAGGTGAGGGAGACACAGAAGGTCAGGAGACGCCAGCTCCACTTTGGGGCCGGTGATCATTTAAGCAATGAAAAAAATTCTGCGTCACAAACTCTCCATTTTACTGAAGATAAAGTCCCCTTAATAAATAATATTTTCTCCCTTCCCCTTCATTAAAATTTCCCGAACAGCACAATTGCTGAATCATCAGCATGTCAGTCTCTACAGCTCTGGGAAAAATAAAGGGAGAAAAGAACAGAAATCAGATGTCCATTTTCCTTAAAAAGGAGAGGGAAGAAGCGAGAAATAAGCCTGGATCGTGCCTCCTTTTCTCATCAGAGGCAGGAAGCCAATTAGCTGAAATAAACAAACTCAGAGTACCAAGACTAATGAACAGACTTGCTTTCTCCACGTGGAAAGCAGGAATTCTGCAAACAGCTGAAACTGCAGAAGGGATGGAGCCGAGGGCATGAAGGTCGCCTGTCTGGGGTGGGGTGATGGTGCATCTGAGGCATATATCTCCACTTAAAGTCCACATATCTGAGTCAACATAAAGCTGAGCTGGAGTGGCAATGTAGTCTATGGCCTAAATGTACATATCTGCAGCAATTTTGCTTCTCCATGCCAATTCCAAATGTGCTTTTTATTACATTGGTTATATTTTAGAGAAAACTAACTGCAACAGTTATTGTACAAGAGTCTGAGAAACTAATGACCTACATTGTTAGCTGCACTTAGTTCCTTGAGAGCTTTCCTTGTTTTATAACCTGATTTGATGTTTTCTTTGTTTTTTTTGGTCTGCAGTGAATTGTCAGCTTGCTACTGACCCCCAACCGTCACTGGGATTCCCAGGCTGGGGAGGTGTGTAGTCAACATGTCAGACTCCGTGGTGGAAGTCAGCACAAGGGGGTGGAATTAATTTCTTGTGCCATTGCTTGCTGACTTGGCATTTAGTGTAAATACCTCTTTCTTCCAAGATACCTCTTCCATAATTACCAAGGATGATTCTATTTTCAGTGCAATAGCTGAGAGGATGTAATTGGAAACCACAGAGGCCGATTATTTTCTTTCTTTAAGAGGCTTTTTGCTATCATCATATAATCTTTTGCTCCCACTCATACCAGGTGCTTCTCATGCTGAATTAGAAAATGCACTGGTTCTGAGAATTTTTCTGCTTTAAGGTTATACTGTTTAAAATCTGTAAAAGTGATAAAACATGGTTAAACATAGTAGTATTAATGTTCCCTTCAGCTTGACTAAACTTTAGACAGATTTCTTCCTTAATCATAGGCTCCTGACCTCCCTTTTCTTAGATCATTTACTTTAGAAAACTTGAATTTTAAAATCCGTTCTCTGCCCCTTTGAGATGTAAATCTTCAACCCAGAAATGTCTTTCTCAAGGGCTTGGAGCCATCTGTGTGAAATGCCATCATCAAGAAAGATAGCCCTTGTATCTCTCAATGTCTGGGATGGTAGAAGCCTAACTTCATGAAGCTCTAGTTAGCAAACAGAGATGACTTAATGACATTGAACAAACTCCTTCCTAGCTTCTCTGGTAATTTTCCACTAGTTCACCCCAGTGCTTAAGAACTGAGCCCTTTTTTGTAATGGTACTAATTTCATTCTCTCTCCCCTATTGCAACAGTCTTCAATAAAGTCTTCCTTTCCCATTTAACTTGGAGTTGAGCTCAGTTCTATACTGTAGTCTCTATCCCTTACTGACATAGCTCTAATAAAATACGTCTTGCTATTTTTAGCAAGTGTCCAGTGCAAACTCTAACACTGTACACCTGGAATGTCACATTTTCTTGCTGCACAATATAGAAAGGCTAGATATTATTTCTTAATTTATAATGCCAGCCCTTTTCTAAGCCATCCAACTGCTATGAGTTAAGGACATTTATTTTCTAATAAAAATTATTTGCTTATAAAATACCTATTGAATTCCTTATAAATATTACCCACTGGGGATGCAATGATAAGAAAAACAGAATTTCTATTATCATCTGGTTCATCACAAAGGAAGAATACAAACATTAATTGAGAAATCACACAACCCACAACTAAATATAAAAATTGTGAATGTGAAAAGTGCTGTGAAGGCAGAGTATATGGTTCTATAAGAGCATGTGACAACATGAAGGTGACCTTGATGGGGAGGTCACTGTTTCCTTGAGGGATTTAACTGAGTATGAAAGAAGAATGAGAGGGTTGGGTTATTCACAAAGAAGGAAAAGCATGTATATAGGCCCCCTTTAAGAATTTTTGAGAAGGAAATTTGAGGAGAGTCAGTGAGGCTGGAGTGAAGACTCTATATGCATGTTGATATTATGGTTGATATTATGTAGTTTGGTCAGTAGTCAAATGCCCACCCTCCGCAGCCTCTTCCTTCTCACTGACGTGCATGGTTTCTTGTGGTCTCTCTCTAGACCCAGCCCTCCTGTATTTAATCATTTGTTGACCCAATGCTTTGGAGTCATCTGTTGTTGTCCATTCATCCCTGACCACTTAATATTTTTCATCCCTGATGATTTGATATTTTAGATGATGTGCTCGTTGTACTCCATTTGACCTCTTGTCCTCCATACCCAAGTTCTGTTCTGTAGCCTAATTCACCCTCTTCTGGGCCCCAGGAGGCCAATCTTCCAAGTCTGCATCATCAAGCCTCCCTTGGTTTTAAGCCCCTGTTGGAAGTGGACAGGCAAGAGGAGTGAGACGTTGAAGTTGGGTGCTTGCTTTGGGCTGAATTTCTAGCAGTGGCTATATCCCTTCATTATTACTATTCCTATCAGGGAGATTCCAGTTCCAATAAGCCTCCATAGCACTATTTATGGGTCTTGTTCTTGCTTTGGCAGTCTCTGGTTATCTCAACACACTGTTTTTTTAATGGTGCCTGTGTTTCTAAGAACTTTTTTTTTTGTTTTTTGTTTTTTTAATGGTTTCTTGTGCCATCTGAATTGGATTTGTTTCTTTCTGGGATCCTGACTGATACAGATGGTCTCACTAAAGTGATCTCTGTTTAGGATAGTGACACAGATCTCTCTTGCTCTGTCTTCAAAGTTGACAATTAACCCTTGGTCAGTCACATTTGCAACCCTGGCTTTTGGGTACCTCAATCTAGCTTTTATTCCCAAGACTCACCTAGCCCAAGAAGAAGTATTGGGCAGTGCAATGATGGTCTCTAGCATGGTGAGTCAGCTCCAAAGACTTTGCTCTAGAAAAGACTGCTTCTAGTATCTTCATGCTCCTCTCAAAATGCCTGGATTCATTTGTTTTTGAGTCCAGGAATCGCCAGCTGTCCTGTGGATCAATTTTAGGGTTTTCATTATTTGGGAATATCTCACTCCCCTAAAATCCTAAAATTCTTAGTGGCTTCACAGTTACATAATTCTATTACATTCCATAATTTAAGATTGTCTTTCAGGATTGTGCCTCAGTTTGGGGTTTATTTATAAACTTTCCATTTCCCTCTTGCCTGCAGGGGGATCGAACAGCTTACCAGTCTCAAGTTTCATTCCCAAGAACTCTTGTCTTCAGATAGTTGCCTAGAAAGCCTGTGCTAGATGAATTCAGGTGGAAGTGTTAAGAACTATGGTTCTCAACACACTTTCATGCAACAGATGAGAAGCTCTCATATGCCACAGAGGGAAAAAAATGTCCTAATTCCAAAAAGCAATTTCTAACGTATAAAATTGTCAGTGTTGTGGCAGGCTAGTAGAAGTAATAACAGAATGGAAGGGGTAAGAGTCTACACAAGAGGGCCTTGGTGAAGCAGATGAAATGTCTACCCTACTGGTTTGGGAATATGCTTTTTTATTTTGTTTTGTTTTGAGACAGAGTCTCGCTCTCTCACCCAGACTGGAATGCAATGGCATGATATCGGCTCAGTGCAACCTCCGCTTCCCGGGCTCCAGCAATTCTCCCACCACAGCCTCCCAAGTAGCTGGGATTACAGGCACCCACCATCATGCCTGGCTAAATTTTGTGTTTTTGTAGACATGGGATTTCACCATGTTGGCCAGGCTGGTCTTGAACTCCTGGCCTCAGGTGATCCGCCTGCCTTGGCTTCCCAAAAGTGCTGAGATTATCAGTGTGAGCAACAGTGCCCAGCCAGAAAGATGCTTTTTGTTAGTAAATCAGAGTGAGACTAGGGAGTTTTAACCTTGTCTTAGATTATTTGCTCCCTAGAATTTCCCACTGCATAATCCTAGCTAAAAAAAAAAAAAAAAAAAAAGTGGGCCAGGCATGGTGGCTAATGCCTGTAATCCCAGCTACCTGGTAGGCTGAGACAGGAGAATCGCTGGAACCCGGGAGGTGGAGGTTGCAGTGAGCCAAGATCTCACCACTGCACTCCAACCTGGGTGACAGAGCAAGACTTGTCTCAGTAAATAAATACATACCTGAATAAATAAAAAGTGGTAGAAAACTTTCATAGAAGAATAAGCTCTAATTTCTGTGAGTTGTGATGCTGCTGACATAATTCAAAATTTTATGTTTGATAATACAAAAATATGTGTAACAAATCAATGATATATATTTTTATCCATGAACCTGCCACCCATCTCAAGGATTAGAGCATTGCCAGCACTTTATAACTTTCCATTTGCTCCTCTCTCATCCCATCTCTGTTCCCTTATTAAAAGTAAGCACTGTCTTTTATGAAATGCAGCTTTGCCCTTAGGTCCAGCCATCTTCTAGCACCTACTTCCTTCTCAAACAGTCACTTCTATAACATGTCACTCCCTGTGATTCTGCTCTTCCTAATGAAAATAGAGGTGACAGAGATATGGAATAATGAAAATAGAGGTGACCCTCTTTATGAAATTGAAATGAGATTTCCTTTAAGAGTACTTTTTTTCCTGCTAATCCAATTAATCAATTTTTGATGTAACGTTTGAAAAAGAAATTCCCTGTTTGGATTGTTTGGAAGATTTGTGTCATCTGGTGTCATTTCAGTTCCTTGGGAACAGCCTTGCTGCTTCTGTGATATATTGTACGTAACCCAACTGATCCTACGCAATTAGCCCTGATGTCTGCCCATCATGAGAGCAAAGGTCAAAGAAAAGGTAACATTAAAACTTATGCTGAATTATATGTCATGTATGATAACTATTATCTAAGATATTTAAAAGACATTAAAAACAAATCAAGTTTATAAGTCAAAGTGATTGTAGGAGGGGAATACAATTATCTTCTACGAAAGAATTTGTCTGGATTTGAGGATAAGAGGAAGGGTGAGGAAGGTGTCTAACTGAATTACTAATCCAAGTAACTTTTTGAAATGTAAGATGCCGTCTACTCCATTCTGCTTTCTGCAATATCAAAGCAAAATAAGTTTCATAATTTCAAAGCAAAAATGAACATAGATAGGGAAAAAAAATACCACAAGCTTAACCTACAGGAGAATTAATGATGGAACAATATAATCCTACAATGATTTATTGTCAGTTTGCTCTTTACTCATCAATGTTCTTTAAAAAAATGAGAATAGAAAAAGTTTAGAAGAAAAAAGTTATCTACAGAGAAATTCTTTGTAGAACTGTATGTATTTCTGGTTTCTAAGGTTTGTGGCCAGATGTGATAATTTTTTTAAAACTCTTTTTTTTTTGTAACTTCACAGCTAATTGGTCAGTGAATCTATATATTTATCATCAGAGAGACACAGTAAATGACTAACTCAGAAAGGGTATGTGTTCTAGTGCCATATTGTGGATTGATTCTGTGAAAAGGAACAGTGTATTCTCCTCTCCTGTCATACACATAATACTCTTATCCATATACACACTCACTGCTCCATTTTTCTGCCTTGAAAATGAGGACAATGCTAGCTTGACTCCTGAGGATTGTATCAGGGTTAAATAAATAATTGAGTGATTGGAGAAAAAGGGCTATGAAAGTATGAAAGTGTGACATTAGCCTGTAAAGCGATGCAGGCTGTGAAGGCAATAGGTGAATTTAAGTGCTGAATGAAATACTGTTATACAAACTGAAACCCATTAGTTCATAAAAATGTTCTTGAGAGTCCAGAAGAACCCAAGGGTCTTTGGGTTGTGATGTGAGATTCCTTCTTCCAGTGTAATCATATTTCAGGAAGCAGCACTAATATTTATAAAGAGAAATTGCTCTGTTTTTGAGGAGATAAAATTTCAGTGGGTGAAGATGAAGTTCTTTTTATGGGTGCAGAGTGCAGAGTTGCCAGAAAAAAAAAAAAGAGGAAAAACAGCAGCTACAACTGGTTGGCATATTGCAGAAAGAAGATAAATGTACTCAAGGGTATCCTTTAGCTTAGGAGGTGTCAGAGATAAGAGGCCAGAATTGGGATTGGGAGACCCTCAAGAGTTTCCTAGTAGTGGGCAGTTTGCACTCACATATGTGGTGTGGAAAGGCCACACCCTGGATTGTAACTCCCTGGAGGTGATGCTGTCCTTGCCATAGGAATGCACCAAATATCGGTATGGTACACCTACACAGGCTCTGGAAAGATGTGTGTCCAATCCACATTGCCTGATGCTCCATAATTTTGAGACACCCTAGACTGTAGCCTGGTTCGCAGGCGTGGCACGGGGATGCAAAGGGTTGTTACAATCACCCAGCTCCCACCATACTGTGCTCTGACACTTCTGTTTTCTTTCTGCTCTCCAAAGGGAGAATGTACAAGATGACCGATTTTATCCTTGTCAAACATGTGCCCTCCCTGGCATGAAAGGTGAAGAATAAAAATTTCAGTTACTTTAAGGAGGGGAAATGTATTGAGGTTTTCTGAACTCAATTAAGTTCACTTACCATGCTGCTTTGATTTTTGTCAGTTTTGAAAATGGTGATAAAGTTTTGCTGCATACTTCATGCTTGATCTTAATCAATACAATTTTGTACATTCTTTTGCTCTGATGCATCAGAATATAAGACAGGAAATCACTGAAAATTTGTCCATAGCTACTTTGTGCTAAAAAAAAAAAATCAATGATTTTGCCTCTGTGGGGAGGAAGAATGGAACTTGCAGGGAAGGCATAATGATTCTAGAATTACTTCCTACCACAAGTAAGCTACCAAGATGGTGTGTTTTTTATAATTTTTTTTTTTTTTGAGGAACAAAATTCCCTTCACTTTGGCAAAATGATTTTATAAAATTAATATGAATAACAACAGAATATTTCTTTATCAGCCAGCCCTGCCGCTATTGTTGAAAGTGCTAGGCAGAGTGACCTAACTTCACATTTGGGGATTAGGTCAAACCTGTGTTTATAGTTTGAAACTCTTAATAGAGCCATCTTTTCTTGGGAAACTCTTTGAACTAGACAGACCAAGCTTCAGAATGGCGCCATGTCCTCTGCCCCTTTCTGATGGGATTCTCACATAGCCTGCTGAGAGAGGCACCCAACACTCACTTATTTGCAAAATCATTCTACAAAGTAATTCCTGAATCATGAGGGCACACCACCTTTGCAGTAGGATAATTACTAGTTTTCCCTAATCTTTTCTAAGATGACATTAGAACTCTGCTTTCTAGCTTTTTTTTTTTTTTTTTCATTTTAAAGAAAGGATAAAACTATAAAGCATGTCTCAAAAGCCCAAGTGGCAATTTTGTTCAGTAGGTTCTCAAATCAGAGTGCCTGACACTCCTTCCTGATTGCACGACCTATTAGTTGTGACTTTGGGGAAGTCGCCTTAGGCCCACACTTCCCTTATTCCAGCTGTGTTTTCACAGGACTATAACCCAGAACAGAGCCCGCTGGGATATCACTTCTGAGCCTGGTAAGTCCTCACAGTGACTCTCAAACCATGTCTTCAGTAGTCACATTTCCCAAAGTCACTGAGCAGGACCTTTTCATTGTTCTGTTCAGAGAGAACACCAACAAGTGTTCTCCAGAGGGCTTGGTCCTTTTCCTTCAAGCATAACATCTACACAAACCCCAGTCTTTTCACTGGTCTAGAGCAAACATTAACTTCTTTGCTGTGAGGGGAATTGAATTACAGAAAACACGTGTTTTGAGTTTACTACAATCAGTTTATAATCATTCCCTCACATATCCTCTATATAAGCAATTTCTTTTATTTTTTACATATTGGAAACTCACGGGGCATTTTTTTTCTTATGAATTTAAACTTTTGCAATCTTTTCTTCACAAAAGTCACATAATAATGATATTAATAACAATGACAATAGTTCAGCTTATTGGACAAATAATGTTTAAGGGCCTCTGCAAAATGCTTTTACCATAAATAATTTTAATTAGTCCTCTCAACAATCCTATTAGGAAGATATGATCATTTTGGTTGTATAAGCAAAGAAATGGAAAATCCAAGAAACAGAAGTTCTTCATGGCACTTTTTACCACTAGCAATTTTGTCCAATGAAAGTTTTCTAACTTCAAGATATAGGACACTGAAACACTTCTGTAGGCTCATCTCACCTGACGGCCAAGATTCAGTGATATTCAGATGGTCTCTCAAGTAGTTTCAGTGGGTACCATTGTTCCCATTAAAGTGGGGAAATAGATGTCTTCTGCTTATACATTTTCTTCTAGGCTGTCAGAATGATTAATGCTCCTTTTATAGCAAAGATAGGGTAAAAACTTGGATTCAGCTTTAAATTTGGAAACTCCAAATAGGGCTGCAAGAACTTTTCCTAAAAACGGAAGAAACTTGGCAACTACAAAATTAAATTTGTCCAATCCTAGAAATAGCACATTAGTTATGAATGTGGCTATCTATTAAGGCCCATAGATTAAATGAAAGCCTTCCATGCTCACCTCTCCTTACACACACACACACACACACACACACACACACAATTCATCTTTCTAGCCATCAGCAAGTAGTTCAATTGTGTATGTGTGCATGTTACAACTGCTGTGACTGCCAGCGTGGGTTTAGGCTGAGGCAACTATCGTACTCCATGCCTCTGCAGTAGCTGATGCCTCCCTGCCCTTTTTGTATACTAGTGAGGAAGGAGAAACTTTGAGATTCTCATGGGGGAAGCTCAATTTCACCTAGTACCTTTGGTCCTGTATTTATTCACCCTCATCCCCTCATCTTTGAAATGTTAAAAGTACCAGGAGGGGCTGGGTGCAGTGGCTCACGGCTGTAATTCCAGTACTTTGGAAGGCCGAGCTGGGTGGATCACCTGAGGTCAACAGTTCTAGAACAACCTGACCAACGTGGCGAAACCCCGTCTCTACTAAAGATACAAAAATTAGTCATATGTGGTGGCGTACACCTGTAGTGCTAGCTACTTGGGAGGCTGAGGCACGAGAATTGCTTGAACCTGGGAGGCAGAGGTTGCAGTGAGCCAAGATTGCACCACTGCACTCCAGCCTGGACAACAGAGTGAGACTCTGTCTCAAATAAATAAATAAATACCAAGAGAAACTTTCCTAGGGCTGTATTCGGGGGAGATGAATGAGCAACGGTACTTTCTCTTCTTTTCCTTCTGCCAGTGACTTCTAAGGCTTGTGTTCCTTTCTGTTTTCAAAAGGATGTCTGTGGCATGGAGTGGGGGAATATCAACCAAACCATACCAATCGTTACATTCTTTCCCCCTAAAATAGTTTCATCACCTCAGAGCAATCTGTTTTGTATGAGTTTGGCTCTCAACTAGCCATGTATCCCTGGATAAATCGCTGAACCTCTTTAAATGCCCCAGGTTTCCTTTCAAAGTGCATCAGGCTTGACATCAGAGAAGACAAGTTCTTGTCCCAGCCCTTCCCCTTACTATCTCCCTGGCACTGGAGAAATCACTTTACTTCTTTGATACCTTCCTTTCTTATGAGGAATAAGAATCACTACTTTCCAGAGTTTTATTGTTTTTGTGAAGATTAAATGAAGAGGACACACACACAGGTCTATATAAACATAAAGCGTAAATCTATATAATAAACATTTATATATTTGTATGTAATGTTTATGTAACATATATGTTTGCATAATAAACATGTGTGTTCATCGTATATACATTTTTATATGTATGTGTATATATATGATGCTTTTTGTGCGCTGTAGATTTCCATGTAGGTGTAAGAGACTGCTCTCACATTTGTTGCTTGCAGATTTAGTGATGTCTGTCTGAGAAGGCACAATGAGCTCTGCTGTCTGCTCCTAGCCATTTTTTTTTGTTACAGCATTGTCCTAAATCTGGCAAAGATGGATGGAGCACCAAATTCCCTGGCTGCCCATTAAGTCAACATCCACCAAATTTTATTCCTTTCTCAGCCGTTTCTCTTCTCATGGGACTTTTGTAAGACAGAGGCATTAATATGACATAGATGGTTGTAAAAATGGCCCTCCTATACCTCATAAAGGAGCCCAGGCTGGGATCCTATCCACACTTGGTGCCCAAGCTTAGGTCAGGATTTCTGTGTTTAACTTGTACCCAGAAATGGATTTTTACAAACAGAAATGAGAAGTCTTCAAAGTAACTTTCTTGAAAGTAACAACATACTGTTAGAATGAATAGAAAGAAAATAGAGGTAAAATTAAATAGAAGCTTAAGTAAAAATACCTTTTTTTGCTTCCATTAGGACTTTTTAGTTAAGCTTTTGAAGAAACCTCACGGAACTTCTCATCTCCTTCCTTTTCTCTCCCTGCCTTTTGTTTTTCCCCACCTCTCTGTCTCCCTCTCCCAGCTTCTGAGGTACTTGCTTTTTTAGGAAGGGCTATTGAGTATTGTGGGGAAACTTGACAACTTTGGCAAGGCAGATTGATTTCACATTTTAGTTCTGGCCAGCATCTCCAACTTGGAGATTTACACACACACACACACACACACACACACACACACACACACGTAAAATACTCCGTGGATCACATACTAAGAAATGTTTATTTGCATCATCTTCCTAGGAGGGTCAAACCATCTTACCATCAGGCCAGGGCCAAACAACCAGAATCATTGTCTGTTACAGAGAAATGTGAGGCAGAATTCTGGTATAGGGTCAGACTAAAGGTAGAAAAGGGCTGTCAGAAACAGCACCTCATCAGGGTATAACCTGATCAATTACAGGCTTGAAAGGAAGACACCAGGACAGGAATCAGTGCCTTCAGTGGTGCCATCCCAGACCAAAAAGACACATCTGGTACAAGGGCAGAGCTGACTCTAACACAAGCTTCTGGGGTGTGAGGTGCCTGAACGTCTCCATTGGCTGGCTTGCTTCATGGGAATGTGAAGGATTACCTGCTGGCCACACTTGCTTCTGAGTGATATACAAGAGCAATATGGCATGCACTAATAGTAAACACAACCTGTTCAGATTTCATGTGGCAATCTCTGTCATCCTTTGCACCCCAGCACAAACTTTGTAAAATTATATTGATCTGTGTCTGGAACTGTATGGCCTCCATTTTAACCTGTAAGAGCAATATGATTATTTGATAATATGATTTGAATGTTTCAGAGAGATATCAGTGAGGCTACTGGCAGCCAAGCAACCTAACCCCACAAGAACAGTCAACCTGCAAATACACAAACACACCCCACAATGGTTCATGTTCAAAGAGCTGGGCTAGGGCACCATTCACATATATGAATAATATTAGGCCACCAACTCAGTGGCCCCAGGTGGGTAGCATCACTCTTGCCATTGCCACTAGACTCTCCAGTAGCTGAGATCGCTGAGTTACTGCTGTGACCCAGTAGCCCAGGGGTTTCCCACATGAAATACCTCCTGACCATAATCTCTCAACTTACCAGGATCTCCACTGATAATGAAGAACACAGAGGAACAATTCAAGGTATGGGCTCAACTCAGCCTGATGAGTTTTGTTTCTATCTTTGGTGTTTGGCAGAAAATACTATTCATTTTAAGAGATCTTTCAATGGCCTACAAGTAAAGCATATATTGCCCAGTTGCTGTTATCTTTATGGGCCTGCTATATTAATGAAGTATGTTTGTACTATATGAAGAGAATATGAACTTTACTGCTCCATATCTGTGGGCTTGTGCTTATGATGAAGATACTTTGATGATTTGGGATCTGTAGGGCTTAAGATCAAGTGGTTGATATCACATGTGGTTGATATGTTTGGATGTGTAAGAAAACACTCATGTATGCAGATGGACACAGAGTTGTACTAGGATTATAAGAAAGCTTGGCTATGGGTTTAGGCTGCTAACATTGAGTATGTGCCCATAACATATCTTAGAAAATCTCTCTATATATTTTTCCTTTAGATCCAGTTTTATATGTTGGAAACAGACTTATGAAGCTCAGTGGTGTACCTAATATTAAAGGCAATAGAAAGTAGCAGAGCTAGGATTTGGAACTAGGTCCATGTGACTCTGAAGTCCATGTTCTTTCTCCCACTTCACACTGGATTACATTAAACTGGATGCTATTTTTAAAAATCTGTTCAGTCTAACTGTGATAATTTGAGGTCAACAGGCAATAACTATATGTCCTTTTCTTACCCTTTAGAAGCTCTGGTGAGTGGGATGAACTGTCAAAAGAACACCAAGAGTAGGCCTGGGAAGCTGGGCCTAGCAGTGAGCCACTGGCCTGTTTCTCTTTTGGTGGGAATCTACTAATTTTTGTTCAGGACACTGTAATTTTTCTGGACTATGTCTTTATGCAAAACACTAATTGCTGTTAAGTCCTTGCTTCTAGCCATGTGTGATATAAGGATAGGAGATGCCATTCACTATGGCCCATAATCCAGGGGTGACAAAGAGCTTCGGAGGCAAGGGCTTATCCTGGAGCTTTGACCTCAACACATGGCACTGGGCAGGTGGCAGAGCTCCCAGCCTACCTCTTTACACCTTGTCTTAGTCTGTTCAGGCTGCTTTAACAGAATTCTATAAATTGGTTAACTTTTAAACCAGCAGTCCCTAACCTTTTTGGCACCAGGGACTGGTTTCCTGGAAGACAATTTTCCCATGCAAGGAGGGTGGGGATCACTGGGGGATGGTTTTGGGATGAAACTCTTCCACTTCAGATCATCAGGCATTAAATTATCTTAAGGAGTGTGCAACCTAGATCCCTTGCATGCACAGTTCTCAATAAGGCTCTTACTCCTGTGAGAATGTAATGCCACTGCTGACCTAACAAGAGGAGGAGCTTAGGTGGTAATACTCATTATGGAGGCTAGGAAGTCTAAGATCAAGGTGCTGGCAGATTTGGTATCTCATGAAGGCAGCTCTATAGTTTACAGACGGGATATTTTAGTGTATCCTCATGCAGTGGAAGTTTGAGATAGATCTCTCAGGCATGTTTTATAAGGGCGCGAATTGTACTTATGAGGGTTCCATCTTTATGACCTAATCACTTCCCAAAGGCCCCATCCTCCTAATATCATTATCTTGGGGGTTAGGATTTCAACCTATGAATTTTAGGAGAACACAAACCATAGCATTCTAATCTCAAAAGGCCTGAGAACCAGAAGCTCTGATATCCAAGGGCTGAAGAAAATATCTGTCCTAGTTCAGGAAGAAAAATTGCTCTTCTTACATCTTTCTGGCTTTTTCAGGCCCTCAGTGGATTGGATGATGCCCATTCACTTTGGTGATGGAATATCTTCTACATTCAGTCTACTAATTGAAATGCTAATTGTTTTGCAAACATTCTTGCAAACATACTGAGAAATAATGTTTTGTCAGCTCTCTGGGCATCCTTTAGGCCAGTCAAGTTGACAGAAAATATTAATAATCACTCTCCTCTAACAGAGATGAAACAAGTGTAAACTGTTTCAAAGACTAGGCTTTTCAGAACTGTAGTCATACACTTTTATTATCTGTTGATTTTCTTGGGGAAAGGATTCATGCAAGTACAAGAGAAGTGGGGGCATAGATTAGAATTTAAAAATCATACGCCCAGAACATGAAAGGCTCTGTTTAATTCCAAAGTTGATGCTGAGATATTTGCCTTTAAGTTGATTGGAAATAATGAACTGAAAAAAAGAAACCAGTTTCAATTTTGGACTAAAGGATAAAGGAACAAAAATTATATTGTAAAATTATTACCTTTAAAATTTCGTATTTGTCCAGTGATTTGTCTATGACTTTTCTCTTAAGAGATAGATGTGTTTTGGGCATTGACTCTTACTGTTTATGATAAAATGTTCACTGGATATTCTCATTCACAGAGCAGGAAACTGATTATGTCTGTATTACCATTTAAAAAGAAACTTCTCAAGAGGGAGACAGGATGGCTTACTAGAAGCACCCAGGAAGCAACACCACTGAGAGACACAAAAATGTCAAGGAAACCAACATATTTCAAACAGATCTTCAGATAGAAAATACCATGAGTTGATAAGAGGTGACGCAGATGCCAAAGCTGAAGAAAGAGGAAGCCTGGAGCCCTGCATGGGGTTGCTGAGTGCCAGAACTAGTTACTGGCCCTGAACTGCTTCTAGGGAAGGGGTGTGTGAAGTGATGGCAGGATAACCCACTCTTGCTGTGGACCTCTGGGATTCTAGCTATAAGAGATCCAACGACCCTCATAGGCATTTGAATTGGCAGGGGATCTGTCTAGAGATTAGGGAAAGACAGAGCTCTACCCTGTGTGAAACCCAGGGGGTTTTGCGTGTGGGGCAGCTGCAGTGGAACACGGCCATAGGCATCATTCCCATAGGTTCCCCATCTTCCTCTGAGTAGCTCTAATCCCAGCTGACCACTGGGCTAACAGAGAGCAGGGCCATTTTTCTCATGGGATTGAAGTCCATCTGTTCTGCAGGCTCCCTTGCCTGCCATCTCCCCGCAAGGTCTCTGCCTGGCTGCTACTACAGGAGCATATGCATAGTACAACCTCTGCTGCCCAGCCTGAGTGCTACCCTGGTGGCCTGGGAGCATTTTGGATCCCCCAGCACAGCCAGTGCCTGACCCCAAAAGACCATAGGCTGGAGCCACAGGCCAGGTTCCTGTGCCCCACAGTTGCAGTGCACAGCCTGGGAGTGCCCAGCTGAGACCCCTGGCCCATGCTTAACTAGGGGAGAAGCCCCCACCCTTAAAACACTGAGAAGGATGAGACCATCAGATTCATTGGTTGGCATGGGAGTGACTTGTGCTTCCTTCTGCAAGGCTAGTCCAGGAAGGGTGTGTACTATCTGTCAGCCATGACCTCTGTCCAAGCAAAACCCATGGCCTAGAACACTTAACAGTGGAAATGCAGGCACAGCGTCAGTGATCAAGGGGGCTACCCTAAGGCCTGGGAGTGTATTTGGTGAGGGGGTTATCTCTCTCCCCTTCCTACACCATAGAACACTGCTGGAAATACTTTGAAATACAAAAGAGCTACCCAGCTAAGTAACAGCCTATCTGCCAGCCAGTACTTTTAAGTGTCATCTACTGGGTTGCAGCCCAAATTACACAACACCAAATATCTTCTGTCAGTATGCATTGCTGAGGAAATCCAGTGCAAGAATCTAGTTACAAAGGAAGATTCTGTACAGAGGTATGGCCCTCTGAAAGTATCCAGAAGGAAGTCAATTGACTACACTCAACTTACACCACAGTTAACTCCATAGGAAATAAAGAATATAAAACCCAAAAGCCGCATCCAACTGATAGCAATTCCCAAAATACAAGGAAACACCAATCCATTCAACAGTGACTAATCTAACTTGTACTAAAGCAAATAATAATCATTCATAATATCAAAGGCCAAACATGATCCCTTATATTGATCTCTCTAATTCTTTTCATTGCTTCAACTAATCTCCTTGGACTCCTACTCCATTCATTTATGCCAACTACCCAACTATCAATAATCTCCCCCTCCGATGTAAAAGAATCAGTGCAAGAACTCTGGCAATTCAAAAACTCAGAGTGTTCCCTTACCTCCAAACAAGTGTACCAGTTCTCCAACAATGGTTCTTAACCAGATGAAATGACTGAAACGACAGACATAGAATTCAGAATTTGGATAGCAAGGAAGCCCATCAAGATTCAGGAGAAAGTTGAAACCAAATCCAGGAATCCAAAGACTCCAACAAAAGCATCTAAGAATTAAAAGACAAAATAACCACTTTAGGGAAGAACTAAACGGAACTTCTGGAATTGAACAATTCACCATACAATTGTCATAATACAATCAGAAGCATTAACAGCAAAATAGACCAAGCTGAGAAAGAATCTCAGAGCTTGAACACTGGTTCTTCAACTCAGTCAGACAAAAATAGAGAAAGAAGATTAAAAAATGAACAAAACATCCATGAAATAAGGGATTATGTAGAGACCAAACCTATGACTGATTGGCATTCTTGAGAGAGAAAGAAAGAGAGAGTAAACAACTTGGAAAATATATTTGAGGACATAGTCCATGGAAATTTCCCTAATCTTGCTAGAGGGGTTGGCATGCAAGTTCAAGAAATACAGATAACCCTTACATGATACTACACAAGATGACCATTCAAAAGCCACATAGTCATCAGATTCACCAAGGTCAATGTGAAAGAAAAAAAAATCTTAATGGTAGCTGGAGAGAAGGATCAGATAACTTAGAAAGGGATCCCTATCACCCTAGCAGCAGACCTCTCAGCAAAATCCTTATAAGCCAGAAGAGATTGGGGACCTATTTTTAGCATATTTAAAGAAAAAATATTCCAACCAAGAATTTCACATACTGTCAAACTTAGCTTCATAAGCATAGGAGAAATAAAATTCTTTTCAGACAAGCAAATGATAGGAAATTTATTACCACTAAACCAGCCTTACAAGGGGGCTTTAAGGGGGTGCTTAAACATGGAAATGAGAGAAGGATATCTGCTACTACAAAAACAGAGTTAAGCCCACAAACACTATAAAACAACTAAACAATCAAGTCTACAAAACAACCAGTTAATGTGATAACAGGATCAAAATCTCACATATCAATACTATCATTGAATGTTAATGGTCTAAATACCTTACTGAAGAGCATAGACTGGCAAGATGGATATAGACAAGACACAGGTGCTGTCTTCAAGAGACTCATAGCACATGTAACGACACCCACAGGCTCAAAGTAAAGTGATGGAGAAATACCTATCATGCAAATGGAAAAGAAAAAAGATCAGAAGTTGTTATTCTTTTTTTTTTTTTTTATTATACTTTAAGTTCTAGGGTACATGTGCACAACCTGCAAGTTTGTTACATATGTATACATGTGCCATGTTGGTGTGCTGCACCCATTAAGAAGTTGTTTTTCTTACGTAGGATAAAAGAGACTTTAAACCAACAATCAAGACAAAGAAATTATATAATGAGAAAGAGTTCAATTTAACAAGAAGACACAACTAACCTAAATACATACACCTCCACGAGTGGAGCTTTTAGATTCATGTAACAAGTTTTTATTGACCTATGAAAGGAGACAGTGGGACAATAATAGTCTTCAACACCCTACTAACAGTGTAAGACAGGTCATCAAGGCAGAAAGCTAACAAATAAATTCTGGATTTAAACTAAACATGTGATCAATTGGACCTCATAGATGTCTAAGAGTACTTCACCTAACCATCATGGAGTATATATTCTTCTCATCTGCACACAGAGCATATTCTAAGATCAACTACATGCTAAGTCATAAAGCAAGTCTCAATTTTAAAAAATCAAAAAATATCAAGCATACTCTTATACCACAGTGGAATAAACACAGGAAATCAATACCAAGAAGGTCTGTCAAAATTATACAAGTACATGGAAATGAAACAACTTACTGCTAAATGACTCTTGCATAAACAATGAAATTCTGGCACAAACAAAAAATCTTTGAAATTAATGAAAATGAGACACAATATACCAAAATCTTTGAGATGCAGTTAAAGCAGGGTTAGAAGGAAAGTTTACAGTGATAAACACAAACATCAATATGTTACAAAGGTCTCAAATTAACAATCTAACATCATACCTAGTAGAACTAGAAACCAAAGAACAAATCAACCCCCAAACTAGCAGAAGAAAAGAAACAACTGAAGTCAGAGAAGAACAGCACATAATTAGTTGCAAAATTCTGTATAGAAGATAATCATTTAAAGAGTAAACAAAATTGATAGACTACTAGCTAGATTAACAAAGAAAAACAGATATAATATCCAAATAAGCACAATCAGAGATGACATTACAACTGATCTCCCAGAAATAAAAAGAAACTCAAAGACTATTATGACTATTTCTATGCATACAAATTAGAAAATCTAGAGGAAAAGGATAAATTCCTGGAAACAAATATCCTCTCAAGATTGAACTAGGAGGAAAGTGAAAACACGAAAAGACCAATAATGAGTTTTGAAATTGAATCAGTAATAAAGGAAAACTACCAATCATAAGTAGCTCTAGACCAGATGGTTTCACAGCCAAATTCTACCAGATGTAAAAAGAACTGTTACCAATCCTACTGAAAATATTCCCAGAAATTGAGGATAAGAATCTCCTCCCCAACTCATTCTATAAATCCAGTATCATCTTGATAACAAAATCTGGCAGAGACACAACAAAAGGAGAAAATTCATGCCAATATCCCAGATGAAAATAGATGCAAAAATCCTGGACAAAGTACTAGTAAACCAAATCCAGCAGTATATCAAAAAGTTAATTCATCATGATAAAATAGGCTTCATTCCATGGATGTGAGATGAATTCCAAACATGCAAATCAGTAAATGTGATTCCCCACATAAATAGAATTAAAAATCTTAACCATATGATCATCTAAAAAATGCAGGGAAGGTTTTCAATAAAATCCAACATCCCTTTTGATAAAAACTCTCAATAAAGTAGGCATCGAAGGAACATACCTCAAAATAATTAGCGCCATCTATGACAAACCCATAGCCAACATCTTATTGAATGGGCAAAAGCGGGAACAATTCCCTTTGAAAACTGGAAGAAGACAACAATGCCCACTCTCACCACGACTATTAAACATTGTAATGGAAATCCTAGTGAGAACAATCAGGGAAGAGGAAGAATGAAAAGAAATCCAAATGTGAAAAGAAGAAGTCAAGCCATCTCTCTTTACCGATGATATGATTGTATACCCAGAAAATTCTAAAGACTCTGCCAAAAAGGCTCCTAGAACTGATAAACAACTTCAGTTAAATTTCAAGATACAAAATCAATGTACAAAAATGAGTAGCATTTCTATACACCAATAAAATCCAAGTGATAGCCAAATCAGGAACGCAATCCCATTTACAATAGCCACAGACACACACACAAAAGTCCCTAGGAATCCATTTAGCCAAGGAGGTGAAAGACACGTATAACAACTATAAAACACTGCTGAAAGATATCAGAGACAGCAAAAAGAAATGGAAAAACATCCCATGCTTTTGGATTGGAAGAATCAATGTTGTCAAAATGTTCATACTGCCCAAAGCAACTTACAGATTCAATGCTATTCCTATCAAACGACCATCATTTTTCACAGAATTGGACAAAAAATTCTAAATTTAACATGAAACCAAAAGAGAGCCCCATAGCCAAAACAATCCTAAGCAGAAAGAACAAAGCTGGAGGCATCACATAACCCAACTTCAAACTGTGCTACAAGGCTATAATAACAAAAACACCAGTGTACTCGTACAAAAGCAGACACATAACCAATGAAACAGAATAGAGATCCCAGAAATAAAGCGGTATGCCTACCACCACTTAATTTTTGACAGACTCAACTAGAATAAGCAATGGGGAAAAGACAGTGCTGGGATAACTGGCTATTCATATGGAGAAGAATGAATCTGGACCCCTACCCATGATTGTATACAAAAATTAACTCAAGATGGATTAAAGACTTAAATGTAAATCTTCAAAACATAAAAATCCTGGGAGAAGACCTAAAAAATACCCTTCTCAATTTTGGCCTCGGCAAATAATTTATGGCTAAGTCCTCAAAAGCGATTGCAACAGAACAAAAATTGATTAAGTGGGACCCAATTAAACCAAAGCACTTCTGCACAGCAAGAGAAACTGTCAACAGAGTAAACAACCTATAGTATAGAAGGGAATATTCACAAACTATGCATCCAACAAAGGTCTAATATCCAGAATCTATAAGAAACTTACACAAATCAACAAACAAAAAACAACTTGATTAAAACTGGGCAAATAACATGAAAAGACATGTCTCAAAAGAAGATATATACATGCCAACAAAGATGACTAATTTGATACATAATACACTAAGAAAGTAATAAAGGGGTGGGCGAGACAGGAGAGAGAGTGTGGGTTTCAAATGCCATGCAAAGAAGCAGTGGAGAGAAGTGTGCAGAGACCACTTCAACATCTGAAGAATGGGTTCCTCATAGACATGGGGATACACTAGTGTCCTCTGGGGGCTGTGGAGAAAATTGTTACCAGTTTATGTCATGTATTGATTTAGCATATATGGTTTTTAAATAACCTGAACTTAAAACTATATCAATATGATAAATCATAATGAATGAGGAGTAATTTCCTTAGTGATGGTTTGAGTGGAGCAACTGGAATCAAATGGGATAGATGGAGAACTATCAGTGCTCCTACCACTGAAAAAGCAAATAGAATCAATGTGGTGAGGTTGCTCCATAAGGCAGAGAATGATTATAATAAAAGACTAGAAGGAGAAAAACAGAAAGAGGAGGAAATGATGAGAAGAAAGAGGAAGCAGAGAGACATAGATGGTTTTTAAAAGAGTTAAATAAAGCATGGTTGAATTTTGTAAAATACCAAAATGAACAAAAATGTAGCAATTAAATTCTGTGATTTTGCTCATCAACGTAGAATGTATAGGCATAGGGAAGGACAGAAGAGCAGTCATAGGTTGGTTAAGACTTAAGCTGTTGTACACTTTTAATTCAAGGCAGTGTGTATTTATTGAATAGTTACTCTGTGGGGGACCCCGTAGGTACTACGCGGGTGACAAAGAGTAGATTGCAATCTAGGATTTAGAAAGACTATTTGTTGCTTTTAAAAATTTTTTGTATTATGTGATTTGTTAATTTGAGTTTAAAATAAGTATTTGCTTTCTTTTTGTGTATAAAACATATTCATCTAAATCACTTGATGTACATTTTTCAGTGTTGATCTTACTTGGTTTCTCAGTAGGAATACAAATTGATCACTCCCTGTTTGTTAAAACACTGTCTTCTCTTGCCTTCCATTGTGCAAAAATTATTTGTTTTTCATTTTTGTTCTATATCTCCTTTGACAGTTTATTCTTTTCTTTCTCTCCACTAAATGTTCTTGTTTCTCCATGTTCAATCTGAGGTCTTCTTCCCACTTTCTCTAAATGATCTCATTTAATCTTGTGGACTCAGTGACCAACTGAAAAATAAAAGGATTAAATGCATTTTTATCTCCAATTTAGACCTTTTTCTACTGAGCTACTTGTAACTCAAGTTACAAGTAAGAAGTAACTAACTTTTTACTTGGCTTCCATACTTGCATGTCTTAGCAAGGTCACCTCTAATTAAAAATATCCCAGAGTAAAGTCACGAGAGCCCATCTTCTCATCCCTTATCTCCTCAAAACAAACACAAACAACCAAACAGACAAAAAAGCAAAACTAAAGCAAAGTCACATATACAAACAATAATTCTCCCTTCAAAAAATTTGACAAAATTTAGTCTTCTTCTAATCTAACCTCTCCTGTTTCAGTGAATGGTACCACCATCCTTTAGGTTATGGAATCCAGAAATATGGAAATTACACATAACATTACCTTATTCCTTATCCACCCCTTACCCAGGTCCAACTTTTAATCAAGTACTTTGACATTTATCTCCTAAATATCACTGGATATCCTTCTCTTTACTTCCAGGACCATCATGCTAATTTAACTCACTATCTTATCCCACCTATACTAAGACTTCAGCCTCTTAACTGTTCTACCCTTTCACACTGACCCCTTCTCCATCTCCAGTCCTCCATTCTCTAGCCTGAGAACTCTTTTCAAAATGTAAATTCAATCCCACCTTATCTCTACTTAATACCTGTCACTGGCTTCCCAGTACTTTTAGAATAAAGATCAAAATCTTCAACATGGCTGGCAAGGTTTTGCATGGCCTGGCCCTTGCTTTGCTCTCCATCTTGATCTCCTTCCAGTCTGCCCCGCATCCACTGCTGGATTTCTCTAGGAAATACAAATGAACTAATGAAAAATTCACTCTCACATCGAGGCCTTTGCAATCATTGTTTCCTCAGCATGAAATGTTCTCCCCTCAGAGCTTTGATGGTTAATTCCTTTTGCTATCCAGGCCTCAGGTGAAATATTACCTGCTCAGAGAGGTCATGACCTGCCACCCATGACCTGCTTCCACCCATGACTTGCCACCATATTACTCTATTGCTCTGATTTTTTGTTTCCAATTTTTTTATTTCATCGAAATTTATGAATAATATAGTCAAGATTATAGCTGAGTCATTAAATTATTTTGATATTATGTGATTTCTTTTATATGATTTTTATTGATGTTCTTACCACAAAGAAATGATAAATGCATGAGGTGGTACATATGATAAATATCCTGCTTTGATCATTATTGCTGTGACTTTTGTAGCCCTAAACCAGCATTATTAGGAGTACTAGGCAACTTGCTAAAAATGAAAATACTCAGGCCCCACCCTAGACCTATTGAATCAAGAACTCTGAATTAAAACCATCTCTGCTTTAATTAGTGCTTCAGGTGATGATGACACAAGTTCAATTTGAGAACAACTGCTTTGTTGTATCTTCTTCAATGTACTCATCAGGACTTTATTTTATGTTTTGGGGAGGAGAATGCATACTCTTTTTTCTATCCCCAAAGAAAGGTGAACTCACTGAGCACAGGGACACTCTTTGTCTACTTTACTGCCGTTTCCTGGGCCTAGAGCACTGCCTGGCACGTCATAGGCAGTGAATAAATATTTGACTGCCTGCTAGATGGAAGACTTTTTATTCTAATGGAGCCATATATTTCTTACTTTTACTGAAAATATTATAATTTTGAAATTCTCCATATGATTATCTAATTAATGCTTTTCTTCCTCTAAACTATAATTTTCATTAATGCAGGGCTTGTATCAGTCTTGTTTACCAGAAATATGGAAGGGCTTGTACTTAGTAGGTATCAAAATATTAGTTGAACAAAACATCTATAAATGAGTTTTCATTTAATTAATAAATATTTGTTGAATGTCCATTGTATACTAGACACTTTTCTTTCTGGGTGCAAAGTTATGTAATGTTGAACAAGACCGGCAAAACATTCTTTTCTTCATAGAGATTAAATTTTATTGTGCAAATATGTATACATGCATGCAAATATTCATATAAAATGCAAGTTTCACATGTTTATAGAAGTATCACTTTCTTTTTTTTGTTTTTTTTTTTTTGAGACAGAGTCTTGCTCTGGTGCCCACGCTGGAGTGCAATGGCATGATCTCAGCTCACTGCAATCTCTGCCTCCTGGGTTCAAGTGATTCTCCTCCCTCAGCCTCCTGAGTATCTGGGATTACAAGTGCCTGCCACCATGCCCAGCTAACTTTTATATTTTTGGTAGAGATGGAGTTTTGCCATGTTGGTCAGGCTGGTCTCGAACTTCTGACCTCAGGTGATCCACCCACCTTGGTCTCCCAAAGTGCTGGAATTATAGGCATGAGCCATTGTGCCCAGCCTAGAAGCACCACTTTCAATGCAATTTCAGTCAATTTGAAATATTCTGGGTGAACTGCAACCACATTTTAAGACATCTCCCAGGAAGGCTGTAAGAATCTGCTAATGAGAGCTGTAGAATAGAAGCTGTTTTCAGATAGAGGCCAATCATAGTCCAGATTGCATGGCTACTCTATCGAATTTATCTCCCAATGGTGCAGACAGGACTTTATTTGAGATGGAGGACAAAAGACTCCTCTGAAGAGCTGTTGATCTTTAGACTCTTGAATCTCATACTTTAAAGCATCACCAAGTATTACAAATGATACAATACTAATGCTCACACAAATACATGCAAATATTTATTAAGAAATTATTATGTGCCAGACTCTGGCATAAGCACTTTACATACATTGTCTGATTTAATCATCAAGTAACTCTATGAAGGAGAGTATTGTTATTAGCACAACTTTATATCGTGGCAGACTGATGTGCTGAAACGTTACACGATTGTCTAAGGTTGCACAGTTTACAAATCAGAGTAAGGACTGACTCCAGGAGTGACTTCAGATCTTATACTCTTCCATTTACTGTTTTTGCAAACATTGTAGGGATTTCTTTCTTAAGAATCTAAATATGTGAGTTTATTTTCTTTTACTCCAGGTCAGAGTATTTAGACACACTTGACTTATATCACTGGGGACTGAGTTAACCATGCTAGGTCCTCAATGCAGATCTATAGCCAGCCAGGACAGCACTAAGATGTCCTGGCTTTCTTTTAGTAACTTCATGCTTTTACATCAAAGAATTGCCGAGAGTGCGTAGGGAACTCCATGCTGTGAGGCTGGAGTTGGACTCAGGATCAATTAGCTCTTGAGCAGTGCCAGGGGTTGATATTAGCCTTTGCTAGAATATCACATATTTTAAGGAGGCTTATTTCAGTCAGAAATACAATATTGCAGGGATATCCTAGTTCTCACAACTTTAGATGGCTTAATATCTTCTATGCAGTTTAAAAATTGTTCTTTAAAGAGTCTCACACATCTGGTTAAAAGCTGAGTGAAGAGAAGCTTAAATAAGGTTGTTATGCTGGAATTGATCACTCAAGTTCATTCTCAATTTGAAGACCCATTATGGAATTATAAAGCAGACTGTAGGTCATGACAGAGATCTTTGGGCCTCTCAATGCACTTTTAAACTTTTCCTTCGATCATTGTTGGGACATTTCACTACCTCTTTCCTTTATAGCTACCCAGACCTAGGAGGTATTTCAGGGAAACTGGAAATGCATGCATGCTGAAAAAAATGGGCTTGTCCACTTGGCTCATGTCTGAAACTCCTCCAACTTCAAGGGAGAAGAATAAGTAAGGGAAGAGGTCTTAGGGATGCAGGAACCTCAGAATGAGGACATTAGAGAGGCTGGGAGCACAGCAGTGCAGTGTATTAACAATCTGGCTCATTTGTGGTTTTGTGCCGTTGACAATTTATCCCTCAGGTAGTGAACTGTATATTGATTTTTAAGTGGAGCTCTGTTTTAATAGTCATAGGAGAAAAGTCTCCGAAGAAAATAAATATTACCATGCCTTTTGTAGGTGTCAGAGAAGCTTATCTCAGTGACTTGTTTAGAGTGGAAATAAAGGTGCTTTCATTTCTATCAGAGTGAATTTTTAGAACCCTTGTTAGTCGCTTGCCTTGTGTTGACCTCAGCACCTAGCAATGATTCAAGTGACTTGATTTCCCTCCCAACTCCTTCTTTTGTTACCTCTCCAAATGATGGGGGTGATATGAGAATAAATAAATAGCACTATAGGCAAAAATGCTATAAGTAGCTCTCAACTGTCAAACTTTAAGATATGATTATATGCCTCTAAGTCCATGCCACTTATTTAATCACTTTTAATAGATATCTGAGTACATTGTAATGGCTTATCTGTGCCAATGGTGTAACTCAACAGAATGAGTTAAGAATAGCACATGGGCAATTATGCAGCCTTCACTGGACTGTGCATATTATCCTCAAATTGCCCTGACAGCATGCTGTCCTGGAATGATTCCAGAGAAGTCATTTCTTTGCACTCTCTGCCATCAGAACATCCTGGGGAAGTGTGATTTCAGGTTCTGGTAACATGATACTGCTACCATTATACAAAGCTCAGAGCTAGTGGGACTAGAGATAAGGTAATCAGAAACAAATACAAAATGTACTTAATTCATTAAAAAGGTGAATCTTTCTAGAACACGCAGGGCTTTACTTTTACACTACTCAACTTCAAGGGAAAAGATACTAAAAACACTCACATCCATGTTATGGATGAATAATTGTGTCAAATGATTTGAATATATGTTTCCAATTTTATAAATTCAGAGAAGGTCTTAAGCCTGGAGTAGAATGAACTGATATTCACTCCAATTTTTCAGACCAAGGAGCTGGAGGCCACAAATAGCTCCAAATTCTCTCTGGCTCAATGAGCTGCTTGCATTCAATAAATGTTCAGTATTAAAAGCATCCAAATGTGTGCTGATCCGAAACAAACCCAACATGCCTGTTTCTAATCTTTACCTTTTGCTTTCCACAGTGACTTGAGTGATTTTTGCTTTCTTGGCTTTCTGTCTCAGACAAAGCTGGCACTGACCAAAAGCTCATCAGAACTGGCCAGAGCACAAGAAAGTCTCCCAATTTTCCTCATTTCCTGAATCTGTGAAATGAGACCATATTTCAGTAAAGGATTTTAACCACTGAAAGTCTGAAGTGCCTAACTATCCCTTTTTTCTCTACCCTTAAAAATTCATAAGTGACTTTATGCCTCATCTATCTACAAAGAATATATTTGAAGTTAATCCATTGATTCCTAAACACCTTTATTGAGGTACAATTTGCATACTGAAATATTCACCCTTTTTAAGTGTACAATTGAATGATTTCTTAGAGAGTTGTGCAATCATCCCTAGAATTTTAGAATAAGTTTGTTGCTCCAAAAATATCTTCCGTGCCTATTTGAATCATCTTGGCATCTTTCTAAAAAATCAGTTGAATATAAATATAAGCGTTAATTTCTGGACTCCCAATTTCATTTCTTTGATCTATATGTCTGTCCTCAAGTCAGTGCCATATTGTTTTGATTCCAATAGCTTTGTAGTAGATGTTGAAATCAGGATGTGTGAGTTCTTAAATTTCTTCATTTTCAAGATTGTTTTTGTTATTCTGGGTCCCTCTTGCAATTAGTCATGAATATTAGGATCAGCTTGTCAATTTTTACAAAAAAACCAAAAAACAAATAAAACAGCAGCTGAGATTTTGACTGGGATTGTGTTTAACTATTTGGGGGATTATTGTCATCTTAATGTTGTCTTCCAATCTATGAACATTGAATGTTTTCCCAATTATTTAGGTCTTCAAATTCTTTCTATGATATTTTGTACTTTTCAGTGTACAAACTTTATTCTTCTTTTATTAAATGTATTTCTAAATATTGTATTCTTTTTGAAGCTATTGTAAATGTAATCCATATACTAGATTGTTGCTAGTATATGGAAATACGGTTGTGTTTGTACATTGATTGCATATTCTGTAAGCTTGCTCAACCAATTTATGAGTTATAATTGTTGGAGAAGGTAGCTAGGCAGACATGAGCAGGGTAGGAGAAGCCCACCCCCACCAACCAGGAATGTCAGGTGGCCATCAGGTGATCATTAGCTGGTTGTTAAACTGAGTTGCTAAAAACAAATTGTTTGCAGCTGGCACCAGGGGCCGCACGCTTCCAATACATAGAAAACACCTGAAGCTGGTGATTGACTGTTTCCTGATAAGATTTCAGAAGTTGGGCAAGCAGGCTCAAGCATGCACACTGAGAAGCAAAATGGCAGCATTTAACTGGTATGTGACCTTCCTCTGGAAACACTTGACAGGTAAGGGAAAAATGCCTCAAATGAACACAGGCACAACTTCAGTAGACACCTGCGCATGTGGCCCCTCCCTAGTTCTGGCAAGCCACTGTTCATGTAGACTGCCTGCCTAAGGAAAAATCAAAGGAGAAGAAATGCAGTGTATAAAAACCTTAAGTCAAGGGCCAACCAGCACACTTGGCTCTCTTGAGTTACTCGCTTGGCCCCTTTCCAAGTGTACTTTACTTCTTTTTGTTCCTGTTCTAAACCTTTTTAATACACTTTCAGTCCTGCTCTAAAACTCACCTTGGTCTCTCACCCTGCCTTATGCCCCTCAGCCTAATTCTTTCTTCTGAGGAGGCAGGAATCGAGTTGCTGCAGGCCTGGATGGATTTTAAACTGCTAACATAATGTTTTGTGGACTTCTTTTAATTTTTTATGTAGAAGATCATGTCATCTACAAAAGAGATAATTTCACTTCTTCCTTTCCAATTTTATGTATTATTCTTACCTAATTTCCCTGAGTATAACTTATAGTATAATGTTAGATAGAAATGACAAGAGAGTGAACAGATTTGTCTTGCTCTTGATTATGAGGAGAAAGCTTTGTTTTTCACCATTAAGCATGCTGCTAGCTGTGGGTATTTTGTAGATGTTCTTTAGCAGAGTAAGGAAGTTTCCTCTATTTCTGTTTTTTTAAATGGCTTTCTTTTTAAATGAAGGTATGTTGGGTTTTAATGAGGATTTTCCTGCATTTATGGAGAAGATTATATTGTTTTTGTGTTTTATTCTATTGATATGTTGTATTATGTAGATTGGTGTTTTGATTTTGAATCAAACTTATATTCTTGGGATAAATCCCTCTTGATTATGGTGGATAATCCTTTCTATATGTTTCTAAATTTAATTTGCTAGTACTTTGCTGAAAAGTTTTGCTTTTATTTTCGTAATGGTTGTTAGTTTGTGGTTTTAATGTCTTTGGTTTTGGTAATTCTGTCCTTATATGATGAGTTGAAAATTGTACCTTTTCTATTTTTTGGAAGAGTTTATGAAGTATCTGTTTTAATTTCTCTTTATGTATTTGTAAGAATTCACCAGTGAAACATTATGGGCCTGAGATTTTCATTGTGATAAGGTTTTAAATTACAAATTTAATCTCTTAATTTGTTATTGGTCTATTCAGATTTTCTTTTTCATCCTGAGTTAGTTTTGGTAGTTTCTGTTATTTCAGAAATTTGTCTATTTTGTCTAAGTTATCAAATTTCTTGTTGTACAGTTTATAGTACTTCTTTTTAATCCTTTTTATTTCTATGAGCTCAAAAATGACATCTTTCTTTCACTTCTGAGTTTAGTAATATGCATTTCTCTCTCTCTCTCTCTCTCTCTGTCTCTCTCAGTCTCTCTCATTAGTCAGTTTAGGTAAAGGTTTTTCAATTTTGTTGACCATTTCAAAGATCTAACTTTTTGTTTCATTGATTTTTCTGTATTGCTTTTCTATTCTCTTTGATTTATTTGTTATTTCCTTTTTTTTTTTTTTTTCTATTGCTTTGGGTTTAGTTGGTTCTTTTTCAAGTTACTTAAGGTGAAAGGTTAGATTATTGATTGAAATCTTTCTTCTTTTTGTAATACAGTATTGGTGTTTATAGCCAAAAATTTCCCTCTGAGAATTGCTTTTGCTGCATTTCATAAGTTTGTATATTGTGTTTCATTTTAATTCATTTCAAAACTTATCTAATTTCCCCTTTGATTTTTTTCTGTGATCTGTTAGTTATTTAGGCATGTGTTGTTTTATTTCTATATAATTTTGAATTTCCCAACTTTTCTTGTTACTGATTTATAACTTTATTCTATTGTTGTCAAATAACATACTTAGTGTAATTGCAATTCTTTTAAATTTATTGAGATTTGCTTTATGGCCTAGCATACGATTAATCTTGAAGAATGTTCCATGTGTGCTTAAGAAACACAAATTTTGCGGCTTTTGAGTGGATGTCTACTATGTTTAGTTGCTTTAAAGAGTTGTTGAAGTTCTATATTTCTTGCTGATCTTCTGAATAGTGGCTCTATCCATTATTGAAAGTAAAGTCTCCTATTATGGTTGTTGAAACACACATATATTTTTACATTCTGTTCAGGTTTGCTTAATGCATCTGAGGCTCTGTTGTTAGGTGTACTTATGTTTATGATTGTTATGTCTTCCTGACAGATTGATCCTTTTTTATTATGACATGTTTTCATTAACATTTTTTCAAAACTCTAATTTGTCTGATATTGGTATAGTCATTCCTGCTCTCTCGTGGTTGCTATTCACATGGCATATCTTTTCCCATCATTTTACTCTCAATTTACTTGTATTTTTGAATCTAAAATATGTTTGCTGTGGACAATATATGATTGAATTTAAAAAAATTCTGTCTAAATCTTTTTTGTTTTGATTGGGTTGTTTCAAATTTAATGTTATTGTTGATATGTTTTTATTTATGTCTGCCATTTTTGTTCTTGCTTTCTATATGTTTATCATTTTAGTTCCTTTATTATTTATTATCTTCTTTTGCATTAACTGTGTATTTTCTAGTGTAACATTTCAATTCCTTTAATGATATTTTAACCATGGTAGGCAAAATAATGATCCACAAATGATGCCCATGTCTGAATGCCCAGAACCTGTGAATATATTACCTAACATGGCAAAAGGGGCTTTGCATGTGTGATTAAGTTAAGAATTTTCAGTTGGGGAGGCTACCCTGTCTTATCTGAGTCAGTTCAATGTAATCACAAGGCTAATTATAAGGGAAAGAGGCAGGTAGGAAAGTTAAAAAAAAAAAAAAAAGATATGGTGAATGAGATGTTAGAATGATGCATTTGATGGCTTGAAAGGCGAATGTAGTCTCTGAAAGCTAGAAAAGGCAAGAAAACAGATCCTCCTGCTATAGCCTGCAAGGGGAACACAATTCTATTTACTTCTTGATTTTGCCCAATGAAACCTCTTCAGATTTATGACCTCCAAAACTGTAAGATCACAAATTTGTCTTGTTTTAAGCAGTTAAGTTTGTGGCAATTTGTTAAAGCATCAATGGGAAACTAGTATTTGATTTTTTTTAGTTATTTTCTTAGTGTTTATTCTAGGACTTTCAATATACATCTTATCAGAATTGACTTCAGGTTTATACTACTCAATTCAAGTGAGTTACAGAAAATTTTCTTCTATATGTCTCATTCCCGCTCATTCTTTTCTGCATATTATAGTATTTTGCATATTATGTTTATATATGCTACAAACCCAACCCTACATTAGTATGCTCATTATTTTATACAGTTTTATTATTTTAAAAAGCTGGAAGAAGAAAGGAGAGTAAATTAGTCTGTTCTTGCACTGCTATAAAGAAATACCTGAGACTGGGTAATATATAAAGAAAAGAGGTTTTATGTGGCTCGCGGTTCTGTAGGCTGCAGAGGAGGCATGATGCTGGTATCTGTTTGGCTTCTGGGGAGGTCTCAGGAACTTACAGACATGGTGGAAAGCATAGGGGGAGTGACTACTTCACATGGCTGGAGCAAGAGGAAGAAAGAGAGGGGAAGGATAATACACACTTTTAAACAGCCAGATCTCATGAGAACTCACTCACTATCATGAGAATGGCATCAGGAGATAGTGCTAAACCATTAATGTGGACCCTACCTTTACGATCCAGTACTGGGGATCATAGAGGCAGGTCCCACCAGGTCCCACCTCCAACACGGGGGATCACAATTTGACATGAGATTTGGGTGGGGACACAGATCTAAACCATATCAGAAAGCAAGTACATATTTTTATGTTAACATTTTTCTCCTCCTCCTCTTCTTTCTCGTCCTCCTCCTACTCCTCCTTTACTATTTCTTATTTTATTTATTTCTTCCTCTGGATTCAAGTTACCATATGCGTTGTTTCCTTACTCCAGCAGCATTTTGTAGCAACTGTTTATACTAATCTCTCTTTCTGCTGGCGCTTGTTGTTTTCCCTTGTTTGCTTGTTTATTGTTTTGTCATTTACCGGGACTAAGTTCAGTTAAGGACTATTTCCCCTGAAGTATGCAACCTCTGGTGTTGCTCCTCAGAGACTGTAGTCTTGGGCATGCATACAATCTCCCTAGCCACCATGGATGACCTTGGTTTTAAACTGAATCTCTTTAACTTTCTCTTCCTCTGATCTCTCTATTACACTTCTTCTAGTCTATATTAGTGTCATACCTAGATGTTAGCCTCCACTAATTGCTATATGATTACTCTATTATTTTTGACAATACCCTTGGGCACTGCATACAGTTTGATCCAATGAGAGTCTGGCTCTTTGTCAGGGGAAGAGTGTTGCCAATTTTTAAGGCTTGCTCTGACTCTTCCCTGGGCAGAACAACTAAACTATGGAGCACCAGCTGGGGTGGGGTGGTGGTGGAGATAAGAAACTTATTCTTTATTGCTTTCCCACCAGCATCTTCACTATAAAGCAGGAACTGTGTCTATGTGTACATATGAGGAGGCAAGGGGGCTGGCGCTGCCACCCAACTACTGCCACTGCCCAATATGGATCTTCAGTAGCTCAGACCTAAAAAGGATGAGTTCTACCAATATTCACTGACTGCCAAATATACCTGGAATGGGCCTTCCAACTGAGGCATCTAGGGGAGATGGGAGCAGCCCTTTGGCTGTCAAGCCCACTGGAGCAGTTCTTTTACAATGCTGATCTGTTCAGGAAATGGAGTCTGTACTCTTCACCAGCCGGCCCACTTGGATACTCCCTGTGTAACGGGAATTGGGATTGGGGTGACAGATGCCATCTGGCTGCCACTACCTACCTACTCAATATAATATGGGCCTTCCACAGTAGGGAGTGTGGAAAATGGCATCTGCCAAAATTCAGCAGCTACCCAAACCACACAGAATAGCTCTTCTATCCTAGGGAGCTGGAAGAGATAAGAATGTCCCGTGGTTGCCGAACCCACTGAAATAATTCTTCTCAAGGCAGTTATATGGGGTCACATACAGTCACTAGCTCAAATGCTGTATCGCCCAGTGTTCTTACCAAGTTTACAATTATTTTATTGAATAAATCCCTCTCAATTTATTATAAGCCCATTGATCAACCTCCACAGAGTCTGAGTGATTGTCTTTGTTAACTCTGGCCTGCTTAATATATGTTTTTCAGGGGAGGCATTCCTCAAGCTCCTCAGAATGCCATTCTGGAAGCCAGGCTATTTTATTTTTTGATGCTATTGTGAGTGAAATTGTTTTCTTAACTTATTTCTCATGTTCATTGCTGGGATATAGACATATGTATACTCTCTTTTTAAAGTTTTAAGGCAAGACTTCTTTTCTGTAGTCTCACCACTAACTATTAGTAGCATGATCCTGCAGAGTTCAAGCTGAAGACATAAGACCTCTCTTGTGTATAGTACCTTTTCACCTGGCATGTCTTTGATATGGTTCAGAGAGGGAAAAAGAGTGAATTCAACATAAAGTGCTTCCTCTAGGACTTAAAGAATTCCTCTACTGGGCTGCATGTTAGTAAAGAGATCATTAGATTGCAGGAAACAGATAGCTACTAAAGCTAGCATGAGGGGAACAATGACATTTAATAAAATTTAAAGGCAAGAAAGGCACAGCCACTAAGAATTTTACTTTTTAGAGATGTGCACTCTTATATTTACTCTTTTTTTTCTGGGCTTTTCTTCCTCCCTCCCTCACCTTCTCCTTTTCTCCCTTTCTTTCCAGACTGCCTTGGCTCCCCAACCTTGGCTCTCCATGTTCTTCTAGTTCAAGTGATCCATGAGCTGAAACTCAGCTCCAAGTAATTAGAAGGCAGAATCAGATTGGCTAATCATGCAGTCAGATGTCCATTCCTGATCCAATCATCCATGGCCACAGCGAAGGCATATGCGGGCCTGCTCTTCCTCAGAAGAGATCGTGAGGGCCAGGTGGAAATGATACTTGTTTCGACCTTCATGTACCTCAGTACCCATTTTCTAAAGCTGTAGGAGAATATCATTGTGAATCTGAATTTTTAGGGATGTTTCAAGCCATCGTCAGCACTTTTTATCCTTAATGTCTAAGGCAGCTAGATGAAAGCTGATTGGAGCTCAAAGTCAGTAATTTGTAACTATCAAGTGAGCTCCTTTGTCTATAGGGAGAAAGATAAACCATTGAGAATTTTGATTACTCAAATATAGATTAAAAATACACAGGCTGTATATAGATTTCTGAACATAAATGAGAAACTCTGAGATAAAAACCATCCAGTATAGTGTAGGGTTAATACACAAAAATGTCCATCTGGGCTTCCCAATGCCATACCTATCCTTTGACCACCCTGGCTCCTTCAACCAGGCTGGCTCCCTGAACTACCCCAGACTTCCTCAAAATCCTGCAAACTAATGGTTATTGCATGGTGTATCAGGAGGCCTCCCAAGACTCTGTGATTATCTGATTAATCAGTGCTTTGCTGTACTAGTTTTTAAATGTTTTGATAATTGCTGCTAAGATGGTTAATATGTAGTCCTTGGAATTATGAGCTATGTGATCCTGAACTCACTTTTCTTTTCTTTCCAGATAATTAATTAATAAGTATTTTTGCCTTCTTCCTGATATTTTAGCTGTCTGTATAATAAGCTTAGCAGTTAGGTTTGATTTAATCCAAAACTATACCTGAAATTTAATAAAATATTATTTACCTTTTAAGCCAGGAAATCTTCCCTATCACCTCAAAAGTACTAAAGTTATGCTTTCCTCCAGCTGTTCTCATTATGAAGGACAGTAGACTTCATAGGAGGTGTTAACAATTCTAAATATAGTGCAAAGGAAATTCATTTTACTCCTCTGTTGGGAGGTGTTGGTGGGGGTAGGGAACAAATTAACAAAGACAGAGGGGTAATGATTAAGTACATAAAAGTTTCCCAGATCAACATGAAAAAATGCTCATCATCACTCACCATCAGAGAAATGCAAATCAAAACCACAATGAGATACCATCTCACACCAGTTAGTATGGCAATCATTAAAAAGTCAGGAAACAACAGGTGCTGGAGAGGATGTGGAGAAATAGGAACACTTTTACACTGTTGGTGGGATTGTAAACTAGTTCAACCATTATGGAAAACAGTATGGCGATTCCTCAAGGATCTAGAACTACATGTACCATATGACCCAGCCATCCCACTACTGGGTATATACCCAAAGGATTATAAATCATGCTGCTATAAAGACACATGCACACGTATGTTTATTGCGGCACTATTCACAATAGCAAAGACTTGGAATCAACCCCAATGTCCATCAGTGACAGACTGGATTAAGAAAATGTGGCACATATACACCATGGAATATTATGCAGCCATAAAAAAGGATGAGTTTGCATCCTTTGTAGGGACATGGATGCAGCTGGAAACCATCATTCTTAGCAAACTATCACAAGAAGAGAAAACCAAACACCGCATGTTCTCACTCATAGGTGGGAACTGAACAATGACATCACTTGGACTTGGGAAGGGGAACATCACACACTGGGGCCTATCATGGGGAGCGGGGAGGGGGGAGGGATTGCATTGGGAGTTATACCTGATATAAATGATGAATTGATGGGTGCTGATGAGTTGATGGGTGCAGCACACCAACATGGCACAAGTATACATATGTAACAAACCTGCACGTTATGCACATGTACCCTAGAACTTAAAGTATAAAAAAAAAAAAAAAGTTTCCCAGATCAGATTAGCACTTGAAAACAGAGAAGCACATGAGCTTTTCTTCTTTAAGCATATCTCATGTTCTGTTGTAAAAATGCTGCAATATTTCCATATTGATGAGATTTAATTTGTAATTGCAGAAGAGTTCCATTCTTACTAGAAAAGTAAAGTCTGTAAAAATTGTAAGTTGTCAGAATCAAAATGAAGTCACTTAGGTTAAAACCTGGACAAAGAGAGCTGGGGAAGGCCATGAAGAAATGGTTCTCATGCATGAATGACTAATCAAGAAACTCTCACAAAAGACTGCAAAACCACAGCCTTGCACAAAGGCCGCCACAACCTTACACAAAAATATGCTTCTTTGAGGACGACTGCCCAGTAACTGCCTGTCCAACCTCAGACTGATGCCACCCTTATTACTGATCCTTGCAGCAAAGGATAATTATCTTAAAACAATTATGTAATCCCTCTCAATTTATTTTAAATTTGTTTTTCCAAAATATGCACATAGTTTACCATGTATGGCACATGTATTCCCAGTGCAAAGCCCATTCACAAATAAACATCATTTTCTTTTAGAGAGTTCACCTCTCTGTTTGTTATTTAAATTGACAAGCCCTATTAGTAAATTCAGTAAACTTGGAAAATTCGGTAAATTTAATTCTGGCAATTAGTGTTTTTATTGTTTTCTCCCCTATTCCTCTTTGTGCATTTAAAAAATATTTATAGGTTCTCTTGGTATTTCACTCTTTCTTTGGATTTGGGAAATTCCTTCATGGGTTGTTTTAACATGACGCCTCATGTAATTGTTCATATTACTCCTTTCTCATTTTTCTCTAAGTAATAATTTTATCTCAGTGCATCATTAGAATGCCTTGAGAATTTTCCATCTTTCCTTAAACTTCTGGTCTTTGCTGGATATTCTTAAAGACTACATTATCGAGCAACTGCCCTACTGATTCCTAGGCTGCTTTGTTGTAGTTGAAATATGCTTCCCAAATAATTGTTATAGGACTGTTCTTAGTGCTGCAGATTTAATTAACTTTGTTGCCAGCATCCAGTCTTCCAGACTTGTAGTTAATGGCTTACTGTTGGATTGTAATAAACCCATAACTAAGTCTCTATTTGCTTTCTTGAGTTTTGGAAACTAAGGACTCTCCTCCATGAAGCTCAAATGCTTTCTGAGGACTTTTGGGCTGTGCCAGTGACACAAACATGATTACCAAATTAAAGTCTCTGAAAATCAAATCTGGAGATCTTTTTATCTTTTCTAGAAATGTAAGTCATCTTGAGTGAAAAGCTTCACTTTCATCTTTTTTTGTAGCATGGCCATCTAATAGTATTTTACATAGGTAGGTACATTTTTCCTTTAGTGTCTGAATTACAAACAATCAATTTCCATACATCCCTGTAATAAAATATCTGTGAAGAATGTAACTGCAAGGTGATCTTTTCTTACCAGCTTTCATTCACTTTCTTCTTGCTGCACTGCACAAAGGCTGCCACATACCTTCCACAAAACCTTCTCCCACTGTTTGGAGAAACTCTATTATTCCTCCCTATAGCATAATGATTCTTGAACTAGTCGCATTGTCACTTCCTTCTTCTTTCAAGGCCAGTTTTTCCTGGGGGGCCCCGATAGTGAAAAGAAAATGGAAAAGTGAGGTTTGTGTGACAAGGAGATGCTTGTGCTACTGAGTGTGGCTGTTGCTAGCACCTGTTGTTCCTCTTACCAGTCTCCAAGTGCCATGTGGAAGCTGGTCACTCTTTATACTGCTCTGCCTCCCAAACACTGCCCCGTTCTTCATTCTGTCATCCAAGTTCCTACCCAGTTTCTTAACATCCTGAGAGAGCCTGCTGTAGTAATTGGGAGTTTTTCAACTGCAAACGAAATGACTCTAAAAAAGTGATAAACAAAATTGGGTATTTAATTTACTGTCACAGAATAGAAAGGCTGCAGGCCAGTTTGATCCAGTTGCTTATACTCTGCCATTTAAAATCTGCCTCTCTCCAATTCTATATTCTACAGTAGTCTAGAATTTTGACTGTGGAACTTGGCTAAGCTGGCTGTTTTCTTTTCTTTGACACACAAAACAAAATAACTCACTTTCCCTTTAGTCATTGCCCAACCAGTTTATCTACCCTCAGCTCTGAGCGGGAGAATCTTCATATTTACTGCTTGAATGATGGGAATAAAAATGTGTTCTTGGCACTACTGAGTTGGACTATCAATTGCATTTTCCCACAGAGGTATTTTACTTATTTACCCTTACTTAAGTTCTGCCTTGTTTCAAAAAAAATGATTTAAGATGGAAAAGAAGGATTGTTGTACAAGGCAGAGAGTTTCAAAGTACTTCTGAAATTTTATGTCAGGTACTCTATAGATTTCTGTAGATGGGCTGAGGCTGACCCAATATTCAATTGTCATTTTAAACATTTTTTCTAAGGGATGTGGATACCAAGTGAAAAATTATTTACAGATGAAATTTTTTAGCACAATCTGGTCAGACTTATAGAGAACTATCTTTAATTCCTTTCGTGTCTATAGCTAACTGAATTTCACTGGGCATTCTACATTAGAGTTTCTCATTATGTTTGTACAAATGCTTTACTGAATAAATCCTGTGCATGTATAACAGCATTGACTAATCCTAGCTAATGTCTATATGCCCTTCTCTGCAAATATAAAATACATATGCTTCAGTATCCCCAGGCCTTATCAACCTGTAGAAAAAATGAGTTCTCATTACCATTTATACTCAAATCAGGCTGACACATTGTCCCATCTGCTCAAGCAGGAAACCAGCTTCCCAGAAAATCTCCCTATCTCTGCCATTCCTCTACCTCTCAAAGTTTACTTGGGAATTCCCACAGAGTATTTTTATGTGGGTCCAAAAAGCCCATACCCGCCAGGGGATTCCATTCTCCTATGAGAGAGAGAATTAGCTCTGTTTTTGGGAGCATAAGCCCTGGAATTAAACTACCTGTGTTCGAATCCTGGTGCCACCATTGGACTATTTGCTTAACTTCTCTAAACTTCAGCTTGTTAGCTGGAAAGTGGTGAATGTTTTAGGGTTAAGTGAGTTAATGCATTTGGAGTAGTTGGAACTTATCTGACCTATATTAAGAGCCCCATAAAGAATACTCACTGCTATTATCCATGAGATCTTCTGCTGCCGCTTCTCTTGTTTTAGACCCCATCCCCTACTTGAATGCTAGCGCATGGTTCTAAAAAGCTGCCAAGCCAGTGGGCATCCAAGGGTCCTCAGTGATCCAGATCATTGTGTATTCATGACAGAAGTGGGAAGAAGGTCCCTGCTTACGTTTGGCTCGAGTGCTTTCCTTACAGCTGGTTGAGGTTAAGGTGGCTAAGGTCCCTTGGCAAGCAGAGGGAACCATTTTCTCCAATGTACTTTCTACCTTAATATATCTTAATTTTAGTTGTTTGTATATTAAGTGAATTAATGGACTGAATTCAGATATTTAAAGTCAAAACCTCTTATTTTTCTTTTTACATATAGATATTTCAGTGTATTTTAACCCCTCAATCCTACAGTTTATTCTGTTTTTGTTAGCCTTGGAAAAGTGGTATTTATAAACAATTATATTATGCAAAATAATTAAATTACTTTTAGAACAAAAGTGACAATTTAGTAAATACATTTTAAAACATTAAAATTTTAACTTCAGAGTAACTATTTTTGATTGAATGGAGAGTTTTGGTGGCCTGGATAGAAGATCAAATCACCCACATTTCTTTAAGCTGAAGTCTAATCCAGAGCAAGGTCCTAACTCTTTAATTCTGTGAAGGCTGAGAAAGATTAGGAATCTGCAGAAGAAAAGTTTGATGCTAGTAGAGGTTGGTTCATGAGGTTTAAGGAAATAAGCCATCTCCATAACATAAAACTGCCAAGTGGGTAGCAAGTACTAATGTAGAAGCTGCAACAAATTATCCAGAGGATCTATCTAGCTAAGATCATTGATGAAGCTACACAGCTAGCTTCATCTGTTGTTTAGATTTTACATTGATGAAGCTAGCTGTGTAGCTACTGTGTAGCTAGCTTCATCAATGTAAAATCTAAACAACAGATATTCCATGTAGACAAAACAGCCTTCTATTGGAAGAAGATGCCATCTATAACCTTCCTATTTAGAGAGGAGAAATCAATATCTTGCTTTAAAGTTTCAGAGGATAGGCCAACTCTCTTGTTACGGGCTAATGCAGCTGGTGACTTTAAGTTGAAGCCTATGCTCATTTACCATTTTAAAAATTCTAGGGTCCTTAAGAATTTTGCTAAGTCTACTCTACTTATATAGCTCTATAAGTGGAACAAAAAACCCCTAGATGACAGCACATCGGTTTACAGCATGGTTTACTGAATATTTTACCGCCACTGTTGAGATCTGCTCGGAAAAAAGGACTCCTTTCAAAGTGTTAATGATCATTGGCAATGCACCAAGTTGCTCAAGAGCTCTGATAGAGATGTACAAGGAGAATAACATTGTTTTCATGCCTGCTAAACACCACGCATTTTGTGGCTCATGGATCAAGGAGTCATTTTGACTTTTGAGTCTTATTATTTAAGAAATACATTTTGAAAGCCTGTAGCTGCTTTATACAGTGAGTTCATCTGATGAATCTTGGTAAAGTAAATTGAAAACATTCTAAAAATTATTCACTATTCTACATGCCATGAAGAACATTTGTGATTCATGGGAGGAAGTCAAAATATCAACATTAACAGTAGGTTGGAAGAATTTGATTTCAACCCTCATGGATGACTTTGAGGGTTTCAAGATTTCAGTGGAGGAAGTAACTGAAGATGTGGTGGAAATAGTAAGATAACTAGAATTAGAAGTGGCGCCTGTAGATGTGACTGAAGTTTTGCAAGCTCATGATTGAACTTTAATGAATGAGCAGTTGCTCCTCATGGACGAGCAAAGAAAGTGGTTTCTTGAGATGGAACCTACTCCTGGTGAAAACGTTGTGAACATTGTTAAAATGACAACAGATGATTCAGAATAGTACATAAATGTAATTGATAAATCAGTAGCAGGGTTTGGGAGAATTGACTCAAATTTTGAAGGAAGTTCTACTGTGGGTAAAATGCTATCAGACAGCATCACATGCTGCAAAGATATGTTTCATGCAAGGAAGAGTCATGACCCTCTATCAGCAAAATGATTTACTGAAGGCTCGGAAGTATTTCTTAGCAATACAATATTTTAAATTAAGGTATGTCCATTTTTTATACACAATGCTATTATTCCACACAAATTGGGAAATAATTTAGCTTCCCAATTATTATTGAGAATTTGTGAGCAAGGCTGCTAATCATCAATCTCAGGGTAAAAGGAAGTGAGTTTAGACTACTATATAGTAGTATAAACATAACTATTTTATGCACTGGGAAACCAAAAATTTTCGTGACTCACTTTTATTGTGAAACTTGTTTTATTGCGGTGGTCTGGAACTAAACCTGCAATATCTTTGTGGTATGCTTATACTTGGAATTTGTTTCAATTTTGATACCTTAACAATTCAGAGAGGTTGGAGAGTGTCATGATTAGGTGGGAGGGCTTGAGATAGTTTGCGAAGTTTTAATCATGTCCCTACTATGTGGTAGTTGTGTGTTTTGGGTAAGTTACTTAACTCCTCTGTGTTTCAGATTCCTGATCTGTAAACATCCTAATCTGAGGATAATAATAGCCTAGATGTAATAGGATATGTTATTAGGATTGAAATAGTTAATATGTGTTATGTGGTCATAGTGCTTGGCATGTAAGAAAGAATAACTGTTGGCTAGTATTGGTCAAAAAGAACATTATTTTGATTCATTCACTCAACAAATATTTATTGGGTGTATGCCAGGAACTATGCTAGACTCTGGACTAAAAGGCAATTAAGATAATATTACTGCCCTCAAGGAGCTAGTAGTCTTGTATCCTAAAATTTTCAGATGATTTCTTCAATCAAACATTTCACTTTAGGGAACAACTGGATTCATGACATAACATATCAAGGAGATGTTTATTCTTAAAAGAAGAAAGGTAGATCCTGAATTTAATGATGAATTCAACAAACTATACTCAGTAATCTTTATTTTTTTTTTGTCCAAAACACCTAGAATTCAGGCAACTGTTGCTATGTAGAAGAATAGCTTTAAACAAATCTAAGTTACTAGGAAGAGTTAATATAGACTGCAGAGAGAGCTCTATTCTCTTATCCTCCTGGAATTCATTAAAATAATTTTAAAATTAGCCTTGTAAAGATAAACTAAAATAATTTCCATTTTTAATGCAACATTGTGTGATTAGCATATCCCTATTTATTAGCCATTTCTGTCCTTCAAAGAATAATAAGGGTTATTTAAACTTGAATAATAAAATAACTAGGAACAACACATTTCTATTTTTGGCAGAAAATGCATCTTATTTTCTTAAAAGTCAGCATTATCAACAAGACTTCTTAAAATGACACCAATTGGGAAATAATTTAGCTTCCCAATTATTATTGAGAATTTGTGAGCAAGCCTGCTAATCATCAATCTCAAGGTAAAAGGAAGTGAGTTGATAGCAAAGGGTGCATATGTAAGTTTTGAAGATAAATTGACCTTGTGCCAGTCTCTCAACCTGTCTTTCTTAACAGATAAATGTCATTTGCTGTGTCAGTGGTTTGAAGTCATTAACCATTGATACTCTCCTTGGGGACCTCTTGGGCTTACAAAGGCAATGCTTTAGAATGAGGACATAGACAAGGGGGTGAGTAAATATCTTTGTTGATGGTAGGAAGATATGTTACTTTGAAGCTCTGAAATTCAAAAGAATTATTGCTGCTCTGTTCTTTTAGTAGTTATTGAACAATAATGGTGCATAATTTTCAACTACACTTCAGATGAAAAATAAGTTCTCTTTTCTTAAAAGTAAAAATATTAAAATGTTTGTATACTGTGATATTTCATTCTTGTTCTGTTTGGAGAGTAATTTCATAATGCTGACTCTGGTAAGCATCTTGGTGGAACAACATCTTTTTAAATGAACTTGTCTATTTTTGTCTAGGTCGCAAAGGTATGCAGACATTTAGTTTTCAGCCTAGATGTATTCCCACATTTTGCCTTGCCTTTGATGTCCTTATTCTAGTACCTGCTTACTTGCTTTGTCTGAGCAAATTATGAATAGTGGTCTCATGACATGTTAAAAATTTGGTGCCATGCGATGCTCCCAAGTTTTAGCCTTTTAATAATTACCTCTTTATTCTCTTGTCCTCACATCTTTCTAGATGCCACATAGTGTGTAAGAAATGTCATTAAAGATTTGGATAGCTCCTCAGCCTTTGACATTGAGGTATTGGAATGTTATGAGACCTTGGTGTCAAAGACAGCTGGACTGGACAATATATGAATCTGATGTCACAAAGTGGTTTTGCTTTCCTTATGAAGGTATGAATCCTGGATCTGAGTAGGAGTTATTAGAAATGATGGTGGTCTCCACTTGGATGATGGAAACCTGGAGGTATATAGCCTACTCAATATAAGCTGGTCTGCTTTAAGGTTGATTTTTTCCTTTGAGGTGTTTTCTCCTTCAAGGAGAAGAAAAAATCCTGCAGTTAAATATAAAAAGTGTGAGTAATGGTTTTCCTTGCCTCAAAACATGCATTTTTAAAACACATGGTAGAATTGACGTTTATATAGTTTCACATTTTCCCTCCTCTATCCTCTCAAAGGGCTCTTGAAATGAAAGTGGATGAACATACACCTGAAGAGATGGTTACAATATGCTTCCATAGCAGTTTGTCAAAGCATTTGCCACACTATACTGTAACTTATATTTTTGCATGTCTGTCTTCCCCTCCAGACTCTGGCCTCCTTGAGGGGTTGTGTTTTACTGTTATTTCCTTAGTGCTTGGCACAAGTTCTTCTACATAGTAGTTATTTAAGGTTCGATAAGTGAATGAACAAATGAAAAATAAAGGAATGAGCTAACTTGGAGTAGATCATTGTAACATTTGTTTTTGTTAATGTGTACTACAGTGATTAGAGTGTCTCCTAAATCCAATTAGAAAGCATGATGTTACTCAACTAATCAGCAATAAATGAACAATAAATAAATGTAAAACACGCATATGAATGCTGAATGAAGCAGGTACTTCACCTCAGAAGAAACATGATATTACTGAACGTCATGGTCATGAATATTTTATATGCAGCCATTGTGTTTTTGAGATGGTTAATTCCAAACCAACGTGAACATTGTTTTCTCTGTTATCAAAGCTGATTTCTGAGTTTTGTTAATATGAATCAATACCACAAAATCTGACCACCTTCTGAGGAGCTGACAAAATTTGAGGGCCTGGATTAAGAAACCTTTTTTTAAAGACCTTTCTGAGTAGCCTATCAAAATTATTCATGGCTCTATTTATTTCAATTCAGAGTATTTACAAACACATAAATTCCTTGTTTTCATGATTTAAAATCAAATCAAGTGAATTTCTCTTTAACAGAATTTTAGATTGACTTCACATAAACAATGACATTAATAATAATTGAAAGCAAACTCCCATTAAATATATGTAGATATCCTTATTTCATTCACTATAAAATTTGATCATCTCATTAACTTTCTACTCTCTTAAGTGAAATGACCAGGTAATGGAACTTGATCTGATTGATTTGATTGGTTCAGTGATTGACTTATGCTCATATTTATCAGGCTCTGTAAGACTCTCTCTTAAAGTCAAAATGAAACCTGACTAGTCAGGTAAACTGCCCTTTTAAAAAAATTGTTTACCTCTTTTTGAGTCCCCTATAATGAGAACATAGACTTAAAACTCTCTGTTTAAGAAATGGGAGTCATTGGAGGACAACGCTATCACTTTGATGGAAGGAATCCATCAAATCATCAAATATTGAGCAATATTTCTTTACCAAATGCTATATAAGATGAGCAAATAAAGGCCAGGTTGTGTACTAATAGACTTTTTCATATCTGAGCAGCATGTTATTCTTTCACAAAAAGTTTCTGTCTGTTTCTCATATAATCTCAGTTTACTCATTATATGAATATATACGTTTGTATGTATAAATACACAACATATATTGAGTATCTACTGTGTATAATTCAGGTTTCAAAGATTCTAAATCTTTAAAATTTAATTACAGAATTAATGCAATCCTCATAAAATACCAGCATTTTGAGGCATCTGACAAAATTTAAGTTTTTTTTTTAAAAAATGTATATAATCATCTTTTTCAATAGTCAAAAGTGCTGTGGAGAAATTTAAGTACAGGAGGCAGATAGGGAGATAGGGAGGGCTATCTATGGACAATTAGTTTTAAATAAAATCCACAGGGAATACCAATGAGGTATTACTTTTATTTTATAGAAGATAAATTTTACATTTTCAAGATACATGAGTAACTATCTAAAATTCACTAATTATGCAAACAGAGTTTGGTTTGTATATTTGAGATCTTTAAATTAAAACTCCAATAGAACCATCTTGAAATATAAAATCAAAGCAACAAAATGGAACAAATATCTTTGATAACAATTCATTACATCTTTATGTTAAACAACCCATAGGTCAAAAATAAAATAAAACTTTGCTTGCATAATGTTCATACAATAATGAAAATGAAAACAGTAAGCTATAGAATCTATGCGCTGTATCCACAGTTACACACAGTATAATTCTTATAGTTTTAAACTTACAAAATAAAGATTTATAGTAAATGAATTAATTATTCAAATCAAGTATTTTATAAAGGTTAACAAATAGGAGCTAAGGAAAATAGAGGAAAGTATTAACAAAATGAAAGCAGAAATGTATACATAACACAACTGAACCTACAAATAAATAAAGTTTATTTAATAAAACACAATTGCTAACATATACAAAATTGGAAATGAAGGTGAGGAAATAACTAAACAACCACCAGTGGAAAGGATGCCAAATTAGTTATTAGTGAATATTTTATAATATTCTCTCTAAATCTATTTGAAATACTAGATGAAATAAATGTTAATACAAGGCTCTCTAAATGACTAGACTTTACTAGAAAAGATTTAGAAAGCATAAATTGTACAAAAACCTAAGGAGAAATTTGAGAAAAGAATGTAAGTGACCTCTCACAGACAATGTACTCAGAAGATTTTACAGATGAAGTCTTTCAAATAGTTGAGAAAGAACTAAATGTAATTCTGTTAAATTATTACTATTATATAAAAAAGAAAGTTTTAAAGTGATACCAAAATCTGATAGGAATGATAGAAAAAAAAAACAAAACTGACTACAGACCACTTTAACAACTCATGACGGCAAAGTATGAAACACATTATTGGCAAACATCCCTGCATGAAAGATGTTTCAGTATTTGGAAAACTGTTAGTATAATTCACCATATTAAGAGGGCAGAAAACAGTATTTCTTCTTAAATGTTAAACTGAAAAACACCCTTCCAAATATAGAAACTTCTTTAGAATGAAATTAATACACGTGTTAATTAAAAAGAAAGCATAAGTCTTATTAATGAATCACTAAGACATTCTTATTATCTCATCTCCTGATAAGTTGGGAGATAATACAAAAGAGAAATATATAGATGCCCTTTTATATCTTTGTATCATTTATTATTTTCATGGAAGCACAACCAGTACAACTAGACAAATAATGTAAATAGACTTATAAATGTTAGAAAGTATGTGCCTTTTTTTTTGCAAGTGATTGCAATGTAAACCTAAAATAATCAACAAAAATCTATTATAATTTAGTAAAATAAAGTTGAAAAATGAATAATCAAAAAGTTTCCTACATACCAAACCCACCAATTTAGAAAAGAAATGGAATAGATTATTTAATATATAATACCTGGGAACATAATCAATGATCAATGTGTGGAACTTATATAAAAAAATTATTTTCTAAGGACAATAAAGAAGTATTAAAAAGAAAGATATACTTTGGATAAAAAGAATCTATGCTATAAAATGTATATTTTTCTCAAATATATGTATTTAATAGATTCCCTTCAAAATACCAGCAAGATTGCTTTTGAGAAAATTTGCAAAATGATACATTTTGTTTGAAAAACATAAATAGGTAAGAGTAAAATGAAAGATTGTTAATAAGAATAATGAGGGGGAAACAAGCCTTGCCAGTTATGTTAATAAACCTGGAGAACTTGAAAGAGCTTGTTATTTATTCAAGAATAGACTGAAGAGCATTTTATTATGGAAACGAAAGTCAAAATGTATGAAGATTTTAATATATAGATAATGGTAGAGCTCAAGTAAATGGGGAAGGAAATGGATTATTTAATGATGTTCAATAAGTTGGCTTGATATTTAGAAAAATAAACTGTTATCTCTCACTTGTTATCTCTCACAAGCTAAATTTCAGATGGCTCAAACATTGGAACATAAAAAATAAAATGAAATCACAAAGCAATGGAGTAAAACATCAGGATATTGATTTAGAAAAGGACTTCTGAACCTACCACAAAGTTTAAAAGTTGTGAAGATAGACTGATAAATTTAAGGGCATAAAAAAGTCCTTCAGTCAAGGCAAAAAATAAAAGTCAAGTTTGTGTGTGCAGAGGTGTTCCTAGTAGTTTCTGATGGTTGTTTTTATTGCTGTGGGGATAGAACATTCATTTTGTAATTTCTAATTGTGTTTATGTGGCTCTTCTATCTTTTCTTCTTTATTAGACGAGCTGGTGGCCTATTTTGTCACTTTTATCAAAAACCAACTCCTGGATTTGTTGATCTTTTGAATTTTTGTGTGTGTGTCTTGATTTCCTTCAGTTTATCTCTGATTTTGTCATTTCTTGTTTTCTGCTAGCTTTGGGGTTGATTTGTTCTTGCCTCTCTAATTCCTTCCGTTGTGAAGTTAGATTGTTAATTTGAGATCTTTCGAAGTTTTTGATGTGGGCTTTCAGTGCTATGAATTTCCCTCTTAACAATTCCTTAACTGTATACAAGAAATTTTGCTATGTTACATCCTTGTTCTCATTATTTTCAAAGAACTTCCTGTTTTCTGCCTTAATTTCATTATTTACCCAAAAGTCATTCGGGGCATGTTGTTTAATATCCATGCAATTGCATGGTTTTGAGTGATTTTCATAGTCTTGACTTCTATTTTTATTGTGCTGTGGTCTGAGAGTGTGTTGATGGTGATTTTACCTTTGTTGAAGATAGTTTTATGTCCCATTTTGTCGCTGATTTTAGAGTATATGCCAAGTGGCAGTGACAAGATTGTATATTCTGTTGTTTTTTGTTGGAGAGTTCTGTAAAAGTCTATCAGATCCATTTGGTCCAATGTTGAGTTTAGGTCTTGAGGTCTTTGTTAATTTTCTGCCTCAATGATGTATGCACACAAACTAGACAACCTAGAAGAGATCAATAAATTCCTGGACAGATACACCCTCTCAAGGCTGAGTCAGGAAGAAATTGATTCCCCACATAGCCCAATAACGAGTTTCAAAACCAAATCAGTAATACATAGCCTACAAAAAAAAAAAATAAATAAATGAAAACCAACCCTGGGACCTGATGAATTCTACAGGATGTACAAAGAACAACTGGTACAATTCCTACAGAAACTATTCCTAAAAATTGAGGAGGGACTCCTCCCTAACTCATTCTACAAGGCCAGCATCATCTTGATACCAAAACCTGGGAAACATAACAAGAAAACATCAGGCCAATATCCTTGATGAACATCAGTGCAAAAATCCTCAACAAAATCCTTGCAAACTGAATCCAGCAGAACATCAAAAAGCTAATTCAGCATAATCAAGTAGACTTCATTCCCGGGATGCAAGGTTGATTCAACATATGTGAATCAATAAATGTGCACATAAACAGAAATAAAGACAAAAACCACATGATTATCTATATAGACACAAAAATGGTTTTCAATAAAATTCAATACCCCTTCATGTTAAAAACTATCCATAAACTAGGTACTGAAGGAACATACCTCAACATAATGAGCACCATCAATGACAAACCCACAGCCAACATTATACTGAATGGGCAAAAACTGGAAGCATTCCCTTTGACAATCGGCAAAAACAAGGATGCCCTTTCTCACCACTTTATTCAACATAGCATTGGAAGTCCTAGCCAGAGCAATCAGGCAAGAGAAAGAAATAAAGGGCATCCAAATAGGAAAAGAGAAAGTGAAACTATCTCTACAGATGACATGATTTTATATCTAGAAAATCCCATGGTCTCAGTGCAAAAGCTTCTCCAGCTGATAAACAACTTCAGTAAAATTGCAGGATACAAAATGAATGCACAGAAATCATTAGCATTCCTATTTGGTTTTCTGTTCCTGTGTTAGTTCGCTTATGATAATAGCCTCTACCTTCATCCATGTTGCTGCAAATGACATGATCTCATTCTTTTGATGACTGCATAGTATTCCCTGGGTATATATGTACCACATTAAAATGGCTATACTGCTAATTTAGTTCAACCTTTGTGGAAAGTACTATGACGATTCCTCAAAGAGCTAAAAGTAGAATGCCATTTGACCCAGCTATCCCATTTCTGGATATGTACGCAGAATAATATAAATCATTCTGCCACAAAGAAACATGCATGTGAATGTTCACTGCAGTACTGTTCACAATAGCAAAAACATGGGATCAATCTAAACGCCCATCAATGACATATTGGATAAAGAAAATGTGGTATGTATACACCATGGAATACTATGCAGCCATAAGAAAAAGAACGCTCATATCTTTTGCAGGAACATGGATAGAGCTGCAGGCTATTATCCTCAGCAAGCTAATGCAGAAACTTCAAATACTGCATGTTCTCACTTATAAGTGAGAGCCAAATGACAAGAACTTATGAACACAAAGATAGAAACAACAGACAGTGGGGTCTACTCGAGCTGGGAGAGTGGAAGGAGGGAGGAGAGCAGAAAAGATAACTACTAGGTACTGGGATTAATATCTGGGTGACAAAATAATATGTACAACAAACACCCACAACATGTGTTTATCTATGTAACAAACCTTCACATGTACCCCCAAAGCTGTGATAAAATAAATTAAAAGAGAAGAAAAAGCCAAAACATGAATGATAACCTGGCAAAAAGTAATTGGAAAAGCATATGAAAAAGGACTAATTTTCTTTACAGTAAAGAATGTTTATATTAATAAGAAAAATGAGAACAACACTATAGAAACATATAATAACAACAAAAAACCAAACAGGATACAATCCAAATGTCTGTCACTATGGTTCATACAAATAGTAGAGTATACTCCACACATTTTATTTTAAAATGAGATAGATAATTTTTGTTGTTTTTGCTCTCTCTTTTTAAAATTTTTTATTTTTATTTTTTAGCTTTTAGGGATACATGTGCAGAGTTGTTATATAGGCAAATAGTGTGTCATAGGAGTTTGGCAAACAGATTATTTCATTACCCAGATAACAAGCATAGTACCCAACAGGTAGTTTTTTTGGTCCTCATGCTCCTCCCACCCAGCATTCTCAAGTAGGTGCTGTATCTGTTGTTCCCTCTGTCTTTGGGTTCTCAACATTTAGCTCCCACTTATACATGAGAACATGTGGTATTTGGTTTTCTGTTCCTGTGCTAGTTTGCTTATGATAGTAGCCTCTACCTTCATCCAGGTTGCTGCAAAGGACATGATCTCATTCTTTTGATGGCTGCATAATATTCCCTGTTACATATGTACCACATTTTCTTTATCCATTATACTGTTGATGGGCATTTAGGTTGTTTCCACATCTTTGCTCTTGTGAATAGTGCTACGATGAAAATACATGTGCATGTGTCTTTATGCTGAACAATTTATATTCTTTTGGGTATATACCCAATAATGGGATTTCTAGGTCAAATAGTAATTCTGCTTTGAGTTCTTTGAGAAATTGCCAAATTGCTTTCCACAATAACGGAACTAATTTACATTCCCAACAGTGTATAAGCATTGTCTTTTAACCTTGCCAGCATCAGTTATTTTTTGATTTTTTAGTAATAATCTTTCTGATTGGTGTGAGACGATATTTCATTGTTGTTTTCATTTGCATTTCTCTGATGATTAGTGATGTTGAGCATTTTGTCACATGCTTGTTGACTGGGTGTACGTCTTCTTTTGAAAGGTGTTTGTTCTCATTCTTTGTCCACTTTTTAAATGAGGCTATTTGTTTTTTGCTTGCTGATTTGTTTAGGTTGCTTATAGATTTTTGATATTTGACCATTGTCGGATGCATAGTATGCAAATGTTTTCTCTCATTCTGTAGGTTGTTTGTTACTTTGTTGATAGTTTTCTTTTTCTGTGCAGAAGCTTCTTGCTTCAACAACAGCACCATGCTGTTTTGGTTATTGTAGCCCTATAGTAGAGCTTGAAATTGGGTAATGTGATGCCTCCAGCTTTGTTCTTTTTGCTTAGGATTTCATTGGCTGGGCTCTTTTTTGGATCCATATGAATTTTAATATAGTTTTTCCTAACTCTGTGAAGAATGTCATTGGTAGTTTGGTAGGAATAACATTGAATCGGCAAATTGCTTTGGTTAATATGGCCATTTTAACAATATTGATTCTTCCTATTGATGAGCATGGATATTTTTCCACTTGTTTGTGGATCTGTAATTTCTTTAAGTTGTGTTTTATAATTCACATTGCAGAGATCTCTCATCTCCCTGATTAGCTGTATTCCTAGGCATTTTTCCTTCTTTTTGGCTGTTGTAGATGGGATTGCATTCTTGCTTTGGCTGTCAGATTGGATATTGTTGGTGTATAGGAATGCTACTGATTTTTGTACATTGATTTTGTATCCTGAAACTTTGCTGAAGTTATTTATTAGATCAAAGAGTTTTTGGACAGAGACGATGGGGTTTTCTAGGTATAGAATTACATCATCTGCAAACGGGGATAGTTTGACTTGCTTTCTTCCTATAGGGATGCCTTTTATTTATTTCTCTTGCCTGATTGCTCTGGCCAGGACTTCCATTACTACGTTGAATGGCAGTGTTGAGAGAGGGAATTCTTGTCTTGTTCTGTTATTCAAGGGCAAAGCTTCTAGCTTTTACCCATTCACTATAATGTTAGCTGAGGGTTTGTTATAGATGGCTGTTATTATTTTGAAGTATGTTATTTCAATGTCTAGTTTATTGAGGGATTTTTAACATGAAGAGATGTTGATTTTATCAAAAGCCTTTTCTGCATCTATTGAAATAATCACGTGGTTTTCATTTTTAGTTCTGTTTATGTAATGAATTACATTTATTGATTTACATATATTAAACCAACTTTGCATCCCAGGAATAAAACCTACTTGGTTGTGGAAGATTAGCTTTTTGATGTGCTGCTGGATTTGGTTTGCTGTATTCTGTTGAGGATTTTTGTATCTATCTTTATCGAGGATATTGACCTGAAGTTTTCTTTTTTTTTTTTTTGTATGTCTCTGCTAGCTTTTGTTATCACAATGAAAATGGCCTCATAGAATGAATAAGGAGGAATCCCTTCTCCTCAATCTTTTGGAATAGTTTCATTAGAAATGGTACCAGCTCTTTTTTGTACATCTGGTGGACTTCAGCTATGAATCTGTCTGGTTCTTGCTTTTTCTTGTTGGTAGGCTTTGTAGTACTGATTCAGTTTTAGAACTCATTACTGATCTCTTCAGGGATTCAATTTCTTCCTGGTTTCATCTTGGGAAGTTGTACATTTTCAGGATTTATCCATATCTTCTAGGTTTTCTAGCTTGTGTGCATAGTGGTGTCCATAGTAGTCTCTAAGGATTTAATTTTTTAAAAAATTCTGTAGTCAGTTGTAATATCCTTTTTGTAATTTCTGGTTGTGTTAATTTGGAAATATATCTATATCTATCTGTGTATATATCCTCAACACAGTATCAGATATACTAGTATCAGATATATCAGATATTGTGTTGAGGATATATCTGATATATCTGATACTTAGGTCTTCTTGTTGAATTGAACCCTTTACCATTATGTGATCTTCTGTCTTTTTTGTTATATGTTAGTTTAAAGTTTGTTTTGTATAAAATTAGAATAGCAACCCCTGCATTTTGATGTTTTCCAGTTGCTTGGTTTTTCTCCATCCATTTTCTTTAAGCCTAGGAGTGTCATTGCATGTGAGATGGGTCTCGAGTATAGCATATTATCGGGGTCTTGTTTCTTTATCTAACTTGCTACAGTGTGCCTTTTAATTACATTATTTATCCTGGTTACATTCAAGGTTAGTATTTATTTCTGCAGATTTGATCCTGTTATCATGTTGTTAGCTGGTTATTAGGCAGACTTGTTTGTGTGGTTGCTTTATGGTGTCACTGGTATATGTACTGAAGTGTGTTTTGTTGGTGGCTGGTAATGCCTTTTCTTTCCATATTTAGGAGATTGATTTTAAGAGACATAATAAAACGAGATTATCTTGTGAACAAAAGTAGTGACTTAAAAGTATACACAGATTTACTTCTGAAAAAGTGAGCTACACATAAAAAGTTGATGGAAAGATATGTGAAACAGTTTACAGTACTTACCTCTCTGGCTAGTGGGCATAAAATTATAGTTGAGAGGATCTTTGAATTATATATTTTAAAATCTTTTAATGATTAAAATGTGTTAATTGTACATGTATTATTTTATAAAGTGGATTTAAATAAAAATGAATTTATGTTAAAATAATATGGTATTATAATCTATAGTCAAAATAAATAGTTTTAAAAATAAATTAAAATACAGGGACATAGTTACTGAAATCAGGGATGGGGAACTTGGTTTTTGCAAAGATAAATAATCTCTCTTCCATCCTTTAGATATGTAACTTCTTTTGTTTTTTTTCCCCCTGAGACATGGTCTTGTTCTATCATCTAGGCTGGAGTGTGGTGATGTAATCAAGGCCCATTGCAGCCTCAACCTCCTGGGCTCAAATAATCCTCCTGCCTCTGCCCCCTAAGTGGCTTGGACTACAGGTGCATGCTATCATACTCAGCTAATTAAAAAAATGTGTTTTGTAGAGGCAAGTGGGCTCTTATTATATTGTACAGACTAGTCTCAACCTCCTGGGCTCAAGTGATCCTCCCATGTTGTCCTCACAAAGTGCTGGGGTTATAGGTGTGAACCACTGTGCATGATCTAGAGTATAACCTTAGAATAGATGATATTTTGCTGCACGTCCAACTATATTAACTGTTGTGCTACTTTGTCTTGTAAATTAACAACTTTTTTGAGTGAATAATAGTATTTCATGTGATAACATTTGTTAAGACGTGGAATGGAGTGCCAAGTATTAACATGAACTTTTTTACTTGATGTTTTCAATGATTCAGAACGTTCACCTTTCAAACTAACATAATAAAAAGACTTTTCTTATTCTCCAAAGCAAGGTGTGAGGAGGAACAATTAGGTTTTGTGTATGAGTTTTTCAGTCTATCAAATATCTGTTTAGCACCTATAAGCTGTTGTAGTGAATAAACCTGCCACGAGGTTGGTTTCTGGCATTAAGGTATCTAAACTATTTTTGTAATCCTCACTCTTGCCAGTAATATATCTATTGCAGATTGTGGTTGGGAATATCTAAGAGGATATTTCTTTTTTTTTATTATACTTTAAGTTCTAGAGTACATGTGTACAATGTGCAGGTTTGTTACATATGTATACATGTGTCATGTTGGTGTGCTGCACCCATTAACTCGTCATTTACATTAGGTATATCTCCTAATACTGTCCCTCCCCGCCCGCCCCCTCCCCACAATAGGACCCAGTGTGTGATGTTCCCCTTCCTGTGTCCAAGTGATCTCATTGTTCAATATTTCTATCATCACTCTTGGCAGTAATGTTCACTTAATGAATAGCTTAATGGAACTATTATATGATAATAGTTGATTATTTCAAAAGTCATCAAATTGAATTTATAATGTAAAAGAGAATATAAAGATTGTAATGTATATAATTATATTATGTTGATTTCCTATAGAACTGATTTTGTGTTAGTTTTAAGAGTGTTATTTGAATTTAACATTTTGTCTTGAAGGTAGCTGTTTTGAAATTCATTCTGTAACTTTATAGTGGACTATACAAAACATGTAAAAGTCTAAATTATTCAGTTTAGTATTCCAGTGGAATAGCAAATGATTCCAATGCTGTATTCTAAAGGTAAGTATACAGAAGCTTCTTTAATTGAAAAACAGTGAACTTTTATAATTTATCTTTTTTTTTTAGCTTTGGGATATATTTTCTATAGCTGTTCTTTCAGAATAAAAGAAATCTCTAGGTAGTTATACCCAATTATTTCATGTTAAATAAAAAAACAGTATACTTTGTGTTCAATTTCTGTAAGTCTCTGGAGGAAAAAAAACTGTTTCTCTTTTGATACTTTGCCTATTTTTTCATCTTTATTCTCAAGGTTTTAAAAAGCTATGAATAATTCCCACTCCTTCCTTCTTTGTAGAAATATTATTAAAAATACTGTGCCTTCAAATATAAACCAAGCATAAACCAGAGGAATAAAATTCATTCAGCCATTAAATTAATAATTGGTTATTTGGAACTTGAAAATTAATTGATCACAAAGCTAAATTTTATCTTTTTCCCCTTTCCTCTCGAGTCAATTTGTGTATAGGGAGCGTTTAATGAGCAAATAGAAAGTTTCATGAAAGAAATTATTGCATTCACTCTATTACTAACAGCAAGGCCCTAGAGCAGGTTTTAAAAATACATTTTTATTTTAAAATGATTCTTTGTATTCAAGATATACAATGTGATGACTGAATATACGTATATGTTGTGTAAAAATTGTCACAATCAAACTAATTACCACATCTATCACCACTCATGCTATACATTCAATCCCCAGAACTTGTTCATTTTATATCTGAAAGTTTGTACCCCTTGACAAGCATCTTCCTACTTTCAACACCCTCCAGCCCCTTGCAACCACTGTTCTACTCTCTGATTCTATGTGTTCATGTTTCTTAGATTCTACATATGAGTGAGATTATATAGTATTTGTCTTTTTGTGTTTGGTTTGTTTCACTTAGCATAATGTCCTCCAGGTTCATCCATATTGTTGCAAACGGCAGAATTTCCTTCATTTTTATGACGAATAACAATCCATTGTGTATATATAGGCAATGAAATATTATATATGGTATGTATCATATACACACACCACATTTTCTTTATTTATTCATCTATTGACACTTAGGTTATTTCCATATCCTGGCTATGGCAAATAGTGCTTGATGAATATGAGCATTATGAGGTTTCAACTATTTTAAGTGACTTCTAGTCTTTCGAGAATTATTTGGAATTGATTTCCTATAACCTAATAGGATGGCCTTGTTCTTCCATTTTCTACCTGAAACTACGGAAATCCAGTTTAGAATGTGGCAACACTACAAGGTGAATCAATTCTAGAGTGAAGGCCTGGGAGTCCTTAGCTTCAGTTCTCCCAACACTTTCTTTGGCTTCAGGTTAGCCTAGAGGCCTCTCACATGAATCTATTATCATAATCCTTTATATAAAATTTTAAAGCACTTGGAAATTGAAGGTTAACATTTTAAGCTTGAGGAAAAACATGTTTTGACAAAATGAAGTAAATGTAGTTATCCTCAGGAAAAAAAAGTCTTCCCTTTACTGTGAGTAGTGCTGTATTGCCATGTTTTCCAAAGAATATGCTTTTCTAAATGAGTATCTCCAGATGGGAAAAACTCAGTGGGGATAAATTCGTTTGCAAATATCTGGGTTAAAAAATAAAATACTGTTTTAAAACAACAAAATCTCCTCTGGAGCTGATTTATATTCTAATAATGGTGGTGAATATCCTAGTGGGGGCTATATCCCAAACGTATTTAACCATGAAAACACTTTTTTCTCCCATGGAACATCTGTTTAGTAGAATACAATTTAGGTAACACCGATGACAGCATTATCTTCAAACATTAAAAAAGATAATTATGCTAACAATCTGACTTTCGGCAAAATCACTTGCTAGGTTTAAATAAGTGTGTACTTCAGAAAGTTAATCTATAATATCACCTTCTTTTCTTAGGTATGAGAATAATTTATTTTTATAGATTTAGTTAGAAGACTTCACAGCTAATTGACAGAATTACATATTGGAGGTGAGTCTGTCAAGGACTTTGTTGGTCAAGTTGCTGCCATGTGTTTGTTTGAACAGAGCTTTGCTAATCATAAAAGGTGCTGGGCGTAGAGACTGAGCCTTGTTATATTCTCTTGGTTCTGCCCAAAATTTCAGCCATGGAGGTAGCCTGGATGTGATGGCTGGCTCTAGAGGACATACAATTTGGCCACCCTCAGGCAGTGATTACTTTGGCCCTGCTTTGAGCAGATGTAAAATAGAGGCATTTTTCTATATAAACACTGAATGCTATTTACTGTAGAAAGGCTCTTTGTGAGTAGCAGGTGGTATTTACAGTAAATTTGAAGCTTGAGCTCTCTTGTCATTCCTCCTGGTATTGTTAGAGGATTTAAACAATCACTACTTTTCTGATCTAAAAATTTCCCTAAATAACCAATTTATTAATGCTTATTTGAGGGAATTTTGGTATTCTTTTCTGTCACCCTTCCCCTTTCATTTATTCACAGTCAACTTAAAAAATTGTGAGGACTATCAGGCAGCTGAATTATTTCATTATATTATTCCATGGCTTCATTTTTAGTTCTCTTTACACGTCTGTTAAATTTTGTGTCTACATGATAGATTGTCTATCAGTATTTTATTATTTTATCCAACAGATCAATTTCCTTATGTTCTCTTCTCAATTCTGTGATCCACCACATTCAATATATTGCTACAGAAACCTCTTTGTACAATGTCCTATAAACAACAAATGGGAAATTGGTTTCTTTTGTAAGTTTCCTAGATTCTAAAAACATCTTCAATATAAAGAAGAACAAAACTTCCATTATGATTGAAAAAAAAAAACAAAACCGAAGGGATATAAACTTATAATGATGGTTTCTAAATTTAATTGGTGACTATCTCTGTGATGTAATTCCAGAGATCTCACAGCACTAAAAAATGAGGTTTGTAAACATTTTCTACCTCATGGGGTGTCATCTAGTTGCCTTAAGCCCTTTGATTAATGTTAAAGTGTGCAAAGGTCTTTGAGTCCTCAGTTAGATACATAAGTAAATGTGTTACATATTGAGAATTTCCAGTGAATGAATTTAACGGGGAGATTTGAGTGGGGGAAAAGACTGAAGAGATTGCAAGAGAGTTTGGATAGCTAATATTGGAAGCAAAGGACAAGGACATGCAAGAAAGAGTTGGGGACACTAAACACAAACAGTTCCATTTTGCTAAGTGCCAGCTCTGAATATCTCACTCAATCTCCCTCAAGGGGAAACTTGGATACTAGTGCTAATGTGGGTACACTGAAGAGCAGATGGTTCATATTTTGTCAGTTTTTAGTTGGAAATGTGATACATTTTAAAAATTGGGGGTTAGGATATGAGAAAAGAAAGCATTTTTGCTAATACACCACTAAAAAAATCTTTCATGGGTCTTGGGCTTATTGTTATTTGAAGCTACCCTGAAAGTCAGAACCACAGACTTCCTAAGGGAGATGTCCAAGAGCCTCGGACTGTAAATTCTCTGATGCCTGAAATCTCTTCACTTATCCAGAAGATCTTCCCTTGCTCTCTTCTTTAATGTCTGTGCCCCTTGTCATTGAACTTCAGGGTTGTGTGTCCAGTAAGTAGATTGACAGAGGGAAGGAGGCTGGAAATAGTGGAAATCTAAGGCTATGAATCTGAGAGGCTTACATTTTGGGAACAGCAACCCCAGGAAGCAGATTATTGTGCTCTAACCCCAGGCATTTGAGGCATACCTGGTCCCTGCAGCTGTTTGGCCTTTGTCAAAAAAAAGGTACTCTGTACAACATGTTGGTATTTCTGAGAAGAGGTAATAGAAACCCATGATATTGCTGGTCTTTACCAAGCTTATGCATTTGAACATGTAAGTATCTATAAATTCTCCCAAAATATTATCTCTCCAATTTATTTATTTATTTATTTATTAATGTGTTTGGTTTTGTAGAAAAGTGGTCTTGCTATGTTGCCCAGTCTAGTCTCAAACTCCTGGCCTCAAGAGATCCTTCCACTTTGGCCCCCCAAAGTAGTCCTCTTAATTTTTAGCTTAAATGTTCCATATGCCATGTGTTATGTAAATTTATTTTCTTTTCAATGATCCCTTCTCAAAAGAAAATCATTAAGGGTTGAAATTAGACAAATTAAGTTTCTTGAGCTTTTCTGGCAGAACCTTCTAGTTATTTTATAACACCACACACATAGCATTTTATGAGAAGGAACTCATAATCCAGTCCTACTCATTTTGTTCATAGATGAGGAGGCCAAGGTCCAGAGAGGTGAAGTGCCTTGCCCAAGGGCTTCAGAGCTGGACATCAACAAAAATCTTTGTGCTCCAGTCTTGCGAGGTCCCCACTACATCACACTGCCTACTTTGCATCTTTGGATTGACTTATCTCACATCAAATTTTAAAAAGGTTTCCCTTAAAATACTCTAAATGTCAAATATTTGTCATAAATTTTTAGTACTAAGAACCAAATTAAAATTGGAAAAATAATTGCACTTCAGTAGAGAAGATTAGCATTAGCTTGCTACTAGACAAAATGCTACTGTAACTTAGTTGGAATCTGAAAATAATATTTAAAATTCACTAAAGATATAAATAAAATTTGCAAATATACAAAATGAAAACTGGCTTAAAGAAACATAAGGTCAGAATTCAAAGAAAAGACACCTGCTTCTGTTAGCCCCTGCTTACGGAGCTATCTGCTTACCCACCTGTTCTACCAGTGAGCTTGTTCTGACCATACCCCTCCCTGTTCCTTCTTGGCTTGACAGTATTAGGAAGTGAAGAGGCTATTGTGCAATAAAGTCCTCCTCAGCGTAAACAAAATAGGTCTCCAGTTAATCTCCACTGTCGTGCATATTTCACAGATTATTTTTTCCTACTATGAGTATTATTTTCATTGTTTTCCAAACTTTAGGTGATTCCTTTGGCTTTTGGCATCTGCCTCAGAAGATATTCATTTACCTTGAAGCAGCTAACCTTGCTCTATTTCTTTCCTTAATGTTCAGCCCTGAAGTAGCCTTGGGACTGGAAGTATTTTTGGTGAGGATGTTTTGCATATAGAGGAGGAGGATAGATACAGCAGCATACTTCTGAAAAATTTATATTTTTCAAAACGAATACTCTATGTTGTAGGTTGGTTTCCCTGGGAAAAAATATTCAGATCGAGATTTTTTGCACAGGGAGTTTATCAGGAGTGCTCCTGGAAACCACACCTATGAGACGATGAAGAAAGTAAGACTAAACAGAGGGAGAAATTGGATTGCAGTGTAGTCACAATGAGGACCTCTGTTGATCCCATGGGAAGATCTGAAATGGAATGGCTCTGTGGAGTTGATCACATGGAGGCAAGAGAGCTTGAGCTGTAGACACCCATATTGATTAATATGTGGATATTAGCTGCCTCCAGAAATGGAGTGTGGATAGTGTGACCCAGGACATTGAGGGTCTCTTTACCTGAGGTAGCCTTCTTCAGCCCATGGTGTGTCCCAGAGATAAATTCAGACGAGAGCCATCAGCTACCAACGATTGCAGAAGGTGAGGAAATAAGTGTTTCAGCCCCAAAGTGTTGATTTGGGAAGGATATCTTGCTACTCACAACAGTCCACCATTTGCACTGCTCAGATCCACATACTTCATATAATAAGCTTCGAGTAGCTCCTTCTGGATCTCAAGAACTTCTTTTCCTAGAAAAATTGTAAGATGGAGGTTAGACCAGACGTGGTGGCTCATGTCTGTGATTGCAGCACTTTGGGAGGCCGAGGCAGGTGGATTGCTTGAGCCTAGGAGCCAGAGATCAGTCTGGGTAACACAGGGAGACCCCAACTCTACAAAAAAACAATTAGCCAGGCATGGTGACAGGTGCCTGGGTCCTAGCTACTCAGGAGCCTGAGAAAGGAGCATCACATGAGCCTGAGAGTTTGAGGGTGCAGTGAGTTTATGACACTGCACTCTGCCTGGGTGACAGAAGGAGACCCTGTATCAAAATAAAACAAAACAAAAACCACAAAAACAGGAAGGGAGGTTAGTGGAATGAATTCCAGTTCTAGCTGCTTCTCAAGGCTACTGTTTAACATCTTTCTTCTATTACACATTCTAGATTCCACTTACCTTTGTCTGCTAGCACCTCTGCTAGTCTGTTTTTTAAATCTATTCCCTCAAGTATTTATGCTTTGAGTTACAAACAATCCAATTACACTCTTGAAATTATTTTAAAATGTATAATTATTATTGATTATAGTCACCTTGTTGTGCTATCAAACAGTTGGTCTTACTCATTTTTTTAATGTTTTTGGCACCCATTAACCAGCCCTACCTCCTCCCCATCACCTCTGCTGGTCTAGATAGCACATTTGCTTGGATGTCTGAGATCCTCATCTCTGAGGGTCCTGAGCCCCTGGTCACCATGTTCTTTACATATGTAGCTGCTGAATTTTTCCATTTTCAAGCAAAATTGTGCCAGGGAGTACCAAGAGATACTGAAAATATCACTTGGATGCCTCACATGTTCTTCCATGCCTTCATTTGTGGCATGAAGCTTAAAATGAATGGGCAGCATTTCTAGAGATTAAAGTTCGAAGGCACTCTTGCTGTGTCCTCTGGTGGAAGCATTCCCATCTGGGAACTAGGATCTCTAAACCTGTAGAGTACAAAGTTAAGAGAAAAGAATGTGGATTTTTCAAATGGGTTATTGACAGTGAGGGTAAGCTGGGCCACTTTTGTTTCCATCCTTTTGTTCCTGGACCCATGTGTTGTACCCATTGGGAAAACAGCACCATTAAAAGTCATTGATTTAGAGTGTGATACAACATTCTGGGGAAGGATTCTTCATCTTTCCAGGGCATCATTTGCAAGCTGGTACCTCAGCTGTTGCTTCATCAGGCCTTTTCCTTGCTCCACTGGGCCAGCATCTTGCAGGTGGTGCAGTAAGTGATAGCTCCAGTGTATTGCCTTGCCGTATGGCCACTGCAAAGCATGTGAAATCCTGTGTCAGTGTATGAAACATGGTGTAAACTCAGAGAGGGAGGCTAGGTTGGGTTCTGCAGGTAGAAAAAATAAAACCCATACACTGAATGTATGCTGATTCTATTAAAGTCAAGTTGCTGCCCCTTTCAAGATGAAAACAGCCTAATCTGATCAACTTGCCAACAAATAGTTTGGCAGTCTTCTTGAGGGATGGAGCCATTTGAGCAGCTAAGATTTGGTCTCTGTTGTTAGCAAGTTGGACATGTGGCATTAGCAGTAGTTAGATCAATCTTAGTGAGTGGGAGCTCATGCCTCTGGCCCATGCATAGCCTCTATCCTTGCCACTATACTACTCAACTTATGTATCTACAGTGCAACCATGAGGTGGTCAATGACAGGCTCCTAACTCCAGCAGCAGCAATCCAGTTTCATAGTCTTTATAATTACTATGTTTCATATTTCTTAATGCTGAAGATACCCATCAGTATAGTCACTTTCACCACTATCCCCTCTCTGTTCATGCTCAGTGAAAGTTTTAATACTTGTCCCACCACTCCAGGTTAGGAACTGTCAGTATTTTATTTACCACCAGTGATAAAGTTTTCATGGTTGATTGGTCGGTAGGTGATTCAGCAGCAAAGTATCATTTTATAGATGTTTTCCTTGAATCAATCCTGGCACCAACTGTTACAGAATAGATTTCCCTAAAAAACAGAGGCTGAGAAGGAGATCTGCATGCAGAAACTTTGTAAGTGTATGTTCCTGGGGTCAATACCCATCTTGGGTTGAAGGAAAAAAGATTGTGTAGAGAGAAGATAAAATGAGAGGCCATTGCATTAAAGTCCCAGGTGATTTCAGAGGGCGCTCTGGAGCTGCAATGGCCCTTCAGTTGAGCCACGGTGAGGGTCTGGACCTGTATACATCTAAACAGGTTGGCCATTGAATGTCAACTGCCCTTAAGATGGAGGCAACTTTAGAGGCCCGGCATGGTGGTCCATGCCTGTATTTCCAGCAACTTGGGAGGCTGATATAGGAGGATTGCTTGAACCCAGGAGTTCAAGACCAACCCAGAAAACATAGACTCCATCTCTATAAATAAAAATAAAAATAGCTGTAATTCCAGCACTTTGGGAGGCCGAGACGGGTGGATCACGAGGTCAGGAGATCGAGACCATCCTGGCTAACACAGTGAGACTCTGTCTCAAAAATAAATAAATAAATAAATACATAAATACATAAATTAAAATAAAAATTAAAATAAAAATTAAAATAAAATAATTAGCTAGACTTGGTGGTACATGCCTGTAGTTCTAGCTACTGGGGAGGCTGAAGTGGGAGGATCACGAGTCCAAACTGCACGAGTTTGAGCCTGCAGTGAGCCATAATCATGCCATTGCACTCCAGCATAGACAACATAGCGAGACTCCATCTCTAAAAAACATAAAAAATTAGCTGGGCGTGGTGGAGTGTGCCTGTGGTCTCGGCTACTCAGGAGGCTGAGATTGGGGGATTGCTTGAACCTGGGAGGTTGAGGCTGAAGTGAGCTGTGATCACACCACTGCACTTCTGGGTGAGAAAGCAAGACTATAACTCAAAAGAAAAAAGAAGAAGGGAGCAACTTTGGGTGACACAGCTCTCTTCAGGCCAGAGCAATTCCCAGAGAATGAAAGCTGTCAGTCACCTAGTCTCCCAATAGCTGGAGGTGATGGAAAGAGGAGCAGTTTTTCCATCCTGAAAGTGGATTAGGGGATGGGATATCTGGATGGAGCACCACATCATGCACTGTACTATTTATTGCATAAAATCTGCAAAGGCAAAAAGTGTAAAAAGAAAGATAAACGTGACTCATAATACCATCGCCTAGATTTAACTGCTGTTAGTACTTTGGTACATTTTCTTCCCTCCTTTTTCCTAGGTATCTATATTTCCTACATATTTGGAAGCATGCCCAAAACATTTCATATATTACTGCGTCACTTAACATAATTTACGTAATTCTTCATATTATTGAAAATAAATGTTGTATCCTTAATTTTAGAGGCTCTACATACTTCATTTTGTTGATGTACATTTACCTAACAATTTCGCTGTAACTTGTGATCTCCTATATTTTATGAATATAAATAATGGCGGTATAAATTTAAACTGTTGGTCCTTGATCTAAACATATCTGAAAGAGTTCTCTTCTTTCTTGTGAACTAAAAAGTAAATCTTCATCAGAAAGAGTCTTTCAATGTTCCCTTCCTGAAATGCTGGGCTTTTTGTTGTGATGGGGAAAAGAAATAACAGCTGGTCATTTTCTGATTTCCTTGTGTTGTTACTTCAATTCTGCCCCTCACCAGAGGGGCAGATCACCAGGTCTGTGATTTTAGGTTACTCAGCTAAGTCCTCCGACCCTAAGATCTTACATCAGTAAGTGTATAATTCCTGCCCTTCTCCCTCACAAATTTATTGTGAAAAACCCACACTCTCCTAACATGGAAGGGATTGTTTGTAGTGCTGATGATCCTGTCTAGGGGTAGGAGAATAGTGTGATGGGCAGAACTAGAAAAATAAAACAAAACCTGTCCTTTGTTTTTTTGAACTGTATTCCAATTTGCCTAGTGTCACATTTTCACAGAGAAATGAGGAAAATGAGACTCATTAGCTTTGTTTCAAAACAGACAGGGGCTGCGCCTGCATAGCAACCAGCAGCAAGATGGAGAAGAGCAGGGTTCAGCTGACAGTCCAAATGCTTGCTGATTCTCAGGATGCAAACAAAGCATCTGGGTGGTTGATTACATCTCCCATTCACCGCCATGGTGCTTAGTCTCATGTAGACAATATTGCCAGTTGGTGAGAGGGAAGTAAATCATCCATATGGACAGAAATACATAGATTTATATGGATCCCAGTCCAGTATGTTTGAATGTACAAATGTCTCTCTTTGTACTCACGTAAGTGGGAATATTAGGCAGGGGCAGCCGTACAGACTGTAGAGATGTAAATGATGACAGGATAAATAGTCTTCTATCCTACTGCAGATAAGCAAAGGGAAACTTTTTAAAATAGAGCGTTAGGCTGGGCACAGTGGCTCACGCCTGTAATCCCAGCAGTTTGGGAGGCTGATGTTATTGGATCACCCGAGCCCAGGAGTTTAAGGGCAGCCTGGACAACATGGCAAAACCCAGTCTCTATTAAAAACACAAAGAAAATTGACTGACTGTGCTGGTGTGCACCTGTAGTCCCAGCTACTTGGGAGACTGAGGTAGGAGGATTACCTGAGCCCAGGAAGCGGAGGCTGAAGTGAGCTGAGATTACGCCACTGCACTCCAGCCTGGGTGAGAGAAGGAGATCCTGTCTTAAACAAAACAAAACAAAACAACAACAAAAAAACACCAAAGAGTGTTTTATGAACTATCCCAAGTTGGTGTGTGTTTACTTGTTTTATCTTATGCCTTTTCAAATTGTAACCTTTCCAGAAGGCATAAATCATTGTAATTAATAGGAGATTCCATAGATCCTGGCTTCTTTTCATGTATCTGAGAATGACAAGGCTGGAGACCCTTCAGAATGTGATGCCAATGAGTTAGAAGTCCCAGGCCCTAACAAGAGTCAGTGCATCCAGATTCCAAATTAAGATGGGATGTTTAGGGGATCTGAGTGGCTCATCTACCCGCCATCTCCAACCAGGCAGAGAATGGAAGAGAGCCAATTAGTTTTCTAGAGGGAGGAAGAAATAAACTTTCTCAGTTCCTCATTCTTCTCCCGTCTGCTCCTCTACTTCTACAGCCTTGTGGGAACTTTGGAAATGTGATTGGTTATTTTTAAAATGTATTTATCCAGCAGCACACCAACATGGCACATGTATACATATGTAACAAACCTGCACGTTGTGCACATGTACCCTAGAACTTAAAGTATTATAATAATAATAATAAAATGTATTTATCCAGGGTTATGATTAATCAGACATTCACCAGGAAATCTATCTTTTCTTTTGAGGTTTTTTTCATTGACTCCATATTTGGCACAACTAGAAATTATATAACACACATGTAATAACTTAAAACACGATATAACATGATAATAAGTAGTATTTGTTCATCATTCAGTATGTGCTTTTTTATGTATTAGGCACCCAAGAGACCACAGAGTATGAGGGGAAATAGCTCCTGGTACCTGCTGTCTCCTTATCTCCCATTCATTCCTCAACCCCCTGAAATATGACTCCTGCTCCTACAAGTTAATTGAAATGTCTCTTGCCAAAGTCAATGATGACCTCTGTTGATAAATTCAGCAGAGAGTTAGCCTTTATCTTATTTGAACTTTCAGCAGCAATGCCACAAGGCTGACTAGTTTCTCCTTGAAAGAGCCCCTTCCCAGGCTCCTGGGATACCATACTGCCTGGCTTTCCTACCTCTGCTCTCTGTTGCCTCTTTCTTTGATCCTTAGCATGTTTCTCCCTCGTCTACTAATCCTTCCAATGTTGTTGTTTCTCAGCATACTGCTCTAGGCTCCCTCTTCCTCTCCTGTTTGTATTCTCCTTTCCTCTCCTGTTCTTACTTCAGCCTCCCTGAGTAAACAAAACCATCCCAATGTCTCTGCAATCCCTAGTTTCATATACGCCATAGAGCTCGTTATATATCTGGTTGTTTAAAATTTTTATGTTTTCATCTGAACCTTCACACCTGGACACTAGCCCATTTAACAAATGACCATTTGTAGATCTTGATGTTGTTGTCTCACAGGTGCTTTTGTTTTACCATCATCAAAGAAAAATTCATCCTCTTCTCCCACAGATTTGACTGTTATCTATTTTGCCTTTCTCACTGAATGGTACTGAGGTGCAACTCACAGTGTAAGTCAGAAATATGAGTGGCATGGTTAATGTGAATTAGAGTCACATATGGGTATTTGTTTCTATCTTGTTTTTCTGTTTTGTTTTGTTTGTTTATTGAATCCTCCCAGTGGCAACAAAACTCAAATTGAATTCCTTGCCTCCTGTGAATAAAAAAAGTGCCTCCTGCCTAGGGAGCACTGTTCTTTTCTGTGCCTCTGTTGGCTGCTCATTGTCTTCAGACGCAGGGCGGCAGGATGTTATTTCTAGTTAGGGTTGTGCCAGGAGGTCTCCCAGCTGTAGGAATAAAGCCAAGGGCCCCTCCTGCAAAGGTACGTAGTAAGACAGCCAAGATGAGTTAGGTACTGGAATTTTAATTTTCAGTATTGGTGGTACAGAGATGTGGATGAGGGATTGTTTTAGCATAAGAAATTAAATACCTGTCAGCATAGTCTGCAGAATTAACATAGAAAAAAATCATCTCTAGCAGTTTTCAGGGCTTAGATTCAATGAGTAGTTATTGGCATCATTATTTAGTAGGAAAATTTCTATCAACAGACTTGATACATCTCTGCATCCTAATTTCAATGTATATTTTTTTTTCCTGTTAGCAAGAAGAATGTTGTTATCTGTTAGATTTGGTGGTGGAAACAAAGCAGAAGGAAGCAGAGAATATGAAATTGTAAGCTGAAGCAGTAACAATATATAGAGAAGGAAACAATCCCGGGGAAAGAAGTGGGTAAACTTGATAGGTTTTCTAATTTATAAATGTTCTTACATATCTAAGCAATTTCACGTGCTCTCTGCCATGTCTATGGTATACCTTAAAAATCATTTTAGCCCTTAAGGGAACTGGGTTGGCATGCTTTAGCACAATATTTTTACCAGCTTTAGAAATGATCCTTATCATTTTTCCTGGGGTTATGATGTGTTTGAAGAAGGTTAGTAGCAGAAGACAAAATAAGAGGCACTATTTTACGATAAGAGAATGACATTTAAATTCTTACCTTTCAAAAATTGTTTGTTTATTAGCCATGTTGACCTCTCTCTGAGGAAGTATTGGAACATGAAACAAATATGAAATTTTATACTTTTTTTCTTTTTTCTTAACCATTAGGAGATTGTAATAAATTCGTGCCCCTTTGCAGTGGGTATTTTTGAGCCCCACTTGGTAACATGGCATTATAGGCATGAACTATAAAAAACTTAGGATGTATGTTTACCAGGAAGATTTAAGTGATCATTCAAGCTCCCATATACCTCCTGAAAATTCCATGGAGTGAGTGTTTTTAATCCAGTTCATGAGATACTGAACTAACATGGAAAGGAGTCTGGAGGCATTAAGCATGTTCATGTAGGCAGTAATTTCTATCTTATCTGTTACCAACCTTTATTAGAGTGGTTAGTAAGCAGCTAAAATGAGACTGATTGTGGTTTAATTTTATTTAATTTCCCTCATCTCCACTTAAATGAAAGGCATTACGTAGCAATAAGTTGACCAGGCCTCCGAGAGAGAGAGGTGAGAGGAGAAAGAAGAAAAGCACATGTGCAGTTTCATCTGAGATTGGACAAACAGCTTCTGGGTTATAAGGAACTGACTCTATCTTTCTGGAGAAGCTGCAGTTTTATCTTGAGAATACAGGAAAGCACATAATAAGGCATAAATATCATATATTGTTTTCTTTGCAGCATGAGATAGTTTTGACTTTTGTTCCTGTACTATTTAGGCTCAGGGTTAGGGCACTAGGGTTGCAGACAGCTTGAGTGTAGGATGGAGCATCTGGGTCGTATGTACAGAGCATTAAGCAAACATCTCGTATGCCCACACTTTAGATGATTCTGACAACTGCTGGAACAAACTATTTTTCCAGTATGATCGTACAAAACTAAAAGCAGTCAGCAATTGTATTTACCATTGCGAATTGTGTTCTAAATCTTATTCTCTCTGAGATACTCATTTTAATGAGCCAAAGATGTTCATGTAAAAAAATAAAAGGTTTTGCATGTAAGCATCTTCAAAAATGTTTTTATACTGTCTGGTGCTGTCACTATATTTCTTCCGGAACATATTATGATTCCTAAGTTAGATCCTACTAGAGCCAAAAGTCAGGTCTGTAATTTGTTGTAATGGTCTATGATAGTGAGTTCGTGAGACCTTATTGTCTTTATCCACTAGGAATAGACTGAATGTTAGGAACTGGGCCATGTTGAATTTATGGTAATGCTTATCTTTAGTCATTCTAGAAAATATAGGCTGCCCAATGAGTGAAATGACATGCCAATAAAGCATGTTTATGTAGCTTAGCTTTCTGAAACCAAGGATGTTATAGGACATAGGAAGCTCAAAACATTGAAACTCTTAGCAAATCCATTAATTTTAGATGTTTTGGTTCAAATTAAATTTCTAGTCGTCTTTTTCTGCCACCTTGCAGGAAGTGCTAATAACCAATGGTATGAATAACTCATGATGGAAGCTAGATGAGGTATCATTCTCCTTATATGCTCATTGAATCTTTTGCATATTTATATCATAGTTATAACTCATGATAGAAGCTAGAAGAGGTATCGTTCTCCTTATATGCTCATTGAATATTTTGCATATTTACATCAGAGCTATAACTTTGTTGTGTTGTATTTGTGTGTGTCTTCCCTGCAGAGCATGAGCTGACATAAGAAATCCTTCAGGCCAAATCCTGCCCACTTCTTTTTTTTTGTTTATAAATAAAGTTTTATCGATAACACAACTCCATGCATCTATTTATTTATTGCCTGTAGTTTCTTTTGTGTGGCAGTGGAAGAGTTGAGTAGTTGCAACAGAGATTATATGGCAAGCAAAGCCTAAATATTTACTATCTGACCTTTAACAGCAAATGGTTGCAGAACCCAGTTGTAGCCTATGACCTCTTGAGAAGCTGGGATTCATTTTTGTTGCCTAGGAATCCCAAATGCATTGCACAGTACTTGGCATATAGTAGTAGGCACTCAATGTCATCATTAAGAAGCATCAGCAGCGTTGAGATTAGTCACGTGCTTACTCTCTTTCAGGCACTCTGCTACGTGTTAAGTGCCTTTAGCTACATTATTTTATTGATTCTGCTCAACAACCCCATGAAGTATGTATGCTATCATTGTCCTCATTTTATAGGTGAAGAAACTAAAACAGAAACATGCTGAATGATTTTCAAAAAGTCACGTAGTTTGTATGTGGTTGGCCAGTATTCACAGATTCAAATCTTAGTACCTACACTTTCTAAGTGATTAATGAAAACTCAGTACAGTGAAGCAAAGAGCCTGAGTCACCAACAAATTGCAGGGCCCTAAAAAGGACACATGCCAGAGACAACCATCCTAGAGGGCTGCACCTTTGTGAGAAGGTAATAAGTGGCTATTCTTTTCCTCCCTGCTCTCACTTTTTTAAACCTTCTCTATCTGTTGCACTGGTAAGTAAAGGTCTGAGTGTGTCTTTTGCCAGGCAGGGCTTTATAGAGGACTTACATGGGCCAAGGTGAGGACTTGTGTGGAAAGAAAGCAAGAATGGCTGCTTGACTGTTTCTGGGTCAAGTCTCAGGGCTCTGATTTCTGTGTTGTTCAGCCTAGGTGGATAGAGTAGATGAGTGTTAGAACAGAAGCCTTAGTGTGGTCATGGCTGTACGTTTGGCTGGTTCAGATCCTGTATCTTATTTCTTGGGAATCTGATCGAAGCAGTGGGTTTTGAATTTGGGGTGGTAATGACTGAATTGAGGGATCCCTAATGTCTGCCAGAACCAGCAATAGAAAACCTCAATAGCTGGTAAATGACGGACAACCACTGTCTGCCTCAAATTGCAATAATGGTAGCTTTGTCAAGTAGTAGGTAGTAACTACAAGGAGTTCACTGACTGCACTACCATCCAAAGATTTTTATGTGAAGAATAAAATGACAGATTCAATAAATATTTCAATACCTACAATCGGTTATTAAAGGGGAATAATATGCCCAGTATATACTGATAATCAGGGTAAACAGTGGAGTCAATCAGTTTACTGACTGTGGCAAATACTGAACTCCCTAACAAAATATTATTATATATGTATCTAAACAGGTATAATAGTAAGCATGTATATAGCAGGACGGCTCATTGATTTGCCTCCCACAGAACTTCATTTTCTCTTATACGTTTATTTTTAATTTTAAAAGATGAACTAAATTCTAATATCATGTCTCTCAATGAAGAGGTTGAAGTATTATGTTTTAATCAAATAGTTTGATAGTCTCAAATAACCGAAAGCTATTCTCAGATTGTTTATTGATTCCTTCTGGTTTATTTCCCAGTATCGTTATTCTTCTTGCCTTCCACGGTTCCCCCAACCAGAGCACTGTGGCCTGTGCATACCCACAAGTAAGCACTGGGAGTACTTGAGAAACCTGGGAAGCTTCATTAAATTTCCAGGACACCAGGGTAAGAATCACTGTGCCGAGCCAGTCATTTACAGAAAGGCAAAACCATTTTGCTTTGGATTATCTTGTTACCACCTCAGGGGTCCATAGAAATCTTGTGAGTTTTTGTTGTTCTTACTTGGTCTGTTTTTCTTGAAGGACGAACTCACTAGGTTTGTTTTTATATACAATTTTATTCAATAAACTGAAATTACAATATGGAAAACATATAATTATGGAATCAAGCAAGCTGTAATCATTTTGTACAAAATGCCAGAAATCTACAACTATGGCAATTAGTGTGGCACACCTAGCTGAGATCAAATTTGCATAGTATTAATGTCTAAGTGATATTCCATGTGGCTCAAAAGAATACAAAATTTTCTAATCCAAGAGGACTTGCAAATGATAAGCACAGAAAACAAGCAGGGTCTCTTTATTCACCTGGAAAATTTATATATCTTCCCTTCTGAAATTGCTGGTGAAGATTTTTCTTTATTTGTCTAATCATCAATGGATGGCTTTCATAATATTTCTACCATGAGTTCTTAAAGTACATTCTGATAATTCTCATATATCTCATTTTATTGTCATGACACCCCTTTAAGGTGAACATGAAGCTTTTTCTGCTTTCAAATGGCCTTATGTTCCAGAATCGAGTGGTTTGCCCAGAACAGTCTGAAAGTGTTAATATTGCTGAGTGACAGGAATTCAGCTTCTTCTGACTTTGAATTCTCTTTTCCTTAGTTTGAGGAAAATCACATTTTACCTGCTCATAAAGTCCTCTATTTTCTCTTTCTTTTTTTGTCTTAGTTCTAAATAGCTCTAATAATAAAAAAAAAATACTAGATTACGTTTAGTCTCATTTTCACAATGTGAGGGAAGCAGAGTATATCTAAACCCTTCTCAGCTTTGATTTAGTTACTTTTTGGAGTCTTTGGAAAGTAATGTCTGCACACAGTGAGAATATTTCATGAAAAACAGCAATAGCTAACACTTAAGTAGGTGCCAAACACTCTACTGCATCATATGGGGAAGGTTTTATAGAAGAAGAAACTGAAGCTTAAGGAGATTTAAATAATGTATTTAGGACCACATAGCCAGCAAATGGAAAAGCAGGGATTCAAACCCAAGCAGTTTGGCTCCAGTGCTCAGACACTGAACATTGCTTTGCTATAGCTTGGCTATATTGTTTTTTTCATATCTAGATGGATATGAATTTCTATTAAGCTAAAGTAGAGATAAGCATAGCAGATATGTAACAAGTGCCAAGAAATAAAAATGGGCACGATACCTTCAAAGTGCTTCTAACCCTCATGGTCATCCTGGAGACATTAACAGACATAACAAAGAGTGGCTCTGTAACTTCAGAATGTCTTGTTTTCACTTATCCTAATTACAGAATATTGTGCTTTGGAGGGATTGGTTTCTGAAGTTCTCCTTTTCCATCTCCACTGGAAAGTGGCCAGTTTTTCTAAGGCTGTTTAACACCTTTGGTTAGTGCCCGAAGTCTTCCTTTAGTTTTAACAAGGTCGCACAAGTGTTGGTGGAAGTTGCATTTCTATATAGACTTATAACCTACTTTCTTGGCTTTTCTACTCTATTCCTCTTCTGTACTTATATATTTGGCCTTATCGTGTTTCATACCTGTGTTGTACTGAACAGTAGCAAGTGAGCACAAAGAATTCACAAGGGCTATGTGGATTCTCAGGATAACTAAAGCAGGCCATCATGCTAAAGGTGCTGGCTACGATGGAGCCGTGCACAAGACATGCTGCCATGAGACATTCGTGCCTATTAAAGCATGCCCCAGTGATGACTCTTCAGTTATCCCATAGTGGAAGACAGTGCACGAATGCTCCACAATCCTGCTGTCACTTAGATCGACCTACTTTAATGACATTGGAAAAGTAAAGAAAGTGGTATTTTAGGTTGTGGACAAAAGTACTGTTTTTAGAAGGTACCATTCAAGATGCCTCCTGGTCACACCAGGATTCTAATGAAAAGCCTTATTTCCAGTTTCCAGGCTGACACAACTCTTTGTACTACTCGCTGTAACATTTTTCAATGTGTAGCAGACCTCAAATAAAAGTCAGGCAGTAACTTCATCACAGAATCCTAAGCCGGCCCTGTAGAAATTCTATAATTACCAGTTAGCAAATGCCTGTCCTGCTGTGCACTTGTGTCTACCTGATCATAGGTTTGTAAGAAGTCAGAGAATTATAACACATCCTCAAAATGATCATGGTTTAATATTTACAAAGACAAATACTGTAATATTTGTTCCTAAAAAATGCACATTTTAATGTATGTACTTTATTTTTTAATTGTATATATTTAAACATGTACAATATGATTTTTATATATGCACTATATATGTATGCACATATATGCATTATATATGTAATGCATATATATGTGTATATATACACACACATAGTGAAATGATTTCTACAGGTAAGTAAATTAACTTATCCATTACTTTCCCATAGTTATTTCTCTTTCTTCCCCCCCCCTTTCTTTTTTTTTTTTTTGGTAATAACTCTGAAAATCTACTCTCCTAGCAATTTTCTAATACACAATACAGCAGTATTTACTATAATTCTACTGTTATATATTAGGTCTCTAGACTTGCATATCCTACATAGTTGCAGGTTTGTACTCTTTGACCTACAGCTCCCCATTGTCTCACCCTCCACCCACTTACTCCTGGCAAACACCCTTCAACTCTTTCTGTGTATTCACATTTTTAAAAAATTCCACATGTAAGTGAGGTAATGAAACATCTTTCTTTCTGTGTGTAGCTTATTTCATCTAGCATAATGCCTTCTAGGTTTATTTGTGTTGTTGCAAATGGCAGCATATCCTTTTATTAAGCTAAGTAGTAAGTTCCACGGAAGTAGATGTTCATCCTTGGGTAGTTTCATATAAATTATCTTTGACAACCTCAGCCAGGGGTTAAACTTATTTCAAAGGAATTATAAACCTTGCCATGCGTTTGAAAGCTAGGATTGGGCCTCTTTTTATTATGACACATTGAAAAGTTTGGTTTATCTTGCACTTACTGAAAATCAGATCTTTTATGGCAAAACATAGCTCGGTGCTGATTTCTTACACCTGTCTTACTAGTGGTATTGTTTTATATTGTGCTGTTTTGAGGAGACAATGTGGTATCTTGTCTTTAAAACTTCTGAATATCTGGTTTCATTTAGGTAATGGCAGTGTAAAGAGGACTGTCTTAATCCATTTGAGCTGCTATTAACAAAAATGTTGTAAATTTGGTGGCTTAAAAAACAGAAATTTATTTCTCACAATTCTGGAAGCTGGAAAGTGCAAGATCAAGGTGCCCATAGACATATTGACTGGTGAGGTCCTCGTTGCCTGGTACATAGAATGGCACCTTCTTACTGTGTCTTGGCATGGTGGGAGGGACGAGGCAGCTGTCACATACCTCTTTTAAAAAGGCTTATGATCCCATATATGAGGGCTTTACCCCATGACCTAATCAACCCCCAAAACCCCAACTTTTAGTACCACTTTGGGGGTTAGAATTTCAACATATGGATTTTGAGGGATATAGCATTCAGACCATAGCATGGAGTCCTAGTCCAGACAATATACATTTGCCACTCTAAGTTGTATAGTACTCCCAGGCAGTTATTATCTAGATCAGAGAATTAGATGTTCTTGTTTTGTTTTGTTTTGGTGTAAGTCTATTTATTTGGAAAATTTGTGGCTCTGATTCTGGGTCATGTAAAGGAAGAGTAGAAGCAAGGCCTATCACCAATAAAACTGGAAAGTTCTAGAAATATAAATCTAAAATCTAACCTATCATTTTGTTTATTTTCTTATTCATTCCATGGGGCACCTTCTAAGTGAATGTGATACATCAATGGACAGGACATCTATTATGTCAGCTTCCTCATTTTTTGCTAGCATTCCCTTTTTTCTCTCCCTCTCTTGGGTTCGTCACTCCTTGAGCAAATATTTATTGAGTATTTATAACCTATTGATCTAGTTCTCTAATGGCCTTGTAATTTTTTTCAAACAGATTTAGAGAAAGTGTTCAGTAAATTCTATATTCCCAACTGTGATTTGAAAACAACTTGAAACCAACCAACCTCTTTCTCTTTTAGGGGTGAAAATTTTGAAGTCTTGTTTGAACATGGAGACACTGACTTTTTCTACAGGAATTTTGGTATTAGTTAGGTGATGGCTAAGTTACTGGCCTTAGAACCTAGTGTCTATGGATATGCCTTTCTGGCATTCACAGCTAATCAGAAGCTTTCTCTTTTCCACTTTTACTTAGCAGGTGGGAAAGTTGAGACCATGGAGGTTTTGAATTGCCAAAGGCTTCACATCCAGTCTGTATCAAAACTGACATTGGAAACCAGCTTTTCTGATTCCTAATCTAACAGATTTTTATTTCACCTGGTTGGGTAGGAGGAGAACCTAACACGGAATGAGCCCAGAGAGGACTAAAAGGCTAAAAGTTAGACTGAAAGCAGAATTTGTAAGAATTTGACCTGACACAGTGAGGCTAATGGAAGACTTCATAACTAACTGCATTCAAGGGTATAAACAGTTTCTACATCAAAAATTATGATGACCAACAGCATAAAAAGAACACATATATTAAGGTTGTACTGTGAATATTTGGGTGAGGTATAAAAAATCTTCCTGATGTTAAAAGTGGGAAGATATTTCTAGAAGAAATTACAGAAATTTATTTTTGAAAGTTTTTTTTTAGAAAATAGAGTGTATTTGTGCATGTGTGTGTGTGTCTGTGCATGTGTGTGTATGTGTGTTTAGTTGCAAACCTACCATTTAAATGGAATAAAGCCCAGGTAAAAAGTGGAGCTGGCCTTAGAGAGAATCCAAGCCATCATGATTTCCATGAGCTCCTAAGAGCACAGTCTGGGCAGGGTGTGGTGTCTCATGCCTGTAATCCCAGCACTTTGGGAGGCCGAGGCAGGCAGATCATGAGGTCAGGAGTTCGTGACCAGCCTGGCCGATATGGTGAAACCCCATCTCTACTAAAAATACAAAAATTAACTGGGTGTGGTGGCATGCGCCTGTAATCTCAGCTACTTGGGAGGCTGAGGCAGAGGAATCGCTTGAACCTGGGAGGTGGAGGTTGCAGTGAGCCAAGATCACACCACTGCACTCCAGTCTGGGTGACAGAGTGAGATTCCATCTCAAAAAAAAAAAAAAAAAAAGCAGAGTCTGAATGAAAAGCCCTGAGCCAGATTATAATTTGCCCAGAATGGTTTTACCTTAGGATAGAGAGTGGTTTTATAAGAATGCTTCAGCTCTGACATTCCAGGAAGAGCTCTTTGCTTGAATATTAAGTAGTTTGGCAACATACGCGATATTCAACAGCTATTGACTCATGCCCTTTCATTTAAACTGAAGTGAATAATCAGTGCTGTGCTCCACATAAGGCCTTTCACACAGTGGGCTCTTGACAAATATTTGGTGAACAAATGCTGTTCTTATGCATAGTAGACAGCTCTAATTCTCTAAATGAGTTGGTGAAAAGCAATGAGAAGTCATGGCCCAGAGTTAATTTTGGCTTCTTATCCTTTCTAGACAGTGTATTGGATTTCACCCCATGGGATGACTGCCAATGATAAAATTTTCCCAGCTCTGTTTATATTTGTGGCCTGGGCAGGAGCTGGAAGGGCTGTGGCAGCAGAAACATGAGACCCAGACCCGGAGCCAACCTGACTCCATCAATATCTTCCTGCTCAGCACTTCAGAAATGTTTCCTGTATTAATCTCTTTGGACAGTAATTAAGGAAGGAAGGCTATTTTTGAAGAGCAACTTATAGATGTGGAACAGATATCTAAATGTGCTCTGGGTTGGACATGTTTTACAACTAGGATTTTCACAAGTGAATTTTTTCCCCGTTTTTCTTGCTCTGGCCTCTCATGGCTATGGGGAAGTGATTTCAAGGCATTATGGATTTTGGATGTTGCCAAGTCAGTCTACCACAGAATGTGTGACTTTGGAGAGCAGTAAGTCGTTTTCCTGGGTTCACTGACTTTTTAGGGACCTCACAAATATTTTCAGTACTAGCATATAAGAAAGATTTTATCTTTATCGGCAGAAGAGTTACATTTTGTAACTCTCCCTGCTCTACCTCTAAGAAGTACATTTTTAAATGGTGCCTTCCTTATCATTTTTTCTTCTCTTAATTTTATTTAACATGGAAATAGCATAAAAATAACAACTCAGAAATAAAGACAGAAGAAAGAAGTTGCCCCAAATATCACCACTCAAATATATAATGTGTTTTAATTTTCAGTGATTCCTTATAGACACTGTTCATACAAATATTATACAGTGTTAATCCAGGTGTAGACAGAATTATGTCCTCCGTTTCATGCCAAACTTGAAGTTTATCTATATTCCATGTTGAATAATTTCCATAAATTATCACTTTAGTGGCTATTTTTTTGTGGATATATTCCATCTTAAGACTTGCTCTGTTGTTTAATGCTTATTCAAAAAGTGTCCAAGTTTTCCTACTATAAAAATTGCTGAAATGAGTGATTTCACATATGTAGTTTTTTTTTCACTTTCTTTTGAAAACAACTCAGCATATAACATGATATTTTCAAGTAGATATACATTGTGGAATGACTAAGTTTAGCTCATTAACATATGCATTGCCTCACATAGTTATCATTTTTGTGGTAAGAACACTACATTCACTCTTAGCATTTTTTGAGAAGATGGTATATTAACTATAGTCATCATGTTGTACAATAGATCTACACTTGAAAACATCATGTTGTACACAGTAAAAACTGTCATTTTAATATATAAATAAATAAGTCATAAAACAGATAATTTTTGCTTAGAAAAATTTGCATTTTAGTGGAGATAGACATTCACGAAATAAAACAAGTGGGTAGCAGTTGCTATAGCAGCTGGGTACAGTGAGACAAGAACATTAGTGAATTCCTTTTGAGCAGAATGTTTTATATATATATATAAACATATATAACTTCACATATATAACTTCACGTGTGTGTGTGTGTATATATATGTAGAGAGAGAGATGGATATATTCATATATGAAGTGATGTTGTTCTTAAGTCTTGGAAGATGTGTAGAATTTAACCAGGTATGTGAAAGCAGAAGAGGAATTGTAGGCATAGGGAAGGGCTTGTACAAGGACTTAAAAGCCTGGTAAATTCTGGGAACTGCCAGGAGTAGGAATGATTGGAGGTCTGTGTGGAAGAGGGCCAGCTTCAGGGCTAAGGTGGGAATAAAATGATGAAAGGCATTGAGTGCCCAGTTTGGGAACTGGATTTTATCATGTAGACAATGATAGGTTAATTTTTATAATACTTCAAGTAGGAGGTGAAAAGCTTTGAGCCCTATGGGGTTTTATGTGCTTGTGGGCTCAGGAGAGGACTAAAAAATTTTAAATTCGTAGATATACATGACACTTGGAAATATTTGAGTAGATGACATCACCAAGGAGGATTGTGTAGAATGAGGCTGGCCAAAGACAGAGGGTTGGGAAGTAAGACCAGTTATGGAGGAGGCAAGATGGGGAAGAAAGCAAAGGCATAGGACTAATTAGGAAGACAGCAGGGGAATCAAGTTTGAATAGTCAGAATTATTTATTGGATAAGTATGTTTGGTAAAAACCTATCTCCTGACTTTTATTTGTAGCATTGTCTCTGTATTAAATTCCTTATTATCAATTGGTGTGAGTTTTCTCTATCATGTAGGCATTAGTTCATTGTAAAAACCATATTTGACATTTGTTCTTCCTAGTCCATTTTTGTATTTTTAAGTTTTTGATTTCATCTATCATGAGTACAAAAATTTTAGCAGTTGAATTGTGAAAATTTTCCTTTGTGATTTTTTTTCTTTTGTATGGAATTCTAGGCAGATTAATTAATATGGATTGAAGGGATGAGGGATAGAGGTAGGGATTCTAGTAAGGAAGCAATTATGGTGTCCTGAGGGGCTGAAATAATGGAAAGCAGTAGGACAAGAGAGGAGGAGACAGGTGGTGCAAGAGTTATTACAGGAGTAAAACTTAGAGGTCTTTCATAAGCAATAGTAAGCATTAAGAAGTAATGCTTGGAAGCTGAAGTTTTAGAGAATGAAGAAGAGTAGGAAATCAGAACTTTATGCTTTTATAATATTTCAGGCAATTTCTAGTTGTTTACATATATATAATCATTCAAAACTTTTTACTGAGAACCTGCTATGAACATAACACTGTTTTATGTGGTCGGAATGTATTAATGGACAAAGCAAAGATTCCTGTCCATACTGAACTTACATTTTTAGAGATGAAGGTGATGATGATAAACAAAAAAATCATAATAACAGATGCAAAGTACATCACGCATTTGAAGTCGAAGTGATTACTAGTCTCTGTTTTCTTTCTAGATTTACTTCTATCTTTCTCTTTCCTGCCCAGAGCTCTGGGAGTCTGACTTTTACAGATTAATCAATGGGCTGTGTTGCCTTCTGGCCTCCAGCTGAGTTCAACTAATGGGAGATACTAAAAGGAAAACAGAGTTTTGGAGGAGAATGAGAGTTACTCTTTTAATTTTTTTTTTTTTATTATACTTTAAGTTCTAGGGTACATGTGCATGACGTGCAGGTTTGTTACATATGTATACTTGTGCCATATTGGTGTGCTGCACCCATCAACTCGTCAGCACCCATCAATTCATCATTTATATCAGGTATAACTCCCCAATGCAATCCCTC
>NW_012115167.1:337299-352848 GCF_000951035.1 Colobus angolensis palliatus
AGACCAATGGAACAGAACAGAGTCCTCAGAAATAATACCACACATCTACAGCCATCTGATCTTTGACAAACCTGAGAGAAACGAGAGTTACTCTTGTTTGCTGATCTAAATATTGACAGTGGCTGGGCTTATCTAGCAAAAGGCACAACTTGTGTAAGATGCTTTCTGCTACAGGATTCACAAGGTTCCAGAAAGCTGCTGCTCCCTCCTTTGTCTTATTATCTAAGATTGGTCCCAGAATCCTGATGTTTCTAACATAGCTAACTATTCATAGTTAATTTACCCATTTATTTTGCCCAATAGCACCTTCAGTGCCCTCCATTTTAGTGAGTCATTTGTTTTCTTCCAACTCTGACTGGTATAAGTGATAAATATTAGCTTAAAAAATAAAAGGAATAGAGCATGGTAAGGGGCTCAGAGGTGAGGGGATAATTTGCAGTATTAAATAAAGTAGTTGGGTTTCACTGAAAATGAGACATTTGAGTAAAAATATCAAAGGTGATGAAACCATTACTAAAGTGGATATATGAAGTTGTGTTAGGCTGTTTTTGCATTGCTATACAGAAATAAATAATAAAGAAAAGAGGTTTAATAGGCTCACAACTCTGCAGGCTTTACAAGAAGCATGGTGTTGTCATCTGGTCAGCTCCTAGTGAAGCCTTGGGAGCTTTCAATCATAGCAAGAGGTAAAGCAGGAGTAGGCACTTTACATGGCAAAAAGCAGGAGCAAGTGTTAGTGGGAGGTGCTACCTACTTAAATGACCAGATCTCATGTGAACTCGGAGCAAGAGCTCACTCATCACCAAGGGGATGGCCCAAGCCATTTATAAGGGATCCACCTCCATGATCCAAACACCTCCCACCAGGGCCCACCTCCAATACTAGAAATTATATTTCAAAATAAGATTTGGAACATGGTGAGTGAATTGGTTAGAGCACAGATATACTTTGAAGTAGAAGACAAGGGAAGAGGAAAGGATAATTCTGTGCCTTGTATCTTGGGCAACTGGTAGGATGGATTTGTATCCCTTTCTGATGGAGTGGGAAGAGATTGATTCAGTTTTAGGCATACAGAATTTGAGATGTCTATTTGATATCTCTAATTGAAAATATCAAGAAGGTATATAGATATATAATCTGGAATAGTAAATTAAGAGTCATCAAATAAATGTGCACTGTCTAATACAATAGCCACTGGCCACATGCACTACCACATTTAAGATGACTCAGTAGCCTATGTGACCAGTGATAACTGTATAGGACAATAAATACATCTAATACAGTAGATATATTCTATTGCTATTGGATAGTGAATATATAGAAGATTTCCATCACAGAGGAAAGCCCTCATGGATAATGCCAGTCTAGGTGGTAAAGCAATAAGACTTGATGAAATGATTAATGAAGGGAAAGGTGGAGAAGATAAAAGACTGAACTTTGGAGCAATGCAATATTAAGAGATTAGACAAGAGGGGAGGATAAAACAAAGATATGAAAATGAAGTGGACAGTGAAGTACAAGAAAAACCAAGAATAACTGATGAAATTGTATGATTTCATCCTCATGACAAAATTAAGAGGCTTACATTATTTTCAACATTATTTATGGGAGAGAACTGAGGCTCAGAGAGTGAAGGCATATGTCTTTTATGGCACAGTTAGTATCAGAACAGTCAGGAGTTGAGATAAGAATGTGTGAGCATCCTCCTTTGCATGGGACCTAGCTGGCTGTGGATCTGATGATGGTGACTACTCTTTGGCCATGACCACAGGTGTGTCCTCACCAAAGATGCCTCTTCTAGTGGATTCAGGGAGTGGTTTTGGGTTTCCAGGATCCCTCTGACCATGGAGGATGGAATATACTAACAACAGCTGCTGCCTCAATTATAACTGAAGTTCAGTTCTGCTCTAATATGCTGTACTTACTGGAAGACAGAGTTTTCTTTTGAGTGGCCCATCTTGCCCAAGTTTGCCATGCAAGAGGCAGGGGGCTCCATTTTATTGTATCACCAAGTCCTAAGACTGCTACTTAAAGAGTTTTCTGGGTTGCCTGATTTGGTATTTCTTATTGCAAAAACTTTAACATCATTTATGTCTTAGTTTGAGTTTTCTTGGCGGCATAGCCTAAAATAAGGATTTGGATGAAGGTAGTTTATTTGAGAGAAGATTCTGGGAGGCAGAAGTAAGGGAGTGGGGAGAATGAGGCAAGAGAGAAAGAAAAACTAAAAATGGTTAGTTACCCCCATGAGCAAATAGGGCTTAAATTATCTGGTGACCTTGTGAATGCGCTGACTTCTATCACCTTTGGTTGAGAGTTGTCCTTGGGGAAATTTACTTTGCACAATTCTGGTCTACACTTGTGTGCAGTTTAAGCTGTGTTCTCAGTGTCTTCCTGAACCAGACAAACTAGAGATGCTGCAGCTTGTATTTATGGTGGGACACAGGCACTGTGCATAGAACTGTCTACTAAAGCCATGTTGAAATCAGGTGGGCTGTGGGGGCATGACATGGAGCACCTGTAAGTGTAAGACAATTGGGAAGCAGCAATAATATGGCTGTTGGGACTGAGTAATGAGTATGAAATTACACTATTTCCCCTTAAAATGATATTAATTATATGTAAATATATTAGATGACAGTATAATTTATTTGTCTCTAAAGAGAAAATAATTACAAGTAAAATGTAAAAAGAAACCCTTCTACTCTTTCAAATTTGATACATCACTTTGGAATCAGAGAAATTAGGTTACAGCCTTGGTTTACTGCTGATTTGTTTGAATTTGGGGAAGCCAATTAACATTTCTGCACATCAAACTTATGTACAATGATCTGTACAATGAAGACAAACATATTTACCTCATGGGATTATTGCAAGGATTCTAGAACACACACAACACAAGCGCACATATACATACACATATCAGGCATGGAGTGAGTACCTAATACGTATTAGTTTCTTTTTCTTTTAAAACAAGTCTAGTTATTTAACACCTTTCCAGCCTTAACTCATTTCTTCCTTTTTGAATGGAAAATAGAAACATACTGATTGTTATCAACAATGAAAATAATAGAGTAAAAGTGATGTTAATGTTCCATTAGATTAAATAAAGATCACTGGACTCTCATGAAATATTTTGTCATTAAGTTATGAAAAAACAAAGTATATGAGAAGAAAATCAGCTTATCTAGATTTCCTACTGAAAATCTATATACTAAGTCTAATTTTCCCTTTTATGAGATTTGAGAAGATGTCAGGCAGAAACCAAACTACTATTTCTGCTTCCACTTACTGTAATGGGTATATTGTTCATAATAAGGCTTAATTTTCTGTTAAGTATCTTTTATCTGCCTTTCTTTTTTTTTTTGAGACGGAGTCTCGCTCTGTCACCCGGGCTGGAGTGCTGTGGCCGGATCTCAGCTCACTGCAAGCTCCGCCTCCCGGGTTTACGCCATTCTCCTGCCTCAGCCTCCCGAGTAGCTGGGACTACAGGGGCCCACCACCACGCCCGGCTAGTTTTTTGTATTTTTTAGTAGAGACGGGGTTTCACTGTGTTAGCCAGGATGGTCTCGATCTCCTGACCTCGTGATCCACCTGTCTCGGCCTCCCAAAGTGCTGGGATTACAGGCTTGAGCCACCACGCCCGGCCTTATCTGCCTTTCTTTATACTGCACTCATTCCCCATTGTTATTTGCTTACAGTCTTATTATCTATAAATGAAGGGAGAGAAGAAATGCCAACAAGTCTAAATGTTGAAAGGTCAGGATATTCACACACACACAATTTCACTTTTTAGAATGCATTAGCCATTACAATGCCTGAATGTCTTTCAACTTTCAGGTATCAAATTGATGTTGTGTCATTTTCTCTTCCGGAGGCAATTTTTGAGATCATAAATGTGTGCAAGGGACATGAAAACGGGGCCTGAATAACTCAGAATTGAGAGCATTTTCAGCTCATGCATGGTGTGAAAAAACCAAAGATGCTGGTTTTCACTGGCTATTTGTTTTTGTAACACTTCAAGTAATAAAAGCATCAATATAAATTCTGCATTGGTTTTGTTCCCTCATTGAAGTTTTGCTCTAGGGACTAATGTGTCTCTTTGCACAGCTGTGTAAATAGTATGCTGCCATTTGGCACAATGAAAGGTTCGTCCTGGTGAAGAATGGAATAAGCACAGGGATTAGAATAAGTGTGGATTGGGAGAGAAAGAGGTCCCCGGTCAGGGATTTTTCTGTAATAGATATTGCTGCTGTTGTCTGCCCAGCATATATTTATCTGGGTACCCGCTTTTTCTTTGCCTCATTAGTTCTGGTCAAACTGGCAGGTTACAGTACTCTGACTTTGGTCAATAGAGTAGGCTCCAATGGTCTGATAATTATAAAATTAGAGAAAAAAAATAAAAATTTTATATACAAAGATTTTTATATAATGTATACAAAAATGTTTAACATTCATGAAAAAATCACAAACAAAAATAAAAGACTTGACAAATTTGAAGATATTTCCAAGATACATTACATGTAGAGGTCTGATATCACAAATACATAATAAACTCTTAAAATTGGAAGGAAAAATAATGTTTTTAAAACGGAAGGTATGAACAGATAATTCACAAAAGAAATAGCCCTAAAACATAAAAGCCATTCAATTTCAGACATAATTCCAAAGCTAAAAATTAAAATTGTACTGAGAAACCATTTATTACTTTTCCCAGTTGATGAAAATTGAAAAGTCTGACCATATCCTATTGGCTAGGCTACAAAGAAACCAGCACTCTCATATATTGGTGGTGGTAATACAAATGAATACAGCCCTATTGGATGGGAATTTGACAATATCTAATACAAATACATGTTAATTTACCTTTTGACCCAATAATCCTTGTAAGACTTTACTCTGAAAATACACCTCCGCTAATACAAAGATAGAAGGAAAAAGAAACAAAAAGATATTGTGTTTCTGTTTGCTTTCCATGTTTGGTTTCTGGTATCCATGTTAATTTTAATATATTTTTTGATTATTTACAACATGGAGATGCTTTTAAAAGTCAGAACTAAACCAAATAGGATGTGATACAGGCCCTTTAATACAAAAGGGAGATGGAAGTAAAGAGTAAGAAAGAGACAATTGGAATAGGGTAGAAAGGTGGGGGCAATACTTCCCTGAGTATATTTTTGGTTTAGTTCTGACTTTTGAAAGCATCTCCATGTTGTATATAACCAAAAATATGTTAAAATTAACATGGATGCAAGATATCCAACATGGAAAACAAACAGAAGCAAATAAGCCTAAATACATTACAAGTGAATAACATAACCACAGTGAATGGGAGGAGGAGAAATAAAATAACTCAAGAAACTCTGAAAAACATTGTTTTTTTCCATATACCCTAAGGCCAAAGAAAAAATAACTGTTCACAAATATTGAACTCTAGTTAGTACGTTTGTTTTTAACTGGTATATAGGTTAGCAATTCTAAAACTTATGTATATTCTAAAATTAAGCAAAAAAGTAATATATGGTGCATAATGAGGCAAAGTTTCTCCATGTCTGAGAAAAGAGTTACAGTTAAAGAGAGGGGAGGCTGCTGCCAATGCTCGTTGGCCAAAGACCACCCAGAGCACACCTGAAATTGACAAGCAGAGCTTGTTACTCCTTTGCAGAGAGGAGGCACACCATAGCCAACCACAGTGTCTTAGTAGAGAATGTTAGAAAGAACTAGTCATAGGATTTGGACCTTTGTCGGGTGGGTCTTGAGTTTAGTGAAGGTCTAAAGAATTGGGGATTCGCTCTAGGTAGGATGCTGTTAGAAAACAAGGTGATTCTGTCATTGGGTATCTCAGTAATTATATTTATATGGAAGGCAGATGAAAGTGAGAATAAATCTGTAGTTGGAAAAGAAGTAGCAGCCACTTGTTTCAGTCAGGAGAGAAAGGGAAATTTAGTATTTAGTGGGTAGCACAATGACCTTATTTTTGTCTATTTTTACAAAAAATTATGAAGTGGTCTTGTTTTTTCTCATATTATCAAGGTTGCAGAGTAACCTTTCCTCATTTTTACTTTCTGTGAGATCGTTTATGTTTAGAGGAGAACAACATGTCCAAGATGTGAGTGCCAGACTGCCTTCGGGATATAATGGACTGCTTTTTGCCTTTCTGTGGTACTGGATTAGAATCAGTAGAATCAATATGAACTGGTGGCTCATGCACGCTAATGTATATTTCTTAGCCCTGTCTACCGAGAAGCCTATAAGCAATGCCACCTTACTATGGATGAGCATACCTCTCAATTACATCTTGCTTTCTAAATATTATTCTCTAACAAAAGAAACAAGAGATCCTTGGAAAAATGGCCAGTTCTGTGGCTGGAGAAGAGAAGTTGCAGGATAAAACCAGAATATTCTGTTGCAGGACAGGTGAACCCCAGAATTAGAGCTTAGCCCAGGAGGGTTCTTCGCTTCACCCAGGAAAGAATTTGAGCGTGAGCCAGTGGTATTAGACAGCAATCCTTTATTGAATGGTACTGCTCCTTGTGGAGCAGGACTAACTTATAGACAGTGTACCTGGAGTCAACAATGTATGCGCTCTAGGTAACTGTCTATATTCACTTAAAGCCACTTTCAATTACATGCAAATTAAGGGGCATATCAGTACAAATTGAGGAGCAGATCTCACAAGACTAAAGTCAAGGTAACAGTTGTGGTGTGTTTCTTTTTGGAGGCACTCAGGGAAAATTTATTTTCTTTTTCTTTCTAGATTCCAGAGGCCACTGACACTCCTTAGCTCATGGTTCCCTTTATTTATCTGAAAAGTCAGCAATGCTGCATCATTATAGACTCATATGTTAATCAGGGTTCTCCAGAGAAACAGAACCCATAAGATATATTCTCTGTTCTTAAAATTCAAATTAGATTTTCATTTACTTGACCTGGAAATTTTCTGCTTATTCAGATCAAGTAAGAATTTAGTAGGCTTCCTATCTATTTTATGTCTAGGGATAACATGATTAACTAGCTAACATCACAGGTCTGCATAAGTCAGACTATTCTAATTGTTGCTTTGACCCTCTGATCCATTACAGTAACTAACTGCACCCACCTTGTCTCTGGTGGTTGATTGCTGCCACCTGGCCCCTACCAAACTAGGATCCATTTTTTCATATTGCACTGAAGTTTTCTAGATTATAGTTCTGATGATACACTCTGAGCAATCATGAAGCTCTTCAGAGACTCTAGGGCCCCTTTCACAAATCGATTTTTAAAGTAGTGGTAAAAGATGTATCTCCTGGACCCTCCTAATATAGGAGAGTAGGCCATAAATGACAAATTCACTCCAGCATTCCAATCTGCCTGAGTCTTTAAAATCTTTTCTTCTACCTTAAGCCAAGGGAGATGGGGCTTTTCCAACTAACTCACAGTAGGCCATTATTGACTCATTTTTCAGCCGACAAAACAAACTATTAGAGCCTTTTCTATCACCCCAGGCTGCAATATTAAATGCAGAATCTCTGCTTAGTGGGCCTATGTTAATTTCACTTGATCCATCTTTATGTTCCTTCCATTATTATTCCACACCTTTAATACCCATTCCTATACATGTTGTCTGGATTTCTGCTTGTATAAATTAGAAAACTTAAGTAGCTCTTTTCAAGTGTGACAGACATATCTTCTTATGAATCACAGTTTATACTTTACTTTTAGGGGTCTCCTGGCACTTGAGTCTAGTTATTGGTCTAGAAGGGAAGAAGGGTGTTGGGGTGGGTCCTGAGGATAATCAGCATTGCCTTGCTTAGCATCTGTCTCAAAGGAGGTCATTGCCATTTCCTTAGGCAATGAAGGGCTAATCCCCTTAGAGGTAGAAAGGCCAATACCACTGTGGGTGGGAAAGCTGCTATACCTGGGGGTAGGGAGGCCACATCTGCAGGCAAAACAAAAAACAAAAGCAAAAAACTCATCAGGATTTAGGAGCTTAATGTACCCACATGTCCTCATCTCAACTTACAGGATCCCATTATTTCCCAAGCAATGCCCTTACTTTAACAGTAGACACCTTGCAAGACTGGGAGTTCAATTTTCGTTGCAATTCAGCCAGTTCCATGAAGGAATCTTGTGTTTTATTTTCTGCAATTTCAGCCCTGTGGCTACAGGAGATACGATTCTTTGTTAGGACGTATATAGAAGCTTTTAGGTCATTTATGAGGTGCTTGAGCTGTGAATTAGAATCCCTGAGATCATCCTTTTCTTTCATCACTCTGTCCAGTGACATTAGGAGCAACCAACCAATGTCATTATATTGCTTAGTTTTCCACAAATGTTCAAGAGTAGTAACAGGATCACTAAGTTCTTTGTCTCTTGTAAGTGGTTGACTAGGAGTATCCTAATCAAAGTAGAGATACAAAAAATATCTGTGTATCTGTATAAATATTTCATGCTATGAACTATTAGTGCTTTTTGTACTATTAAAAATAGAGTCGTTAGCATTCATCTAATCAGATTAGACACCCAATTGCAGAAATCCTAAAACCAATTCAAGAAACACAACCTTAAAGTTCTGTTCACCTGGAACCACTCCTAGTGTCAAAATCTGTTTTAGTCAGGGCTGTCCAGTGAAACAGAATCAATAGGATAGATTGATAGATAGATCAATAGATTGATAGATGAGAGAAAATTTGTTATAGGAATTGGCTCGTGTGATTATGGAGGCTGAGAAGTCTCGTGATATGCTGTCTATAAGCTGCAGAACTGGGGAAGCCTGTTGCATAGCTCAGTCCAAGTCCAAAGGCTTTGAGATGCAACAAGACCACATTTAGGGCCTGCTGATCTTGTCCACCTCCCTCTACCCCAAGCACAGAAATGAAGAAAACGTTTTAAATTCATCCAAAGGAAATTCCAGGCACTTAGCTAGCCCTGCAACCAGCAATTAGAGAAGTAAATAAACAACACATTAGCAAGAAGATAGTAGTTTAAATAGTCACCCAAGGAAGCCAGAATCACATTATTTGGTTTTGCATAGAAATTGAGGATAACATCTTGACGTATGTCCTTGAAGTTTTTTTTTTCCCAGAAACCAGTTGGAAAATTCTGACCAACCTTTGTCATATAAACCTCAGACAGACTGGAACCAGAAAGCACATTAAAAAAGTTCCAGAAATTCTCCAGCCCTTAATACACTTCTGAGAACCGCCCCAACCTCTGCCTTTAAAAAGTGTTGCTTATAAGCCATCAGAGTTGAGATCTTAAGCATTAGCTGTCCCTTCTCCTTGCTTGGTGCCTTAGAATAAATGTCTTACTTTCTTTCACTTAAAAATCCTGGTATCAGGGTTTGGCTTTGTTGCAGTGGGTGAGTGGACCCAAGTTTGGTTCAACAACAGCCTGAGATCCAGGGAGACTTCTGGTGCTAGATCCATAACCAGAAAGCCAGAGAACCTGTAGTTTTGCTGTCCAAAGGCAGGAAAACACTGGTGTACCAATTCTAGAAGAGAGAGTTAAATTGCCCTTCTTTTCTGCCTTTTTATTCTATTTGGGCCTTCAACTGATTGGACAGTTGCTTCCAATTGCATCTACCTGGATAATCCATGAAAATTTTTCCATCCCAAGGTTCGTAGCATTAATCACATCTACAAAGTCTCTTTTGCTCTGTAAGACAACATATTACAGATTTCAGAGACTAGGAATTGGACATTTTAAGGAGGCCATTATTTTGCTGCCAGATATATGATAAACAGTAAAACAACAACTAAAGTAACACAAAAGTTTTAGCTAACATGCCAACAAGGGATATAAAATGGAATCATAATAGTAAAGCAGAAAATAAAGAAAAAGCAAACAACACAAAGATGGAATAAAAAAAAAAAAGAAATCCCAAGATGTAAAAAAAAAGAATGAAATATAACTGATTGAAACACCCCTATTAAAAGGCACATGTTGTTACATTGCATTTAAAACAGGAAAACCTAACTCTAAAGCATTACTTTTTAATACTTTCAATAACAATGACAAACTTCTAACCAGACTGATAAGGATAAAAGGAGAAAACATACAAATTATCAATATTACAAATGAATAAAGTGATATCATTATAGATTCTACAATCTTAAATGTATTTAACAAGAGAATATTAAAAAACTTTATGTTGACAAATTTTACAATTTAGATGAAATGAACAATTATCTTGACAGACACATATTATCAATACTCCCTGAAAAAGAAATAGAATATACAAATTGTTCTTTGTTTATTACAGAAATGAATTTGTAATAATCACCTTGTTTGTTTCCGGGTATGAAATTCATTCTAACACTGGTGTTTGTATTAGATAAAGCAAATGTGTTAGGTTTAGATGATTTTTCTTTTCTGACACTATTCTGTATTATGAGCTATAACGAATAAGCAATAGTAATTTTGGATACAGATATAAGAATGAGGAGGTTAAATGTATCTCTTTAGTCTTAAATTTGAATTGAAATCTTTATTTTTATTTATGTATTTATTTTTTTGAGATAGTGCCTCACTCAGTCACCAATGCGGGAGTGCAATGGTATGGTCAAGGCTCACTGCAGCCTTCAAATTCTTGGCTGGAGTGATCCTGTTGACTCAGCCTCCTGAGTAGCTGGGACTAGAAGGTGCATGCCACCATGCCAGACAACGAATTTTTTTTAAAGAGATGGAGTCTCACTATGTTGCCCAGGCTAGTCTTGAACTCCTGGGCTCAAGGGATCCCCCCACCTCAGCCTCCCATAGTGCTGAAATTATAAACACGAGCCACCATGCCCAGTCCAATTGACAACTTTTGTGAGAACATTTAGTGTGTTTTCTTTTCTTATATATGTGTTGTTTTCTAGCTCTTTCCACTGATAAGGCACAGAAAGAAGGATTAATGAGAATGAGAAGGCAGTAAGAATCCCCAGTAGTCAAATTACATTTTTTGAATAAGATTTCCCTCCAAAAGATAACAGAACTTCTTGTATAAATGACTGATATGAGGTCTAGAATAGAAAATTTTATAAGATGGACCTACACCCACTGTGTACTTCCTAAAAAAGGAACTTATAAAAGACTACCAATGTCATGTTAACAAGACTCAAGATTCGACCTCATTTAATCTTCCATTTTCCAAATGTGGAGCAATTTCAATGAAAACACTAACTTCGATGGATTGAAACACATCATATATGTTTAAAATTGCAAGTTCATAATGATACCTGAAGAAAGAAAATGCATCTTGAGTAGTGCAGAGAATCACTCCACTAATTTGAAAAGTGTGCAAATAGGAGAGGAATAAAAACTGTATTCTGCCATTCTATATAATAATATACAAGGAGGAGTTTCTCTTTATAAGTGTATATATAAATGAAATAAATGAAGAAGGAATGGCAGATCATCACAATTTGAAACCCTTAATGAAGTAATGAATCTAGGCAGTGATTAATGGATGATAACATCAGTGAAAAAGTGCCAGCCAGACATCATGTGCCTCCTATTAGAAGTATACACCACACTCTAGGAGGTAGTGTAGTACTGAGCTTGGGCTACCATAACACACCACCATATACTGAGTGGCTTGAAACAACAGCAATTTATTTTTTCACAGTTCTGGAGATTAAAAATTCAAAATCAAGGTTCTGGCTGATTCAGTTTCTGGTGAGGGCTCTCTTCCTGACTTGCAGACAGCTGCCTTCTTGTTGCATCCTCACATGGCCTTTCCTTTGTGGTGTATGGAAACAGGGAGAGAGAGATGGAGGGAGTGCATGCAAACTCTCTAGTGTGTCTTTTTATACAGACACTATTCCTTTTGGCCCATGGCCCCATCTGGCAATGTGATTAACCTTAATTACTTTCCTCGGAGGTCCCATCTCCACATATACTCACTCTGGGGATTAGAGCTTCAGCATATGAAATTTGGGGGAACAAAGTTTTCAGTTCCATAAAACATATTCATGTAAAAATTAATGAATTTAAGTGATCAAGTCTCTAGATCAGCTACTAATTTACAGAAAATAGGACAGAGGAATATGTCAAATGGCATCAAGGGACTATTCAGCACAATTGTGCAAAACTCTGAGGGAATAATAAAACATCAACAAAACGTTGCAAAGTGGAAACAAGAAAATGAATGTAGAGATCAACCAATTACAAAGATGCACTTGATTCAGATACCACTTCTTTCCATATTGTTTTGTACCAAAGTCCTTACAGGAGTACCTGAATAAATACTACAGGTCCCAAATTATAGGTGTCGTTTTATCCTACTTTGTCATCTCTTTTCCTTTATCATCTCAATTGATGATGTATCATCTTCTTATATCTTTTAGTGCCTTAGTATTACATTTTATTTCAGCATTTAAAAATATCTTCTAAGCAGAAGATACTTAGGAATAAAATACTATAGTTTCTTACCATTTTAGCCTTATCACTTGCCTCTGATTCACAGTCTGATTTTTACCCCTGGATTGTTTATAGCTCTGCTGTTTTTCAAGAGGATAATTGCCATGGCCTGGTCTTCCTGCTTGCAGTATCAAACCTACTCCAGTTCATAAATTACTCAAGTAAAGATCTTATTATTATTCACCTTCAAAATAAGCTCTTGAGAGTTCTCCATTGGCCAATTAATAAAACGATTACTCCTTTCCGTGGTATGCAGAGATCTGCCCAATCTGGCCCCAACCATCTTTCCATTCTTTCTTATCTCTTGCCACTTTGATCACTGTATTAGTATCATGTTACTATTTCCAGAAACTTCTATACTCTTTGCCTTTGTGTATGCTGTTGCCCACGCTGTAATACTCTCTTTCTTTTTAAACCTGGAGCATGCTTACTCGTTGTTTTAATCCAACTCCAAAAGAATCTCTGATTTTTTTTCTCTGTGCCCCCAATTCCCAGTGCACACAGCTTTAGTCACTCTTTTCCTTCTAACATTTCACACATTTTATTATCAAACTCACCATATTGTATTGTGATTACATGTCACATCGTCTTTAGTATGCAGCCAACATAATTATCAATATTCAATAAATGTTAAATTGAATGAATGCATGGAAGCTAAGTGGGCTGTTTTTGGTGGAGGAAAATATGTTCTGCTTCTCCTCAAATGTGCATCATTATAAAAATCTACTGGATTATGAATAAGGATGACTGTTATGTATAAATGACAAGCATTTATATGTAACTTTTATGTTATAAATAAATTTACTTTAAATCTGAGTTTATTCCTGTATAAATGTGAGTTTATTCCTGTATAAACTCAGATACACATTTTTCCAGGGGCATCTTGGGTTAAAAAATTTCTAAATGATAAAAGCCACGTTATTTTCATTTAGTCTACAGTAGTGATATGAAATGGCTATAGAAAACTTTATTTTAATATTAACTTATTTTATGATTCTAATTAAATAAGCTAGTTGCTGCTATATAAAATCTTATAGTAGATAAGGTTTTAAATTATATATATATATACAATATAAAGTTTCACTTTAAGCATCAGGTATGCTTTTGAGTATAACTTACTGTTAAACTAATTAGATAAAGTCAGTAACAATCCACTAAACTCTAACTGTTGAAAGTCTTTTTTCCTTATATAGAAACTATATATCACAAGTAGATGACACTTTTCCAGTCTGAAGTTATAAGCTAGTACACTCCAGACATTTCTCAATTGAGAAACTGATGGATAATCACATTCATGCAACTTCCAGTGCAATAAGCTTGACAGATTTGAGTGGACTGTGTTGCTTTTTGAGAAATGATTATATTATTGTCTCTAAGAGACAGAAATCCTTACTCTGAACTGGCTTTTAAATGTTTTACACCTGAATAGCAACTGCATCTATAAAGTGTGTAGGGAGGAAAGCCAGATTTATTTCATGTCTTGCATACTCTTAGGGCACTTGGGAGGGCAGAGAATGCATTTTCCTATGTCGTTTTGTTTACAAAAGTGTCACCATTGTGATTTTTATATAGGACTGTTTACAACCATTTTTTTGTGTGTATTGAATGTGTTCAAGACAACACAGATGCTCACATATTGCTACAGAAATGCAGTGTTTATCAGTTAGAATGGCTGTTATTAAAAAGAAAAAGTAACAAAAGTTAGTGAGGTTGTGGAGAAAACAAAATGCCTATACATTGTTTTGGGGAGTGTACATTAGTTCAATCATTGTGGAAGACAGTGTAATGATTCCTTAAAGACCTAAAGGCAGAAATATCACCGGACCCAGCAATTCCGTTACTGGGTATATATCCAATGGAATATAAATTGTTTTATTAAAAAGACACATGCACACATATGGTCATTGCAGCACTATTCACAATAGCAAAGACATGGAATCAACCAAAATGCCCATTAATAATAGACTGGATAGAGAAAATGTGGTACATATAAAAAATGGAATACTATGCAGCCATGGCAAAGAACAAGATCATGTTGTTTGTAGGGACATGGATGGAGCTGGAGGCCATTATCCTTAGCAAACTAACACAGGAACAGAAAACCGAATACAAATGCCCTCACTTACAAGTGGGAGATAAATGAACAGAATACCTGGACTCTTAGAGGGAAACAGTGCACACAGGGGCCTATTGGAGGATGGAGGGTGGGAGGAGGGAGAGGATCAGGAAAAATAACTAATGGGTACTAGGCTTAATGCCAGGGTGATGAAATAATGTGTACAACAAACCCCCATGACACAAGGTTACTTATATAACAAATCTGCACATGTATCCCTGAACTGAAAATAAGTTAAAAATACAATATTTTAATACATAAATACAATATTTAGTTCGATCTTACAATCCTTGAAGTCAGCATCTGGATTTGTATTCTTCTCTTTGCAATTGAACTTGTGATAGAGAAGACTTGGAGGAAGCTAGAAAGGCACGGTAGACTCCTGTGCAGAATGAAGAAATGGAAAACCTGCAGTGGTTTAAGTTGATGATCACAGCACTTAATTCTTTTGACTCTGAGCCAGACTCAGCTATAAATTTTCTTATGCTTGAAAGTAGGAAAACATTTAACATGCTTTTTTTTTTCTGTCACAGATACAGTTTTATCTTGACATGGGCTGAAAAACAAAGTAAGCTTAAAGAAAACAAATCTGCTATCTTCTTTGTCAAAACCTCCTTTACATCATTTATCTAGGAGTATGATCCCTATTTCTTTTCCATGATGAAAAATGAAACACCCAGTCAGCTATAATCTATGACACATAGTAGTTAAGTGATATCCTGCAAAGGAAATTTTATATGCTTCCAAGTTTATTCATATTGTGAAGACTGCATTTAAGAAAGGAGCCTTTAGTGTATTCTCATAGATAAGATGAAAAATGACTCCAGGCCTTTTAAAAGCCTTAGTGACCCAAGAAGGTTTCTTTTTTTTTTTCTTTTCAATTATACTTTAAGTTCTAGGGTACATGTGCATAATGTGCAGGTTTGTTACATATGTATACTTGTGCCATGTCGGTGTGCTGCACCCATCAACTCATCAGCACCCATCAGTTCATCATTTATATCAGGTATAACTCCCAGTGTAATCCCTCCCCCCTCCCCCCTCCCCATGAT
>NW_012115167.1:353928-362996 GCF_000951035.1 Colobus angolensis palliatus
CAAACAACCCCATCAAAAAGTGGGCAAAGGATATGAACAGACATTTCTCAAAAGAAGACATTTACATTTCCATTTCATTAAAAATTTTCCAGCTTCATGTTAACGCGTGCAGCACACCAACATGGCACATGTATACATACGTAACAAACCTGCCCGTTGTGCACATGTACCCTAGAACTTAAAATACAATAAAAAAAGATCTATTCTTCCAGAGTCTATCCGAGTCTTCGTGTGTTGAGTGGTGTTAGCAGACTGAGGCTCTCTAGAAAGATTTCACAAAGGAAGAGGGTAATGTTGTATTTCTTCATTGTAACCAGTGTTTGAAAGGATGACATTTTCCTTCTGAAGCCTTAGTATGCATATCTACTTATTTAGTGAGGAGGAAATACCACCATTTCATGCCTGGTGCAGAAATAATGTCATATGGCAAATCTTTTATTTTAGAGTAGGGAAAGGAGGACTACATGCTGTCTTAGTGCTTTTTCTGTTGCTTATAACAGAATTGTTGAAACTGGGTAATTGATAAAGAAAATGAATTTATTTTTTGTAGTTATGAAGGCTGATAAGTCCAAGATTGACGGACCACATCTGGGAGGGCCTTCTTGCTGGTGGGGTCTGTCTGCAGAGTCCAGAGGCCATGCATGGAATCACATGGTGAGGAGCCTGAACCAGCTAGCCCAGGTCTGCCTTCCTCTTACAAAGCCACCAGTCCCACTCTCATAATAATACATTAATTTCTTAACACACTAGTCAATTAATCCATGAATGGATTAAACCACTTACAAGGGCAGAGTCCTTCTAACCCAATCACCACTTAAAGGAGCCACCTCTCAATACTGCTACATTGGAGAGTACATTTCAACATGAGTTTTGGTGGGGCAACCATTCAAATCCTAGCACATGTATATGTCTCTGGGACAGAGAATGTTTTGATTCTATTTCATACTAAGGTATAAATAACTGATAATCTTTTCCCAAGAGAAATCTTTTCTTTTCTTTTCTTTCTTTTTTTTTATTTTTTATTATACTTTAAGTTCTAGGGTACATGTGCATAACGTGCAGGTTTTTTTTTTAAGCGATGTGATCTCATTATGCTGGTCTTGAGCTCCTGGGCTCAAGTGATCCTCCCACTTCAGCCTCCCGAGTAGCTGAGTAGCTGGGATTATAGGTGCACATTACCGCATCAGGCTCTCAAGTTTCGTTTTTGTCGAAAGAAGAGAAAGAGAACGAAAGGACACTAAGTAGAAGGAGAAAAGAGTTTCATACAATTGGAAAAAATAAGAAAGAAATGAGTGGCTCGAGTACTCACAAGTCAGCTTTGATGATAGCTTTACATATGTGTAGCCTGGTCTTTCCACACTGCTCACATTTAAAGCAGGTCCTATTGATTTTGTGACTATAGCTATGGCTGTTTTGGTATTAGCCTCTTAGATGGCTTGAAGAAGTTGCTAAAATATTGCTAGATTGGGCTTACTGTAGCAGCTCTTCTTTTTTTTTTTTTTTTTTTTATCTAGAACTAGGTCATATCTTTTTATAATCATTCCTGAGGGCATCCTTCTAAGTACTTCGCTTCTTTCTGCTTGAATTTACCCCTTATAGGACAATAGCATATACAATGCCTATAAAATTCATATTTCAGATGACATGGCAACTGACTAATTATACTTAAATATGGGGATCATTATTCTTCTAGTCTTCTGAAAGCTGCTTTGACAGAAAATTTTTTAAAAGTCCAGGAGTCAATTAATGCCTATGAAAAACAAATAAAAACACATTTCTTAATTGTAACATATAATACAATAGGCGTGGTCCTATTAGTGATAGTCTTTATTCAGGAACATTGTCATTTAAATGTGATAGTTTACCTTAAACTACTTCTAATTCTTTTCTCATTAGAATTTTTTCACAATTAAGCAGTAAATAGGAGACTAAAAATCATGGAACTGGCAGCCTATATTATGATTTCTTATCAGCTTCCTTTGAGGCCTTTGATCACTGACTTCTTTTTTTTTCTCATCTCCTCAACAGAGGAAAGTCTACTGAGCAAATTTCGGTGAATTTGTAAACATCTTAAAGTGCACAAGGTTCTATTCATTGACCAGCTTTTCTCATTTTCCCTGGTCTCTTTAGCCTGCTGCTTAAGATGCTCATAATGGAATTAAAATTTTATTTCACAATATTTTTTGAGTGTTTGTTATTTCCAAGGAACTATGCTAAAATGTCCAAAAATAGAATATTCTTATTTTCAGAAAGCTGAAAGCTGGGAAAGGGTGGGGGGTAGTTAAAATATAAATACTTGTGTGTATAAGCTACACATGGCACACAAAAACAAGCAGATATTTATTGAGCATCTACCATGTACTTCACCTTGTGCTAGGTGCTGTGGGTGATGAAGAAGTGAGTATAGTTCATGACCTAACTGGGAATATGAAGCATACACAAGCACACAGGCTGGTATGAACCCAAATAAGTGAGCAGATTTTGACAAGAGGACATCAGAGTTCTAGATTTCTAGTCAGTGTTTAATATATGTTTAGAGATTGTTTGAAGAAGACTGGGGTAAACAGGGAGTATAGAACAGCCTTAGCTGGTGCTTTAGGAATGATAGCCTGATATAAGGTGGACTGGGAAGAAAGGAGGAGACACTCTGGGCAGGCAGATGACAGGAGCAAAGGGAAGAAATCAGGTATGTACTGGCATGACTGGGATAGAGAGGTTGTGGGGGGTCATGGGTTGAACATGAGAAGGAGACTTGGCATAAAAAGGAGACTTAGGTATCTCATCTAAGGTTATTCTGCTCAAAATAAATGAAGATGGTGTTTGAACATAGGAATTCTGACCCTGAGTCCCCTGGGTGGGAGGTAAAATTGCACATACATCTAGATGTGGCAGCCTTAAATCTGAGTACAGTAATGTGACTTTAATTTTGTAGATACATAGGAATTAGGTGAATATTATTTTCTTGCCTTTCTGCTATAAGGATAAATATAAAACAGCTGTTTTAATATTGAAACAAAGAGCTCTGAATGGAGAAGAAAGATTCCAGAAAACATTCAGATTTCTGGAATTATTTTCTTGTGCCATAAGTATTGGGAAGTAATTTTTTAACTTTTGAAATTTGAATAATATATAATAAGTAACATACCATTCTGTGCTATTACTAAGTTTCTGCTGAGGACTATTTTAGATTTCTAAAAGGGATCGTTCTAATTGAGACATAACTTGTTTGGGATTCCTATTATATAGAAAACATTTCTCTAGAATTTTAAATAAACCCAGTATGTATTTGTAAGAAGAACAAAAAGAGGTAGAAAACAGAATCCTACCTCTGAAATTAATAAGTGAAAATTGAAGGGAAATATAGTATGCCTAGAAGTATACTATCAATGATGGAGGCATTATCAGGTCTTGACATGGTAAGTTTATCTTTGTAGGCTGTTTGGATTGACATAGTGTGTAACATCAGGACATAAATTAATGGGTCTTCTTGGAAAAAGAACTCAAATGGAAATTAGGGATGGTGTCACTTGGGGTTATATATGTTTAAAAATAAATGTAATTGCTCTAATGAAAAGTATTGAAAACCATTGGCAATATTTTTTGTTTCACTCTACTGTAGTTTATTAACTTGAGTTTTAATTAACTCCGTTGACAGTATTATTTTTCTCTTACAGCAGCTAACTAAAAATCTAGGGCAAATTCTAGCAATAATTGTGCTGAATCTCTTCGGGGAAAAAGTGAGAGTGATAATACTTATTAAACTTTCCAGGGGTTTGCATTAGCAGAATTTTTTTCTAAGACTGGATATTTTCACTTTTGAAAGCTAGCAAACCCGAGTCTTGAGTTGTCTGAACTGGAAGAAAAGTTTCACTTTTCATAGAGAGAACTTCTTAAAAAGAGAAATTGTTTTAAAGAGGATGCAAATTCTCGCATATCTGTGTGTCTAAGCTTATTTAGTAGCTGAGTGTTGGGTGATACAGCATCTCTTGTGTTTTCACAAACACTGAAATTGTGCCTCAGCACTGCAGTGAAGACATGACAGCTTACGCTTTTCTACATTTTTATAAGCTCTGGAAAAAATCTAGGCCATACCCATATTAAATAAAAAATGTTTAAAAATTATTTCCCAATCCACATAAATACATTTAAACCATTCAGATTCTCTTAAAAATATTGAAAATTGCATTTTGGCTCTATAGCACAGATGATATATAAATTTATTAGAATGTATAGATATTTTTTATTCTGACATAATCGTTAATGTTGCTAAATTCCTATTTTTTCTTTATCCCTCTTAAGTTTAAGCAAAATAAAGTTCCCAGTTTGGATTTAAACTGAGCTTCAAATTGTGGTGAAAAAGAAAAGTCTATAATTTGATTACTGATCTTGCATCATTTAAAATTATTTCTCCACATAGTCCTGGCTACCAATATGTGTAGAAACTTTGTCTGTCATACTATTATAATCGTATTTTTAAAGATTTACTCTTTTTCTTTCACTTTGAGACATGTTTTCTTTATTTTCATTCCAGTAAACTTATTGGGTACCTGATAGGTACTTAAGGAAGTTCGAAAAGGAGCTCAAATTATTTCAAGCAAAATAGAAAATTTAACAAGATTTTAAAAGCCTCCATAGGGAAAACGACTCTTGTAAGTGGGCATGTGTTGTTTTTGGCTTGTTAGCAACCAAGGATTTGAACATCTTTCTTATTACGGGCTAACCCTAACAATGGAGGTAAGCAGGACCCTCTCACAACAAAAGTGAAGGAAGCAAACAATTATTTGACTTCTTAGGCTTGTAGACAAGTCCCATAGCCTTGGCTAATTGGATACTACAAATAGAAATTTTTATTATATTTTAATATATAAGTTTTGAAGTTTTCCAGGTTCTTGGAACTGTACTCCAGCTGACAACTCAAACTGTCTGAGACCACTCAGTGTGCCCTATAAGGAAAAACAAACAGAAAGAGCACAGAGAACACGGCTTATTTAGTTACTTCAGCCCTAAACTTCGACTGAAACTTTTAACTGTGTACTGTTAACCAATTTAATTTTTTTTGATGAGCTGATATTTCAACATCATAGAAACATAGATTAAGCCAATTTAGTAAACCAAAGGTCAAATCAATTATTTGTTGTCGTAGAAGAGGAAATGAGTAATTGATTTAATTAATTTTGTAGTTTTCCATTGATGGTCCCTGTGAGTTTTAGACAAAGCCTCAATAATGTCAAAGTTTCTATCCTTTCTAGTTACTACTTTAATACAGCAATATATAGCACTGTATAGGCAAATTGCTTACTGCCTTAGGTGCTTTGATAAAGTCTTTGGATGCCAGATTTCAAAGTAGATGTGGTTGTATTAGGGTGGGTGGGAATGATGGGTGGGGAGGAGGGTAGAGAGAAAGCCACATGTCTCCAAGCATTTGACTCATTGATCTAAGGGAGTTTTTACTATTCTTTAAAGAAAAAAAATCCTAGGTTATTGCTGATATCTTTGAGCTTTGATGGCAATGTGAAATTCTTGTAAGAAAATAGGAAAGAGGATACTGAAAGACTATTGATCAAAAATCAGAAACAATACGGGGAAAACAGATGCTCTGAAACGATTTCTGTTTTCTAATCATTCCTTTCCCTCTTAATTACGAAGTCTGGTTAGTTAGAGGTAGAATAAGAAGAAGGTAGAAGAGAGAGGGTGAATATAGAATTTCAATGTTATCAATAAATATGTTCTCTGTGTATGTTTTTGTGTGTTTTATTATGATCCTATAAAACTGGGGCTTAGTAGCAGGCAATTCTATAATAGATCACCAATGCATTTCAGTAGCATAAATTGTATTCTCATGATGCTTATAATAGAATAATAAAATATTTTAATAAGCACTAGAAAAATCCTAAATGTAAAACCAAGTAATGAAAAACTATAGGTTTAAAACAAAAACACTTCATAGTACAATAATTTATTTGGCATCTTAATCAAATTATCTGAAAATAGTGTTATAAATTCAGTTGTGTAATTAGATAATTCCTTTGCCTAAAGAAAAAGAATTCTTTCCAAAGTTCTTTCTCACTGAAGCCATTATAGATATGCAAATATCACTGTCCTTTATATGCACTCTATTAAATAGTGCTTAGGCAATGACAGAGGGGAAAACAGAAACTTTTAAAAATACATACTAAAAAGTCATATAAAAAATGCTTTGTATTGATCCACCAACCCCCCTCCCCAAATATCTGAGAGATCTAATTCTGGAGACACTCATGATTAAAATAAAATTTGTGTCACTTACCTGGTAGCTGAGAAACAATATTGTAACATTAAACACACTTAATTACTATATGGATTTTTAAATTATTGATATTTACTTTAATGTATGTGTTTGATGAAAATATATTCAATGCTTGAATTCTTTGAGTACAATTACATTTTATATTTTAATTCTTAGATATTGTCAGTGGAAGAAAATAATGTTCTACTAGCTTACAAAAACGATTTGTGGTTTCAATTAAATCATCTGTGCTATTTTATCTTTTCAGTCACACAAAGAACATAGTGTATATATATATTTTCATTTAAAAATTGTGAAAGTGAATTTGTCAAACTAGAAGAAAAATCATTTTTTATTTAACAATATGTTAGCTTGGTTTATAACTTTTAAATATTTAGACCTATGATACATAGGCTTCAATTTATATTCTTTCTCTGGGTCCCACAAATTTTAGAGGTGGATCTAATGTGAATACATTCTTGATTGTATTTTGTTTTTCCTTAGGCAATGGAATTCTCTATACACCAAACTTCTAATACAAACTCCAGATAATTTAATTAAGAGGCCAATTTTAGAGGCAGTTTTGTTCACTACCTATTTTCTTAAAAATTTGTAGAATAGAGAACACTTTGTGTGTGTGTGTGTGTGTGTGTGAATTATATAGATCTGTGCTCTCCTAGCAAAAGTACCTTTAGTGAATGAAAATACAGTTCACTCAGTATTATTTATTATCTTGGTAACAGGACACCACTTATGAAAATTTTTTGTTATTAAATGTGTAAGTTATAGTGTTGCAAAATTGCAATAGGTTGAATTCCACAAAGTGATTCCACAGGCCATATACAGGCAGGAGAGGAAATCAGACGGAGACCTGGGGAAATGGGCAGGAGAGCTGGAAGATGTGCTCTTTGGGCTCAGGGCGTATCAGTTGCCTCTGTGCCATATTTTAGTCGAGAATCAGTAAGAGTCTCTCACTTTGAAAATTTGGTGGTGAGCCTTCTGTGAAATACAGATTTTTATATTTTTCAAAACAATAGTATTCTAAAAAATTTTACACAAATATATCTTTGTTTGGTTTTTGAGACAGAGTCCCTTTCTGTGCCCCAGGCTGAGTGCAGAGGTGCAATTATAGCTCACTGTAGCCTCAGCCTTCTAGGCTCAAGTGTTCTTCCCACCTCAGCCTCACCAGTAGCTGGGACTGCAGGCGTGCACCACCACACCCAGCTAATCCAGCTGTATTGGTCCGTTTTCATGCTGCTGATAAAGATATACCTGAGACCGGGCAATTTAAAGAAGAAAGAAGTTTAATTGGACTTACGGCAAAGAGAGAGAGAGAGAGAGCTTGTGCAGGGAAACTCCCCTTTTTAAAACCGTCAGACCATGTGAGACTCATTTACTATCACAAGAACAGTGCAGGAAAGACCCACCCCCACAGTTCAATCACCTCCCGCCGAGTTCCTCCTGGGACATGTGGGAATTGTGAGAGTTATAATTCAAGAGGAGATTTGAGTGGGAATGCAGCCAAACCATATCACCAGCTAATTTTTTAAAAAAAATTTTGTAGACAGGGTCTCACTGTATTGTACAGGCTGGTCTCTAACTTCTGTATTCAAGCAATCCAAGGTGGTGGGATTACAGGCATGAGCCATGGCCCCTAGCCGGATTTTTATTATGAGTAACCAAAAAGCTAATGAAGTATGGAGAGAATGATAATTGCCTAAAATTCCCTACCCAGAGAAAAACTACTATAGTATGCTTTTGTATATATGTTTCTAGACATGCGATTATATATATTTACACACATACGTACACAAACACTTTGTGTATTTTATTCCTTTTTTAATATACTGTGAACGTCTATACATGTCAATACAAATCTAAGATTGTATCGGTATATGCATATACCATAATATATTATCCGAAATTTATTTCATTCTTATATATCTAAGATTTTTTCCTTCCATAAAATCCTGAGGTAAGCATGCTTTTATATAAATCTTTAAAATCTTGTCCATTTATTACCTTAAAACATATTAGGCAAAGCAGAATTACTGATTTCAAAATAAAGGGGTGAATTCCCCAATTCACTGCCAATATTCTTTTTTACCCTTTACCAAATTGCCAATCTCAATGAAAACCTATAAAAATTGTTTTAATGTTTATGACAATAAATAATTTTAGATAAGCTTTCATATATTTATGCATATGTGCATTTATTTGTGAATTACTTATTCATATAATTTCACTCTTCTTGTTTGGTGTGATCAACCTGTCCTTATTTATGAGGGTACTTTATATGGAAAAAGTATTAAAACTTTGCCTCAATTTTACAAACTATGTATTGATCAATGCCCTGTTTTTGGCCCTATGGAGGGTGCTGAAGAGACATGATAAGCAAAAGAGACAAGATGGCTGAGCTGAGTGTCTCATTAAATGATGAAGCCAAAGGTGATAAAAGATAAAGAATGTTGGGGGGCGGAGCAAGATGGCCGAAGAGGAACAGCTCCAGTCTCCAACTCCCAGCGCGAAGGACACAGAAGACCGGTGATTTCTGCATTTTCAACTGAGGTACTGGGGTCATCTCACTAGTGAGTGCCGGACAATCGGTGCTGGTCAGCTGTTGCAGCCCGACCAGCGAGAGCTGAAGCAGGGCGAGGCATCGCCTCACCTGGTAAGCGCAAGGGGGAAGGGAATCCCTTTTCCTAACCAGGGGAATTGAGACACACAACACCTGGAAAATCGGGTAACTCCCACCCCAATACTGCACTGTAGGCTAACGGGCACACCAGGAGAATATACCCCA
>NW_012115167.1:368421-383189 GCF_000951035.1 Colobus angolensis palliatus
AGCACACCAACATGGCACAAGTATACATATGTAACAAACCTGCACGTTATGCACATGTACCCTAGAACTTAAAGTATAATAAAAAAAAAAAAAGATAAAGAATGTTGTTCTTCACACCTGAAAAACTTCTTTAACCAAGACAATTACATTTGCACTGCTTTTGAATAAAAAAACTGCCTTTGTAATTCATATTGTTTTATTTTCCAAATTTTTTTCTTAATATACACTAATACAGTTTATTAAAAATATAAACCTAATTATTTTGGTTAAAAAATTCAAATATTATTAAGTAGTTTGCAACAAACTGCAAGAGCACACCTTTCCCTATTCCTCCCCACTCTATACTCCCACTGTATGGAAGCAGCCACATTCATCACTTTTAGCTGTTTGAATAGTTATTTGCCTTCATATTTTTAAGCAATACACTTAAACATTTTCACTTTTTAATATTTTTATTTTTAATTTTTGTGGGTGCATAGTAGGTGTATATATTTATGGGGTACATGAGATTTTTGATTTTCAAATTTAAGATACAAATTGATTTTTGTGCTAAGAAAGATGAGCTTTAACTCTCTGACTCTAACTGTTTCATAAGTACATATACACTCCCACATGCCTACACTTCTATATCTTCTCAAAACTGTAATTTTTGTTTAAATAATTGTTCTGAGTTTCTAAGGTATATTCATTTTCCAGGGTTTCTCAGTCTCAGCACTACTGACATTTTGGGCTGGATAGTTCGTTGTTGTGAAGGACTGTGGTTATGCATTGTAGAATGTTTATCAGCCTTCCTAGCATCTACCCACTAGATGCTAGCAGCACATCCCACATTGTGATAACAAAAAATGTCTCTAGATATCACCAAATATCCCTTGGGGTGCAAAATTACCTCCAGTTGAGAAACACAACCTTAATTTTATAGATGATGACTCTTGTTATTAAGTATTGTTCACAATGAAATTACACATCACACAATTATTTTATTTCCACACAAATTTTTTGGTGCAATCTTGGCTCACCACAGCCTCCACTTCCTGGGTTCAAGCGATTCTCCTGCCTCAGCCTCCCGAATAGCTGGGATTACAGGCATATGCCATGATGCCCGGCTATTTTTATTTATTTTTTATTTATTTACTTTTTTGTATTTTTAGTAGAGACGGTGTTTAGCCATGTTGGCCAGGCTGGTCTTGAACTCTGGACCTCAGTGATCCACCCGCTCAGCCTCCCAAAGTGCTGGGATTACAGGCATGAGCCACCATGTTTTTTGTTTTGTTTTTATTGAAGTTAATTGCATTGTATGTATGTATGGAGTATGCACTCCATTTTGTTTTTATTGGAGTTAATTGCATTGTATGTTTGTTTGCTTAGTTTTATACATAAATTCACTGATAGCAACAAACACCTCTTAATATGTCAGAAGCATCAGTCAATCTATGAGTTCAATTTTCCCTGGGAGGAACTTGCTCCAATGTGCTCAGGTATACTATTGTCATCTTGCAAATTTTCTCCCTGTCATTCTAAGAATTTTCTTTGACTCACTGATCTGATAAAGCCCACTTCCTGGATTCAAATGTATTGGTTATAAATTGCACTTGACTTCTCCTAAGAGACACCAAAACAGCAATGGCTTAAACAAGTAATATATTGACTTTTGGCTGATATGGAAGTAGTAGAGAGCTAGTTCTATGCAGTTACAATAGCTCCAAAAAAGTCATCAGGGAGTCTGGCTCCTTCCCTTTCTCTGTGACAGAATACTCAGGAATGGCCTGTCTTCTGAAAGTCTTGAAATGTTTGCTGAATCTTAGATGTCACATGTATATTCAAAGCAGGAAGTGGGAGAAGATGTAGAGATAAGTCAAACAGTTCTTATCAGCTGTTGGTCTCTCTTTGAAGGAGCTATTTGAAAGTGTCAACTTACGCGAGGCACGGTGGCTCACGCCTGTAATCTCAGCACTTTGGGAGGACGAGGCGGGTGGATCACGACGTCAGGAGTTCAAGACCAGCCGGAAAGATGGCGAAACCCCGTCTCTACTAAAAACACACCAAAAAATTAGCCGGGCATGGTGGCAGGTGCCTGTTATCCCAGCCACTCGGGAGGCGGAGGCAAAAAATTGCTTGAACCCAGGAGGCGGAGGTTGCAGTGAGCCAAGATCGTGCCACTGCACTCCAGCCTGGGTGACGGAGTGACACTCTGTCTCAAAAAAGGAAGGGGAAGGGAAAAGGGAAGGGAAGGGAAAAGGGAAGAGGAAAGGAAAGGAAAGGGAAGGGGGAGGGAAGGGGGAGGGAAGGCAAAGGAAGGGAAGGAAAGGAGAAAGGAGAGGGGAGGGGAGGGGAGGAGAGGGGAGGAGAGAGGAGGAGAGGAGAGTCTCATCTTAGATGTTACCCCCCATGCCTTTGAGCGGATATTGGGTGAGAAGTTGGTAGTGCCACGCCAAGGCTTTCTGTCTTTTTATTTACTATGGTTGGTAGAGCATATTCATTTATATCTTCCTGAGACGGTGAGAATACATTATTTATTTTTTTATAATAATAAAATATATTGTTTTTATTTGATACTGTTTAATTCCACAGCCTGAAAATGTCTTTAGTTCATGCTACATGTACTTAATAGTTTGGTTTTGTCTAAAATTTGATATTAGAAATTATGTTCCCTCAGATTAAAATGTTGAAACCATCCCTTCATTGTCTTTTGGGTTTCAGTGTTGCTACTGAGAAGTCACATATCATTCTGATTCCTGATTCTTTGTTTGTGATCTATTTATCTCCCTAGATGCTTCTAGAATGTTTCCATCATCTTTATTATTTAAAAATTTCATAATAATTATGTTGGCTTGGATCTTCATTCATTGTGCTGGGTGCCCAGGGGATCTTTTCAGTTTGGAAACTCAATTTCTTTTGGGAATTTTTTTTCTAGTATTTCTTCGATAATTAACTGCCCTCTACTTTTTTAAGGCTTTGTTTCTAGATGTTAGAGCTCTAATTATTTGAATGTTGGAATATCTAGATTGATCCTATAATTTTCCTTCTTTTTTATATTTTTTAGTTATTTTCTTTTTGGTTCTGTGTTTCTGATAATTTCTCAATTTAAACTTCAACCTTTCTCTTGAATTTCTTATTTCTGCTGTCCTGTTATATTTTCTTTTTTGTTCTTTGTTTCAATTTATAGCCATTTATTTTTATATTGTCATTGCAATAACTTCCATTATCTCTGACAACATTAATGATAAACTTTTAGTGTTTCCTTTTGCTCTCTCCAGTACCTCGGAAGAGTACTGTCTCTCCAAGCTACTGGAGAGAGCAGAAGAAAATACTACAGCTTTATCATTAGTATTCTCTTTTTTATTTTCCTTCTGTATTCCTTTTCTGTTTTTCATTGAGGGATGTTTTTCAAAATCTTGTGATGTTTTGATAGCCTATTTCTTTATAAGACTTAGAACTTAACAAATATTTGTGAGATCTTTTTGTGCAAAGTATGTCAGCTTTCTGTGATATTATCAAGTAGGAACTTGGCTATGTCATTTGGATAAGCCCAATGTCAGTATCTGTAAATCTGTTTTCTGGTTCTGATCAGAGTACCTCTGGTTGACTATTATAATCCATTGCCCAGGAAAGGAGTATAAACTTGACTGTTTGGATTCTAGGAGCAGAGCATGAGAAGTGGGCTGGGAGTCTACTTTTAGAATACAAAATTCAGTTAAGTTTCTTGTTTTCAAAATGGTGCAATATTCTTGCTCTCATCTGTGCAGCCTCATATCCACGGGTTAACATTTTTCAAATTTTCTGGAAACTTATTCCATATTTCTGCATGTTGCAGGAGAAGATACGAGGGCTGAAATCTCTTTGTAAAGACTTTGAACACATTTTCTCTTTTTGAGACCCATTTTTTATTTCCTCCTATACAGGTATCTGCACTTCCAGTTACTGAGTCTCTTGGCATTCTCTGACTAAAATTGTCTCCTTCAGTTTTGTTTTTTCCCATGCAGTTCTTCAAGTTTCAACTATCTTCCTTTACTAAAACAGTTACCACTCATGAATCATATTTCCACCTTCTCTATGTCTTTATTGATATGCTTTATGTGCTCTGGTTAATACTCTAATTTGCTTTTCCCTGTGTCTTATCCATGTTTATTGATTTATTTTAGTTTTAGTGATAGTCCTGGAAACTGCAAATATAGATGTGTCCCATCTCTCATGTTTATCAGGGTTCTCATTAATTTGTTATAACTTCCACAGGTAATATTTATATGGCCTCAAGTATATGGAGAAAAAGTACATTTTAATGTAGCCAGGTTAATGCAGCAATAAGAACTTTGAGTTGACCTCCAGGGTTGGTCTAGCTGATGGCACTTTGTCAGTTAGTGTCATGAATTGTTTGCCCACAAACATGGGGGGTTGCATATTTAATCCCCACTTAAGGTGTTTTTTTATCGTGATAGCTCATGTGACTGTTATCTTTCTTCAATTCAACAAGTCAAAGATGCCACAATATGATAGATGCTCTTTTGATTATCTGATAAAATGTAATTTGGAGCTAGTGTATTTTTTATCTCTTCCACCTTTCACTTCTAAACTAAATTTCACATTAGCTATCACGAATAAGGAATATTTGAGTTATCTTGTCTCATTTTTAGTCTTGAGTTGAAATTCAGTGAGAACCACTGGGGATCTTCCAAATAGCTCTTTTAAGTGGAGAAGCTCCAGCTGAATAGGTTACACCACACTAGCACAACAAGGCAATTATAGGAAAAGAGAGAACTGTGGAAAAACCTATCTTCAGTGGTCAGAGTATATTTCTTATTTTCTTACATATGATGAATGTGGAGGTTTTCCTATTCCAGCTATTTTTAGGAATCACATTGCCTAACTTGCAAGGAACTATGCAACACTTTTGGTTATAAATTTAGTGAAATTGTCTCATTATTTGAATTGTCCTGAATCTGTAGTACACTTTGCACTTTGCCTCAACTTAGTTCAGTACCTGCCTATTAAGTACAAGTCATTTCTCATATGAGACAACATTTGAAATGCCATCGTGGGAATAAGTAGTTGAATTTGAGATTTTATTTCTACAATGCATCAGTGGAAAGTTGTAGTAAAATATAATATGGTTTAATCCCTGGATAAAGAAAATTACTTCATTTCAGCCACTATACCTGGTGTCTTAAGGAAATGCTAATTCATTTTATTAAGAGGTACATTGTATTGTATCTGTTAAGAGTAGACAATTTTTTTTTTTGCACCCTGATTAAATAGATTCTATTTCCTGGGTTAAGCCAAAACAAGATAATAACAGCAAAGAGATTTGGTTTTGAGTTTTCAGATGTTAAGGAAAATAAAAATAGAAATGCAGGGAAGTTTACTATTTTTAATTTTTTGACAATAAAAAGATACAAGGAAACCTTTTTTTCTGGGGAAAAAATAAATTTGCTTTCTGGGTTGTTATACAGAGAACACCTAGGAATAAAATCTTCAAACATAAAGGAACACTGTCCAAACTAATGGTTCCTGTATCGACCCTCAATAGAGGATAAGAACATTACATTAAGTTGTGTCTCAGTGAAAGCAATTCTTTGAAGGGCTGAGATAATGTGGTAAATGTGCTTTACTGTCTGATGGCTTAATATAGGAATGGATCTTGGGGAGTCAGACAAATGGATGTCAGCATACCCACTAGGCTCTTTTCAATACCATGAGTAGAAAGAAGCTTAAGATTCTGCAGAATTTCTGTTGAAAATCAAGTTATTCCTTGGACTTTCAGGAATATGGAAGGGTTATTTAACTCTTAGGTAATCATAGCTATATGGTATATTGCATATAATGGAAATTCTTTTATGTTTATACCTTGCAATGTACTCTCAGATTTATTTCCTTGGTATGAGCAAAGATACTCATTCTTGATTTATTGCTCCTACAGAAAGTTATGTTATTGTTGATGTCCATAGGAAGCTGAATATTCAGAAAATAAATGAGTAAACTGGAAACATTTTAATATATTTTTAAAATAACTCCCCAGTAAAAATAATACATTTAAAGATGTGTGGGTCAGCAATTTATAATATAATTATTATTTTCTTCCAAATTTAATGCTAAAAATTTAGACATTATCTAGTTTTCTATATTGGAAATTAGAGTTGATTTCTCTAGATCTCCCTATAGTCAGTGTTAGTAAACCATAATGTGTGCCCATCTGCCTGTCCAATTGAAGGTACTGGGGGTGTTCAAGGGGACCTATATCTCCTATTTGCCCTAATCCTTTTTTTCCCCCAGAAAGAACATGGTCAGCACTCAGTTTGGAAGAAATTCAAGAATTCTTAGTTCACAGACAGGTAGATATGATGGAAAAGGAAGGGAGAAGAGAAAGTTCAGAAGCCATGCAGATGTTTTAAACACACCTTATATCAAATCTCCATACCTATTTTCCATCAAGCATAAAATGTAGACATAAACACACATGATTCTAACTGCTTATTACCACTGACTCATTTATCTGTCTACCTGAACATACACATATACATGATACAATATATGTAAAAGAATGTGCTTAATCCTTTCATTTTGTTGATTTATTGTGAATCCACATATACAGCATAGAATTTAGCAAATCCGTTTAAACAAAATTTCCATATGTTTTACTTCTTTGCCAGTAACTACAACTGGAAGCTGGAATTGAATATCTATTTGCGGATGGCCCTTTATCCCCAGAAAAACAGTTTGCATCATGTTGTCAACAGGACTGACTGCATGTAAATTCAACATGTTTGGACTTTGATGTAGAAATTAGAATGTTATGTCTAAAATAGATTTATCTCACTTCATACTATTAAAAATACTTCAAGTTCTTGAGACCAAAGCAAGCTTATTGAAAGAATCTGAGTGGTTTATTTCCATGAGTTCTGGTCACAGAGTAAAAGAACATCATCCAGTGAGTGGTAATAAAAATAGGTCTTAGAATTTGCAAACTTTATTTTCTTCATTTGTGTCTGTAAGATACGTCTAGTCTGGTTAGAAGATAAAAACTGAGCTATATTCATACGTATATGTATCATTGGACTGTGAGTTCTTTAAAGGCAGGCTCCATAACATGTATGACTTTGTTCTTAGGAAGTATTTTCATAAAATAGAAGTTTCAGAAGTGCTTAGCGACTGAATAAACATCTCCAAAATATCTGGACAGCATAATTAATTTGATCTTTTAAAATGACTTAATGACCCATAAGGATAGCTTATGGTCAAATAAATTGGTGTTTATCAAATGTACAACAAAAGTGGTGAAGGGACTTGTTTTGCTTCAGTAATAATTATTTATAAGGCTTTCTACTCATCTGAATTAAAGTTTAAATCAATATTGTAACCAAATTATTAATTATGGAGTTTTACTTTCTTGTTGCTGCTTCATTTGCTTTTTTGTCTACTGCTTGATATTTGAAAATTACTCTGAATTCAATAAAATATTTCCTACCTCATTAAAGATTCTGGATGACAAGGCCTTGATTGACAAATGTCAATGGCAGTTAGTTTTGTTTGTTTTTAATGTATTTTCCTAGCATTAGGAACCTCAATTTCTTTTTAAAAATTTAAGTATGTTTTCTCCGAAACTTAAAGATAGACCAAGATGATTATAACATCAGGGTCATTTTGCAGGAGTAAAATTCTTAATTGAATTAATTTAACCTGAAGATTCTGGTCAAATGCCAAGTCAGATAGTTGCTTTTTGTTCTTTACATTTCCTTCCTGGGTTAGAATGCATTTGATTAATTTTTAATATCTGGGGTGGATAATTGGTGAATATTGGTGATGCTTTGTTACAGATATAATATGCTTATGTGGGAAGTGATATGGTACAAAAATTACAGAATATTTTGTATTTATGCTTAATTTCTGGGAGTGAAGGGATTCATGGCACTGTGCTTTCAGTTTGGTGGAAGAATACAGAGTAAAACATCGTGACGCTTGCTTATCTTGAAAAGAAGAACTGGGGCACCTTCAGATAAAATGAGACAGTATATGTCAATTATTTGTAAGCCAAAACAAGCAAATAAAATCATTCATTTTTGCAGATGCTAGTTGTGGTAGTGTCAGGGATATAGGAGGGTTTCCTGTAAGTTTATTATGTGACTAAAGAGCAGAGGCAACATTGCCTCCCGGTTAGAGTATGAGTTTTGGAGTTATACAGCATTGGTTTTAATTCTCAGTTTTCTTTCTTACTAGTTGTATCTACTTGGGCAAGTTGGTTTTTTGTGTGTGTCTGGCTTGTAATAGTTGCACAATAAATGGTAGCTATTTTCATTAGCATCATTAGCAACAAGTAACTGAGGATCTTTCTGGAATAGTCACAATATTCCAGTCAGTATTTTTGTTAAACATTTTTGGATAAAGTCAGGTTGAATATTTTGTTAGAGTTTAGTCTTTGTTCTGTGATTTTTCCATGCTTGGTTAGCTAGATATTCTTTACCCTTGGTGAAAAAAAAAACAAAAACAGAAACCTTAAGGATTAGAGATACAAGCATTTGCATATTATATCTCATTTTTGTTAGATGTTTTAACAGAAGAAACTTTTATTTTCTTTTTCTTCCTGGCCTAGGAGAAATTTTGGTCATGCACGCAGCAAAATGGTGATGGTAGCTGCGAGAGAAGTTGTGACTGCATGGAAACCATGCAGGTGCCCTCCTTGGTCAATGTATCTTGGGACATTCAGTTTTGGCTTACCTTCCAGGAGTATGTCCAATCTTTTGGCTTCACTGGGCCACACTGGAAGAAGAATTGTCTTGGGTCACACATAAAATACACTAACAACAATAGCTTCTGAGAAAAAAAAAATCATAATATTTTAAGAAAGTTTACGAATTTGTGTTGGGCCTCTTTGAAAGCTGTCCTAGTTTGCATGTGGCCTGCAGGCTGCGGGTTGGACAAGTTTGCTCAGACGATATTGCCTGGTTAATTTTACATAATGGGAGCAGGTAAAGTTGAACATGGAGGAGGAGGGTCTGGAGATTTCTTTCTTTTTCATATTTTAAGGATTAGGGAGATGATATATAAAATGATCAAGTCCAAAAAATATATGCTTTATTAATTCCTGAGTTTATGTTGAGCCTTAACTATTTGATTTTGAGGTCAGAAATCCTAGCTTTGTTGTTTTGTAGCTGTAAGACCTTGTATGAGTTACTGAAATTTTCTAAACATGTGTCTTCATCTATAAAATGTTAATAATATATCCCACATTGTTTTAAATTTTATCTAGAACACCATCACCTAGGTAATGCGTGAAAAATGCTTGATTCTATGCATGGTACATAATGTCTGTTCAGAAAAGGATTGGTCCCTGAACAAAGGTTTTGAGGATTTATAAAGCAAAAAGACAACTAATAGTTCTTTAATGATCACACACTGTATATGAGGTATAATATTGGACAATTCTTATATACATTTATCTCATTTAATCCACATATCTTGTGCTAAGTAGGTCTTATTACCTTCATTTAACAAATAAGAAAGCAGAGTCCCAGGCTGGTTAAGTAACTTGTTAAGTCACAGCTAGTGGCTGATAATGCCAAAGTGTTGCTTACTTTGTCTATTATCACACACTAAATTCTATTCTGATAGAATATACTGTATTCCTGGGTCTGTGTTCTTTGCTGTCACCAAAATATCTTCATTGTTTCTTACTGATTAATGTACTTCTTCTTCTGTCGAGCCTGTGTGCTTGCATTATCCTATATACCTGCTGATTTAAGACTGGTAAATATGTATCTGCCTATTTTAACTGTCAGAAAATCCATGTTAATGATTTTCTGGTTAGCAAGTATAGTAAGAAAGGACGTGATTTACACAGGTTATTTTGCAGCATTATTGTTTAACTTCAAAGGCAAACATCCATTTTATGTGCATTTTAATAAACAAAATACTAGTGTTATATTTCTTGATATCCTCTTGAAAAGACATCAACATAACAGATATTTATTAACATTTTTCTCATTAAATCACATACAGCTTTATTCTATACAAAGGTAAGTTCTGCTTATCTATGGCAGAATCAGACATGGCTGAAAGATGAAGTTATTCATGGATGCCAGGGAGTATTAATAATTTGGCACCCAAGAGTGGAATTATTGTTATCTCTGCATCCACCTGCCAAAAGACTTGCAGTGAGGGCACAAAACACCAGAAATCCTGCAGCTATACCAGCATGACAACTCTAAAATGATTTGAAAGTGGAAAAAAAGAGAATTATTGAATTTTGAGATATTCTGATATGTCATTTCTAGCCTTGGCCAAATCCAGTTTTTCATAGAAAATGGAGAATTCAGACACGCAGGCAGTTAAATTAATGTCGTTTTCTCTCTTCGCATTTGTCGTGTAATTTGTATTTTCTGTTTGAAAATGGTAGGTATTGTAAAGCAAATATTTCACAAACTTAACTAGACAAACCTCTTATATGAAAATGCAAGTAAATTTGGTGTTTCAAACAGTATTTAAGCTTAAAAAGCTTCAAAATAATCTTAATGTCTCAAGATAAGGAACACAAAAATAAATTGCTTCTTATTTTTCAGGTTATAGAGAGCATAAAAATAAAACTGGCAATTATTCCAGAATTTTACTTTTAATGCTCCATGGGTAGTACCTAGGAACCAAATTCCTTAAACTTTTGCTTAGCTATCATTGAGCAGAATTTAGGTAGACTTGGGAAAACCAAAGATGATCTTGGCCCTTTGAGTGTTGTCCCTTTCAACTCTGCTCGTTACCAGTCACACACCCTGCCCAAATCTCAGCAAATGACACGACATCAGCAAGAAAATAGGAGTGGTCCAACACAAATTCTCTCAACTTTTTGCCCCACTCTCCATAAATTTACCTACTTCTGTGTACTCCAGTTACAAAGGGAGAAGCATCAAGGCTGACTCATTTTCTGGTGCTCTGTATCCCATTCTCTCCTCCCACCTCGGTTTTCTTATTCCATCTGTAACCATTCACTTTCTTCTTTGTCATCAATCCATCTCTTTTCACTGGCTTATTTTTTTTCAATTTATAAAAATTCATTCACTCAACAAATACATAATAATCTACACAGGGATGTGCTCCTTTCTAGGCACTAAAGATAGAATAATGAATAAATAAACAGTTAAATTCTGGCGGGGGGGGTAGGGCAAGATAAATAAATAGAAATTAGCAGATGGTGATAGGTACTATTGAGGGGTTCATAATATGGTGGTCTGAAAAGACTTCACTGAGAAGATGATTTTGCAGAAAGATAGTTGTACCATGGAGGTAAGAATATAAAGCACACAGATATGGAGAAAGAGAATTTTATAAGGGGTAACAGTATGAAGATCTTAAGAGAGGCACATGCCTACCATGTATAAAGAATGTGGCAGTGAAAGTGGCTTGAACAATTGGTGAAAGAATAATAGGGAGAGGTGGCACAGATCATGCAGGGCTTTGTAGCCAATTGTAGCCAATTATATGGACTTTAGCTTTGATTCCAAGTGAGAAAGGGAGCCATTGGAGGGGTATGAGAAGGGAAAGATGTAATCTGACTTGGTTTTTATCAATATCCTCTAGCTTCTGTGTGGTAGCTTCTCTGGGTTCTCCAAAGGCCGTGAAGGTGAGGGCAGAAGCAGGCAGATTAACTAGAAGACCATCACAAAATTCTAGGGAGAGCTGAAGTTGGCTTGGACAAGAGTGGTGATGGTAGAGCTGGCAAGAAGTGATCATAATATGGATAGTTTTACAATGGAGTCAATAAGATTGGGTGATAGGGTATATGGTGTAAAACTGTGGGCTGAAGAATGGCATAGCCTTACTGGGACTTCTGTTGTACACTGGAATGTGGAAAGCTGGAAAAAGCGTTGCTCTCATGCTCACAACAGCAAAAAAGTCAAATGATCTACAAATTTGCACCTTTTCTGAAATCCTTCAGAGAGCTGATATTGCAGAGCAACTGATTCCTCTGAAATCTAAGCAAATATGGGTGTCTTCAAGGAGATATAGGACACAAGTATTTGCTTGTCACCAGAAGAGTCACCAGATGCTATAAGAGGAATTTAGCTAAAATTGTTAAGGAATTGGAAAGGACTAAGTATGGACTAGAAGAGAATATAGAATCCCTGAGGTCCAAAGTTGCTAGGAAATTTGCACCCACTGATATAGGCTGTCTTTCATGGACCTCACTGCATACTCACCAAAAGATTGGTGGGAAGCTTAAGAAAGTTTCCCTCTTGGTGTAGGCTTGGAGGCTTGTGAAGAGCAATTACCTTGAGAAAGGGACAAAAACCTCCTAAGGGTTTTCTCCTTTATATCATATTAAACTTCTGGGGCCGGAGGTGGCAGTGGGGCAACAAACACCATCAAACTTAGGATACTTGTATAAACTACTTCATTTGGGAGAAGGGGAAGGAAAAACCTTAGTTGTACCATGGAGGTAAGAATATAAAGCACACAGATATGGAGAAAGAGAATTTTATAAGGGGTAACAGTATGAAGATCTTAAGAGAGGCACATGCCTACCATGTATAAAGAATGTGGCAGTGAAAGTGGCTTGAACAATTGGTGAAAGAATAATAGGGAGAGGTGGCACAGATCATGCAGGGCTTTGTAGCCAGTTGTAGCTACAATTGTAGGGGAAGGAAAAACCTAATCCAGGGGGAGGTAAAGGATTATGAACTTTTATTTGTTAAAAATTAGATATAAAATTTAAATTTCTGATAGAAATGATTTTGGGCCTGAGGAACTGGTAGAACTCAATAACCGTTAACTAAAATTGTGAAGATATAGGGGGGTAGGATTGATGAGGATGATCAATGGTTTAGTTGTTTGTATACCAAAAAATAACCCTTACACAAACCCCACAACTCTTTGTTGACTTGCCTGTGGTCTTCTCTAGCTATGCTTCTAAAATCTTCACATCCCATGGCTAAGGGTCAACAAAGAACTGTTATTACATCCTCTGCTCCACACTTTATTGGCTTTAACTTGTATTTTCAGATATGCTCCTGTGTTTTTCACTTGATATGATCTTACTTTCCTTATCTTGACTCTTGTTATTGTTTTAGGACTTGGGCTGAATCATCTCTGACTCCTTTTGCTTCCCACTGCTTAGAGTGAAATGCCCCACCCAACCTCGATCCTCAGAATCCCCAAACTGCTGCCCATATGCAACATTTTGTAGTACAGTCTACCCAGAAGAATCACTTACTCTCTGGTTTACACTCTTATTATAGCTCACTCATGATTAAATGAGGTATAATATGCAAAGAATTTAGTGGAGTGATTGGCATGTCATAAACTTGTAATAAATGCTAGTTGTTTGTATTAATAAAACTGTTTTGTCTTTTTCTTGTTATTATTACATTGCTGTATTTGTTCCACTTCACCTTTTGGCTTCTCCCCCTATATGTTTTGTATTGTTATTCACTATTGATAAATATGATCAATATGATCACTAGTCCCCAAGTTACTCAAGATATAAAACTGGAATTTTCTTATGTTTGTGTATCTTTCTCTAGCTTCCTCCAGTCATTAACTACCATGAAGTCTACTTCCTGAATATCTATAATATTTTTCTCATCCTTTCTATTCCTATTGCTCTTATCTCTTCATATCTTACATGAGCTAGTGTAATAGTTTCCCAATTGAATTCTTTTTCTCTAAAGCATCTCCTACCAAGACTTCATAAATATATTTCCAAGATACAAATTATGATCTAATATTTAAAATATTTTATTCATTCTCATTAGGAAGATTGTGAAGACTTTCACTGTATCCTCTCTTTCAGTAACCATCCTTATCTGATTACTTCAACAAATGCACTAATCAATGCCACACTACTTGCAATTTTTCTAATTGTTTACATCTTTTTGCTTGTGTGTGTATGTGTGTGCACGTTTGAATAGGACAGTATCTCAGGACAGTATCTCCGGTTTTTTGGGGTGAACACAACTGAAGTGCCACCTCATGTGTAAAGCCTTCACTGTTACTGACATCTTGTTTCTCTAGTGACAACATTCCATATATTCCATCTTATGTGGTACTCTATTTGGTACTTAACTGCATTTTAAAATACTCATGTGTCTATTTTCTTCACTAGGTTGTAAGTCCCTTGAATTTAGACATGGCTGGCTTATTAATCTGTTTCTTTAACCTGTGGTTCAACACTGGACACCTGTAAGGTTTAATGTAAAAATTACTGATTGAATAAATATGATAAATTGAATAAATAGAATTGACTGAATTCAATCTTCCATGAATCTTTCCAGACTTATAATTTGATACTGCATTGAATTTAAATAAAGACAAGTGATATAATTTGGATATTTGTCCCTGCAAATGTCATGTAGAAATGTAATTCCTAGTGGTAGAGGTGGGGCGTGGTGGGATGTGTATGGATCATATGGGTGTATCTCTCATGAATGACTTAGTGGCATCCCCTTGGTGATGAGTGAGTTCACATGAGATCTGATTGTTGAAAAGTGTGTGGTTACCTCCCTTTCTCTCTCATGCTTCTGTTTTCACCATGTGATGAGCCTGCTCCCCCTTTGTCTTCATAAGTAAAAGCTCCCTGAGGCCTCCCAGAAACTGAGCAGAGGCTGGTGCCATGATAGTATAGCCTACAGAACTATAAGCCAATTTAACTTATTTTCTTTATTTTATTTTATTATTATTATTATACTTTAAGTTCTAGGGTACATGTGCATAATGTGCAGGTTTGTTACATATGTATACTTGTGCCATGTTGGTGTGCTGTACCCATCAACTCATCAGCACCCATCAACTCG
>NW_012115167.1:387524-403544 GCF_000951035.1 Colobus angolensis palliatus
AAATCATGAATGAACTTCCATTCACAATTGCTTCAAAGAGAATAAAATACCTAGGAATCCAACTTACAAGGAATGTAAAGGACCTCTTCAAGGAGAACTTCTTTTCTTTATAAATTACCCAGTCTGAGGTATTTCTCTATAACAACACAAAAGTGGCCTAATACAACAAGGATCAACTTTAAAAATTTATTCAGATTATCCGGATGTAGAAAATATACCAAGTATTATGAAATTTATTCATTTTCAAAGTATTAAACTTATCAGTAAATTCTTTTCCTAAATTTACTAGCATTACAGTACACATAGCTCATAGGTATGTATAAATTTAACTATGTATATATACATTACATATTCTTCTTTAAAGTAATGGTAGAAATATGAACTGGCTATCGATTTTTAGCTATAGAGAAATGCCTCTGTACATAAAATGTAACTCTATACTTGAGACTGTTGAGATTTTATCCACTATAAATTTATTTGAAGATGTGATGAAAACATGGTCAGTAATGAAATTCTTAAGCAAGACATCTTGGATAAAAAGAGATGAATTAAAATATCTAAGAATTACCCCTTGCTCACAGAGGTTATTTGATCTCTTAATTTGGTTATATCAAGATCTAAAATTGAATTTAGAATGGAGTGCTAACTATTAGGTAGTAAACAAATTGTATCATTTAAGCAGATATCTTTTTGCTTTAATATTTTACAGACTGGATTTGTAATCCTTGCTTCTGAAGAGTTACAATAGGAATATCATTTGGCTCAAAAAATCAAACAACTGTTTTGACTACCTACTCTGTGCCATATCCTTGAGAGGGATGAAATAGAAAGATTCTCTGCTTTTGATATGCTTATAGTTTGGTGTTAAGATAATACTATAATTACTACTCTTTATTTTGAGACTACTACCAACAATCATACTAAATGTTAATGTGTCAAACACTGAGCCAAGACATTTAAAGACATATTAAATTTAATAAGAATGAAAAACATTATGTGGTAGATGTAGATTGCCCTTCTTTGTTCAAAAGGAAAACTAGGGCCTGAAAATATTAACAAATATTCCAAGTCAAACAACTATTAAGTAATAAAGCTGGAATATCTATCCAGACAGTCTGACACTAGAACTTGTTCTCTTTACCACCACAGCCTATTGCTTCCCTAAGCATCAGAAATAAGAAGTGTGAACAGTTCAAAAGCATGTTAACTAAATCATAATTCAATATAACAGCCAAGAAATATTGTGGGAAGTACATAATTAACTAACAAAAGAATGGCAATGTGTGCCAGTTTGAGAGCCCAGCTCCCAAAGGACTGTGTCCTACCCTAGAGCTGATGCCACTGCCAAACCAGAGAAGGGAGGCCAGGCACTTCTATGAGCTCCAAGGACAAATTCCACTGCCACTGATGTGAGCTGGTGTGGGACTAAAGCATAAGCAAACCATTCCTTCTACAGCTGCCTGATTATACTGCTTCCACTGAGAATGGTCCTGTCTTCCCTGGTAGTAGGTCCACAGTGCAGCTGTTCCACTGGTGGCCTTGGGATCCTGTGGCTGAATGTCTATATTGGAAACTTTTCATCTATTGTTTCATTAAATAGGGTTTTCTAACCCTTTTAGTCTCTCTTCTCCCTTGGGAACACCAATAACAGGATTATTCAGTCTCTTTATGGTGTCTCAAATGTCATAAAGACTTTACTCATTCTTTTTTATTGCTTATGCTGTGTTTTTTCCTGAGTTATTTCAAATAATCTGTATTCAAGTGATGAAATTTTTTTTTTTTGCTAGATCTTGTCTATTGTCAAAGCTTTCAAATGTATTTTTTATTTCATTCAATGAATTAGTCAGTTCCAGAATTTCTGTTTGGTTCCTTTAAATAATATCTATATCTCTGATAAATTTCTCATTCATATTTTTAATTATTTTAAATATAATTTAAATATGATTTCTCCATATTGTTTGATTTCTCCATATTGTTTTTTGGAATTTTCTTGTATCTCCTTGACCTTCTTTAAAATCAGTATTTTGAATTCATTACTCTGGATTTCATGAATTTCTTTTTGATTGGGAACTGTTGTTGGAGAATTATTGTGTTCCTTTAGGGGTGTCATGTTTTCTTGCTTTTTTATGTTCCCTATGCCCTTAATTTTATATCTGTACAGTTTGTGTGGCAGTCACTTCTTCAATTCTTTTGAATTTTCTTGTGTGTTGGAAAACCCTTTCCTGAAGATATTGTTGGTTGGGTCAGGTATTTTGGCTTTGATTTGGGGTGCATGCAGTAGTGTAGCCTGTGTATGATATTTCTTCTGCTGTGAATGATGTCAGTGGTGTCTGTGACTTCCTTGGTGACTTGGAGTACTTATATAATGACAAAGGGATCAATCCAGCAAAAGAATATAGCAATTCTAAATTATATGCCCTCAACACTGGAGCACGGATTGGTAAATCAAGTAACACTACATCTAAAGAGAGAGATTTCTGCCAGGCTCAGTGGCTCACACCTGTAATCGCAGCACTTTAGGAGGCTGAGGCGGGTGGATCACTTGAGGTCAGGAGTCAGAGACCAGCCTGGTCAACATGGTGAAATCCCATCTCTACTAAAAATATACAAATTAGCTGGGCGTTGTAGTGGGCACCTGTAGTCCCAGCTACTCAGGAGGCTGAACCAGGAGAATTGCTTGAACCCAGGAGACAGAGGTTGCAGTGAGCAGAGATTGTACCCCTGTACTGCAGCCTGGGTGACAGAGCAAAACTCCGCCTATAAATAAATAATAAATAAAATAAATAAATAAATAAATAAATAAATAAATAGGTAAACAGTGAGATTGCAAATAGAATAATAGTGGCAGGCTTCAGTCCCTAACTCTCAGCATTAGATAGACCATCTAGACAAAAATATCAACAAAGATAAATTGGATTTACACTAGATGCTAGACCAAATGTACCTAACAGACATTAACAGAACATTCTACCTAACAACTGAAGAATACACATTCTTTTCAATAGCACATGGAACATTCTCCAAGATAGACCATATATTAGGCCAAAAAAATAAATCTCAATAAATTGTAAGAAATTGAAATCATATCAAGGATCTTCTCTTATCATATCAAGATATCATTTCAAGCACTTCTCTTTTATCTTCTCTGAAACAAAACTAGAAATCAACACCAAGAGGAATCTTTAAATTATAGAAATACGTGGAAATTAGACAGCTTGCTCCTAAACAATTATTGCGTCAATGAAGAAATTAAGATGAAACTCAAAAAATTTCTTAAAACAAATGAAAATGGAAATAAAACATACCAAAACCTGTGAGATAAAGCAAAAGCAATTACAAGAGAGAAGTTTGTAGTAATAAATGCTTACATCAAAAAATTAGAAAGATTTCAAATAACCAATCTAATGATATACCTTAAGGAACTAAAAAAGCAAGAACAAATCAAAATCCAAATTAGCAGAAAGAAAGAAATAATAAAGACCCGATGGAACTAAATTAGATAGAGACTATAAATATATAGAAAGTGCGGCACTATTCACAATAGCAAAGACTTGGAATCAACCCAAATGTCCATCTGTGACAGACTGGATTAAGAAAATGTGGCACATATACACCATAGAATACTATGCAGCCCTAAAAAGGATGAGTTTGTGTCCTTTGTAGGGACATGGATGCAGCTGGAAACCATCATTCTTAGCAAATTATCACAAGAACAGAAAACCAAATACCACATGTTCTCACTCATAGGTGGGAACTGAACAATGAGATCACTTGGACTCGGGAAGGGGAACATCACACACTGGGGCCTATCATGGGGAGGGGGGAAGGGGGAGGGATTGCACTGGGAGTTATACCTGATATAAATGATGAATTGATGGGTGCTGACGACTTGATGGGTGCAGCACACCAACATGGCACAAGTATACATATGTAACAAACCTGCATGTTATGCAAATGTACCCTAGAATTTAAAGTATAATAAAAAATAAAATAAGAAAGTCAAGAAATCTAAAAGTTGGTTCTTTTAAAGGATAAACAAGATTGATGAATCACTAACTAAAATGAGAAAAGATGAGAGATGACTCAAATAAACAATCAGAAATGATAAAGGAGACATCATTAAAAATGATACCACAGATAATAATGATACCACAAGTCTCTGATGATCTTGTATAGACAACTATGTTCTGACAAAAGCGAAAAACCTATAGGAAATGGATAATTTTCTGGAAATATATAAGATTGACTCAGGAAGAAATAGGAAACCTAAATGACCAATTATGACTAGTGAGATTGAATCAGCAATATAAAGTCTCCCAATAAAGAAAAGCCCAGGACTGGATGGATTCACAGTTAAATTCCACAGTTAAACAAAAACTAATACCAATCTTCCATAAACTATTCCAAAAAATTACAGGGGAGGGAAATATCTTTAAATTATTATATTAGGTCAGCATTACGCTGATACCAAAGCTGCACAAGGATACAACAAATAAAACTACAGGCCAATATCCTTAACCTAGACACAAAAATCTTCAACAAAATACTAGCAAATCAAATCCAATAGCATATTGAAAAGATAATATACCATGACCAAGTGGGATTTGTGCCAGGGGTACAAAGATGGTTCAACATATGCAAATCAATAAATGTGATATATCATGTCAAAAGAATGAAGGACAAAAACCACATCATCATCTCAATAGATACAGAAACATCATTTGATAAAATTCAACATTGATTCCCAATTTAAAAAAATACTCTCAACAAGCTAGGAATAGAAGGAACATAACTCAACATAATGCAATGTTTGGCAATCCCACAGCTAACGTCATATTGAATGATGAAAAGCTGAAAACGTGCCTTCTAAGATCTGGAACAGGACAAGGATGCCTGCTGTCACCACTCCTATTCAACACAGTATTTAAAGTTCTACCCAGAGAAATTAGGCAAGAGAAAAAATAAAAGGCATCCAATTTGAAAAAAAGGAAGTCAGTTTATTCCTCTTTGCTGATGATATTATATTATGTCTAGAAAACCTTGAAGACCTCACCAAAACCTCCTAGTTTGATAAATAACTTCAATAATGTTGCAGGATACAAAATCAATGTACAAAAATCAGTAGCATTTCTATTCATGATAGTGGACTAAGAAAGCAATTGAGAAGGTGATCCCATTCCAGTAACTACAAAAATATACCCTAGGAATAAATTTAACCAAGGAGATGAAAGATTTGTATAAGGAAAACTGATGAAAGACATTGAAGTTGACATGAATAAATGAAACGATGTCCCATACTCATGGATCAGAATAATTAATATCATTTAAATGACCACACTACCCAAAGCAATAAAAGTGCAATCTCTATTAAAATACCCACATTATATTTTACAAGATTAGCAGAAAAACTCCAAACCCTAAAGTTCATTTAGAAGCAAACAAACAGACTGGATTAAGAAAATGTGGCACATATACACCATGGAATACTATGCAGCCATAAAAAAGGATGAGTTTGCGTCCTTTGTAGGGACATGGATGCAGCTGGAAACCATCATTCTTAGCAAACTATCACAAGAAGAGAAAACCAAACACCGCATGTTCTCACTCATAGGTGGGAACTGAACAATGAGATCACTTGGACTCGGGAAGGGGAACATCACACACTGGGCTTATCATAGGGAGGGGGGAGAGGGGAGGGATTGCATTGGGGAGTTATACCTGATATAAATGATGAATTGATGGGTGCTGACGAGTTGATGGGTGCAGCACACCAACATTGCACAAGTATACATATGTAACAAACCTGCACGTTATGCACATGTACCCTAGAACTTAAAGTATAATAAAAAAAAAAAAGAAGCAAACAAACAAACAAACAAACAAAACCAAAAACCCAAATAGCCAAAAGCAATCCTGAGCATAAAGAACAAAGCTTAGAGGCTTCTTGTTTCAAAATATATTATAAGGCTATAGTAACCCAAAGAACATGGTATTGGTATAAAGACAGACACGTAGATTAATGGAACAGAATATAGAGTCCAGAAGTAAATCTGAGTATTTATACCCAACTGATTTTTGAGAACGATGCCAAGAACAGACACTGGACAAAGGTCACCCTCTTCAATAAATGATGCTGGGAAAATTGAATATCCATATGCAGGAGATTAAACTGGACTCATATATCTCCCAATATGCAAAAATCAACTAAAAATGATGGATTAGAGAATTAAATGTAACACCAAACACTATAAAACTAGGAAAAAAAACTAGAGATAGAGATAACACTTCAAGACATTAGTGTAAGCAAATATTTCATGGCTAAGAGCTCAAAAGCATGGACAAACCTAACAAAAATAGACAGATGGGTCTACATTAATCTAAACAACTTCTGCCCAGCAAAGAAAACAATCAAGAGAGTGAAGAAACAACCTGTTACATGGGAGAAAATATTTACAAACTATTAATCCAAAAAGGGACTAATATCCAGAATATACAAGAAACACAAACAATGTGAAAAACCAAATAATCCCATTAAAAAGTGAGCAAAGGGCATGGATAGACATTTCTCAAAAGACATCCAAATAGCCAAAAGGCATTTGAAAAAATGTGCAGCATTTCATCAAGGGAATGGAAATCATAACCACAATAAGATATCATCTTTCTCAAGTTAGAAGGTATGTTATTGGCCAGGCGCGGTGGCTCAAGCCTGTAATCCCAGCACTTTGGGAGGCCGAGACAGGCGGATCACGAGGTCCGGAGATCGAGACCATCCTGGCTAACACGGTGAAACCCCGTCTCTACTAAAAATACAAAAACTAGCCGGGCGAGGTGGCGGCGCCTGTAGTCCCAGCTACTGGGGAGGCTGAGGCAGGAGAATGGCCTAAACCCGGGAGGCGGAGCTTGCAGTGAGCTGAGATCCGGCCACTGCACTCCAGCCCGGGCGACAGAGCAAAAAAAAAAGAAGATATGTTATTAAAAAGGCAAAAAATGACAGATGCTGTTTTGGATGTAGGGAAAAGGGAACTCTTTTGGTGGGAACATAAATTAGTACAACCACTACAGAAAACAGTGTGTGGATTTCTCAAATAACTAAAAATGAACTATCATATGACCCAGAAATTTCACTATTAGGTATTTATCAAAAGGAAAAGAAATTGATATATCAAAGAGATACCTGCGTTTGTGTTTTTTTTGCAGCATCTTCACAATAACAAAGAAAGAAAATCAACTTAAGTGTCTGTTGGCAGACCATCGAATCAATAAAATGTGGTGTACAATACGTACTGGAATATTATTTAGCCATAATAAAGAATGAAATAATATTATTTGCAGCAACATATATGGAACTGAGGTTATTATGTTAAGTAATAAAAGCAATAATAACCCAGGCAAAGAAATACAAATATTACATGTTCTCACTCATATGTAGGAGCTTAAAAAGTTGATCTCATGGAGATAAAGAATAAATTGATAAAGTCTCAGAGGCTGAGAAGTGTGTGTTGGTGAGAGGGAATACAAAGAGAGGCTGGCTAGTGGGTACAAACACAGAGTTAGGCAGTAGAAATAGCTCCAGTTTTCAGCAGCTCAATAGGGTCATTATTTTAGCAACAATGTATTGTATATTTCAAAGCAGATAGAAGAGAAGACTTGATATGCTCTCAACACATAGAAATGATGAATTCTCAAGTTGATGGATAGTACAAATACTTTGGCTTGGCTTCTACACATTGTATGCATGTAACAAATACATGTGCCCCATAAATGTGTAAAATATTTTGTATTGTAAAAAAATGGTAAAAACAAGGCGGAGCTTGCAGTGAGCTGAGATCCAGCCATTGCACTCCAGCCTGGGTGACAGAGCGAGACTCCGTCTCAAAAAAAAAAAAAAAAAAAAGTAAAAGCAAACTCTTTGGGTTTATCTTGCCACCTCATAGTATTCTAAGACTGTGCTATCCTCTGTAAAGACAAAACAAGAACACCACCATCCATAACTTTATTTTGATAGCAAAATAGAGATTCATGCAAATTTAGTCAATTTATTTTTCCTGCGCTCATTTTTTTAAAGGTACTGGATAAATCTTCACTCTTTTGCAATATATCCACAAACTGATGATATTTTGGCAATTTTGGCATATGTAAACACATTAGTCACCTACTTATGCAACGAAACGAAGCTTCTGTTAAATTTTTGCAAAGTGGGTTGGACTGAAAATATTCTAAATATCTTTCAAATGTGTTCCAATCAGATAGCCATGTGGTATAATCAATTTCTAGCCATAATATATAAAGGACAGCTCTTTGTATCTGTTCTTATAATACTTCTTCAATTTCCCCCTATTTTAAACCTTTTCTTTCATAGAACCTCAGAAGTTCGCAAAATTCAGAAGTAGCTGCATTTAGTCTGAATGAATAGAAATCTGGAGTTTTGTGATGGGGTCACATGACTATATAAAAGGGAAGTTGTGTAATGATGATTTTCCTTGATTATAAGAAGATGCTTTTTAGAAAATCAGTTGCATATTTTCCCCTCCCCATTTCAATGTAGATTATCACTACTTTAGTTGTAGCTTACATCAGGATTTGTATAGAAAGATAAAAAAGAAAATTTTGTTTGGGAGTCCTCTTAGGGATTATTTACTGAAAGAATAACCTCAGTAGGGATAATTTTGACCCTAACTTTCCCAAAGAATTAGCAATTTTGAAATGCAGGTAACCTTTAAGTCCAGACATATTAGTTTCATTAATATTTATGCTCTGTAAATATTTATGATTCAAGGTAAATCTGTCCAGAGGAAACTGAATTTGGATGGTTTTATATAAAGATCATAATGATTGTTTTATATATATATATATATATATATATAGAGAGAGAGAGAGAGAGAGAGAGAGAGAGAGAGGAATAAGGCAGAAGAGAATTAAGTCTCAGTCTCATAAAGTGACTTGTTTACAGTAATATTTAAATAGGGGAGGCACAAATTGCTCAAGCAAAAAGTGCACATTCAGTTTTATGATTTTATGAAGCTGCTTGACTGACAGTTAATTTTGAGTATTTCTGGTTTGATTTTCTCTTTGCAAATCTATGCAAATCTATTTACAGAGAAATAAGAAGCCCTGATGTGACCAATTTGTTACTTTCCAAAATATCTTAGTACATTTTTGATAGGGTGATGATTTCCTGATTGACTCCCAAATCTGTAGTAATATGCAATTTAATTTCTCTAGCACCCAGATCATATTAAACATTCAAAAAATGACACACTGTTTCAGAGTTTTTAAATAAAAAAGAAAGAGTGCAGCCATACGAATTTCTTTTTTTTTTTTTAATTATACTTTAAGTTCTAGGGTACATGTGCATAGTGTGAAGGTTTGTTACATATGTATACTCGTGCCATGTTGGTGTGCTGCACCCATCAAGTCGTCAGCACCCATCAATTCATCATTTATATCAGGTATAACTCCCAATGTAATCTCTCCCCCCTCCCCCCTCCCCATGATAGGCCCCAGTGTGTGATGTTCCCCTTCCCGAGTCCAAGTGATCTTATTGTTCAGTTACCACCTATGAGTGAGAACATGCAGTGTTTGGTTTTCTGCTCTTGTGATAGTTTGCTAAGAATGATGGTTTCCAGCTGCATCCATGTCCCTACAAAGGACGCAAACTCATCCTTTTTTATGGCTGCATAGTATTCCATGGTGTATATGTGCCACATTTTCTTAATCCAGTCTGTCACAGATGGACATTTGGGTTGATTCCAAGTCTTTGCTATTGTGAATAGTGCTGCAATAAACATACGTGTGCATGTGTCTTTATAGCAGCATGATTTATAATCCTTTGGGTATATACCCAGTAGTGGGATGGCTGGGTCATATGGTACATGTAGTTCTAGATCCTTGAGGAATCGCCATACTGTTTTCCATAATGGTTGAACTAGTTTACAATCCCACCAACAGTGTAAAAGTGTTCCTATTTCTCCACATCCTCTCCAGCACCTGTTGTTTCCTGACTTTTTAATGATTGCCATTCTAACTGGTGTGAGATGGTATCTCATTGTGGTTTTGATTTGCATTTCTCTGATGGCGAGTGATGATGAGCATTTTTTCATGTGTCTGTTGGCTGTGTGAATGTCTTCCTTTGAGAAATATCTGTTCATATCCTTTGCCCACTTTTTGATGGGTTTGTTTGTTTTTTTCTTGTAAATTTGTTTGAGTTCTTTGTAGGTTCTGGATATTAGCCCTTTGTCACATGAGTAGATTGCAAAAATTTTCTCCCATTCTGTAGGTTGCCTGTTCACTCTGATGGTAGTTTCTTTTGCTGTGCAGAAGCTCTTTAGTTTAATTACATCCCATTTGTCAATTTTGCAGAAGTCTTCACCCATTAGGATACAAGTGTAGATGCCAAACCACTAAATCGTGAGTCACACGACCATGGTCCTTTTTAATCCTGTTGTCTTTACCTCTCTGAACATTAATTTGTTGTTTCACAAAATAGAGAAACACACCTATATAGCATGGCTCTTTTGAGGATTAAGTGAAAAAAGATTATGTCAAAGAGCATTACAAATTACCCTTATTACACAAGTGTTAGTCATTGTAGTCATTTTTATAATAAATATTTAATTATGAGCTTAAACTTTGTTCCACCAGAAAGTCATTTCTACTTTCCTCTTCATAAGCAGCTTTTCTGTTGTTTGACCCCTGAGTAAGTTTTCCAGACCTGGTTTATTTATTTATGTTTAGATTAATAGTCAGCTTTTCACAGTGGGGCACTGGTGACAATCCCTTCTTTTGGACAAAACCCTAGCCTCACTCATCTACATGAGTAACTTCTAGGGGTGTCGAAAGCTATGTTAGGTACAACCAACTGCTTTAACGCACACATTCCTTACAGATTTGGAACAAAATCTCAAAGTCAGAAGAGGACATATTAAATATTTGAGCTTGCTATCTTTCAGTCAGTTGCCATCATTTATTATAATATTTTATGTTTGCTTATTTGATGTGGTCAAAGATTCTGCCATACATTAAGAGAGCTTAACAATTTTTGTAAAGGATTGCTATAAATAACTTACTAAAAGGTTGCCACACAAAGAAACTTTGTATGGAATTCTCTTTGATCTGAAGATCGGTTGATGTCTATAATGAGACCTGATATGCCAAAAAAAAAAAAAAAAATTCCTTTAGAACAGTTGATAAACTGTGCACAGAAGCTAGCCTTAGATTACATAAAGAATAGAATTAAAGGTAACAGCTGAATCTGAATCTGATAAATTTAGAAGCAGTTGGGAAAAATGACATTTTTATTAAAATATAATAGGCATCTTGAGGTCTCTAAAGCTGATAACAATGTTTGAAAAATGCTTTTGTTGCACTGTATTAAGTCTTACAGAACAAACTGTCATTTTTCTCAATTAATTGATTCTAAAATAAAACCTTTCTAAACAAGTAAAACAACAACTTACATGGTATTAACTTTTGTGTCAGGATTGAATAAAGCAGTATTTGAAATTTAAGACTTTTTATTACTTGTTTTCAAAAATTTTTATTAGTGTGTACCATACAGTTGTGGAGTGTTGATGATAAAATTTCTCAATATGAGTATTTTCAATGCAGTCTGTCTTTATAATTTACTCATCAGAAATACACCACCAAATATTGACTTATTGAGTCACATAAACAAATTTTGAAGCTTTGAACCCCTTTGTATCTAAATGAGATAGCATCTGTTGAGATGGATGGGAGAATTCTCTGGATGGTATTGCTTGGTTGCCTAGCAATCAGTCACCTGATGTTTTGGGGGAACCGGGCAATGAGCAAAAATTCTGACCAAAGAGAAGCCACAACATTTTTTACAAATGATAAGTGCATGTACAGTAACAACTGTTTTAGCTTTTGCTTGGGTGTATAAAGTATTTGAAACAGGTCAAGAGGGCCTTTGGATAAGCTTCACTATTAAGAAAGAGGAATCTGGTAAGAGTTATTAAGCAGATTCTTTGATGTTTTTGAAAGATAGAGATCATATTCTAGGGAGATATCTAAGAATCAAAGATGTTCATTGCCTATGAAATGAACTGTAATGACATTGGGTAAATGGCATTTTGAAGAGATGTTCTTAGGCATCATTCTTAGTAGAAAATTTCAACTTACATGAATGATTACCTTTAATTAAGTAAGATAAGGAAATAAACAGCTTTCTACTCAGAGAAGGATAAAAAATATGATCATCATAAGTAGGGCATTGATAGTTTGGTTTAAACATGCCGTAGATTTTTTAAAGGAAAGGTTAGAATGAATAAATACTCATTGCTTCAGATTAATTCCCGTTATATAGCGTCCTTTTCTAGAAAATTTGTGACTTCCTGATGTAATAGTTTTGTGACAGAAACACTGAAGCCACCTAACATGACATTACCAAATATACTATTATTATATCAGAGTTATAATGAAGCTAAAATTCTTAGACTAGTTTATATAAGAGTAAGTATGAGCTATAATTTAAACTTTTATTTAACAACAAATTGTTGATGAATAGCTGAATCTAATAACATAGTGGAATGGTAATTCCCACTCCTCCTGTTTTTTAAAAATCCTCCTTAGAATAAGGTAGGGCAAAAATAAATATACAATATAATAATTGGCCTATATAATAAGTTTCTGTAAAAACATCTTCAAAATGTATATAAAATTAGTATTTTGTAAAAACTCTCCAGAATGCTGTCTAAACATATTATAAAAAATATTTCAGAACTTATGTGCTTCTCTCTCATTAATATTAAACTTAATTATTTACATTTAATTTAAGTTTAATGTTTAATTTTTAAACAATGAATATTAGGGTTGTTAAAACTGAGATAACAATCATATAACATAAAGTTCAAAATTTTAAAAACTTAAAGCATACAACTCAGTGTTTTTAGTATATTAACAAGTTTGTGTAATTATCATCACTAAAAATAATTTTAGTTTATTTTCATTATCCCAAAAAGAAGTCATATATTTATTAGCAGTCACTCCCATTCTTCCCTCCTGCCAAGCTCATGGCAAGCACTAATCTACTTTCTGTTTCAATGGATTTGTTTATTCTGAATATTTTAAATACATAATATATGTAATATTATATGTTTGGCTTCTTTCACTTAGCATAATGTCTTCAAGTTTCACTCAGGTTGTAGCATGTATCAATTCTTCAAACCTTTCTATAGCTGATAGTGTTTCACTGTATGGATAAACCACATCTTGTTTATCCGTTCATTGGCTGATAGACATTTGGGTTGTTTTCATGTTTTGGTTATCATGAATAATGCTGCTATATTTACTCATATACAGGTTTTTGCTTAGACTTATATTTTCATTTCTTTCAGTTATTTACCTAGAATTGCTGGATAATATGTTAACCTTAGCTTTAACTACAGGCACCTGCCACCACGCCCAGCTGATTTTTTTGTATCTTTAGTAGAGACGGGGTTTCATCATGTTGGCCAGGCTGGTCTCAAACTCCTGACCTCATGAACCACCTTCTTTGGTCCCTCAAAGTGCTGGGTTATAGGCGTGAGTATTTAGCTTTTTAAAGAACTGCCATTTTTGTTTTTTCCTCAGCAGTTGCACTGTTTTGCATTTCTACCAGCAATACATGACGGTTCCATTTTATCTGTATCACTCTCAACAGTTTGTGAATAGCCATCCATATTCTTCAGAGAAATGTTTATTCAAGACCGCTGCTCAGTTGTAAATCAGGTGGTCTTTTTGTTTATTTGTAAGAGTAGCTTGTAGTAAGTGTTGAAATTAGAAAATGTGACTCCTCCAAGTTTGTTCTTTTTTAAGATTATTTTGGCTACTCTGTGTCCTTTGCAAATCCATGTGAATTTTAGGACTAGCTTATCCAAATCTGCAAAAGAAAAAGGAAGTTGGAAAATCAATAGAGGTTACATTGAACCTGTGGATCAATTTGGGGATTATTGACATCTTAACAATGTTAAGTCTTCAATTTATAGACATGGAATACCTTTCCATTTATTTAGGACTTCTTTAAATTTTTCAACAATATTTTGAAGTTTTCAGCGTACACATCTGGTACTTCCTTGGTTAAATTCATTTAAGTATTTTATTCCTTTTGATGTTTTAGTAAATAAAATTATTTTCTTGATTGTATTTTAGGATTGTTCACTACTAATTTATAGAAATTTAACTGATTTTGTGTTAATCTTATATTCTGGAATCTTGCTGAACTTATTACCTACCTCTAATAATTGTTTTGTGAATATTTCAGTTTTTTATTATATAAAATTATGTTATCTGTGAATGTAGTTATACTTCCTCCTTTTCAATCTAGATATGTTCTCTTTTTCTTTCCTAATTACCTTGACTAGAACTTATAGTATGATGTTGAATTGAATTGTGGAAAGTGTCATCCTTGTTTTATTCCAGAACTTAGGGAGAGAACTTTCAGTCTTTCACAATTAAGTATGATGCTAGCTATACATTCTTCATAGAGGCCCTTTATCAAACTGAGGAAGTTACCTTTTCTTAGTTTGTTGAGTATTTTTATCATAAAAATGTTAAAATATTGACACTTTTTCTGTATATATTGAAACAACCTTGTCATGTTTGGCCACTTAATTTTCTGTGCTATTAATATGACTAGCTGGTGATTGGACAGATATTTTTTCTTAGGTGACTGAAGCTAAAACAAAATCTCTCACGGGCTCTCTGTGTGTGTTTTGGGAATGCCTTCAACGCTAAGCAAAGGAGTTTACAACTGTCTTATCTCTCCTTACTGCTTGTGTAGAGCCTTAAGATTAGCCAGAAGTGAGAAATTAGGGCCTTCGCATGTCTTTCCTGAGTATGCGGACAATCCTGGTCATGAATATGGCTTTCTAGGTTTTCAATAAGATGTTGGAGCTCTTCAAAACCCTTGTTCCTCAAAGTATCTCCTTCAGCCTTTCTTCCCAAGTTTTAAAATTAGTTGTATGTCCCAACTGTTACCGATTACCAGTAGGCAGCCATGACCAATAACATTTGTTATGTAATTTGACAAAAATCCTTCCTCAGATATTCACCTAAGCAATGAAAAAATTCTAAGTTAGATAAGATAATGGCAAGCCCTTTGACTTGAGGATCCACCAGACAGGTCAACTGAACAACCACATTCTTTGTGAAAATGAGATCTGTTCTCTTCCCTCTGACATTGCTATTTGTACAACACTTGGAAAGTGAGCTTTTGTCATTGAGGCTATATTTGAGTCAGATGTTGAAAAATGGGAACAGAGTGATTTAAAACACTACAAAGCTCTTTCTTTACCAAGAGTTCACCAGCTTTTTCTTAAGAATTCCCTTAGCTGCACAAGCTTCTGGCTAATTTCCAGAATTTCAAAAATGTTGACTATAACATATATCACCAATGTTTTATGGAGGGATAAACTTTTGGTCTTCCTTACTTTGCTGTTTCTGTTAACATCATCCCCTTGAGGATTTATTATTATTATTATTATACTTTAAGTTCTAGGATACATGTGCACAACGTGCAGGTTTGTTACACATGTATACATGTGCCATGCTGGTGTGCTGCACCCAGTAACTCGTCGTTTACTTTAAGAAATAATATTGAATATCCACTAATGAGGAGTCAAACTAAACATTAATTTCTTGATATAGTACATTTGTTTATTACAAAATGAAACAGAAACATATAATCTACATCATATTCCATGCTTTGGTTTCTTTTTATCTCTCACTAATTGAAAAGAGAATTTACATACTTCTGATGTAGTTATAAACTTGTATGATCTCTGTATATGCTGTTCTTTTAAAAAGTATATTTCAAATGTTCTGAGATATTGCGAATAACCTGGGGTCAAATGACTAGTAATTGCCCAAACTGGAATTACTTCCAAATTATACTTTCTCCAACACCACACATTTAAAAATTATGTGGGAGGGCGGAGCAAGATGGCCGAATAGGAACAGCTGCAGTCTCCAACTCCCAGCGCGAAGGACACAGAAGACCGGTGATTTCTGCATTTTGAACTG
>NW_012115167.1:409514-422496 GCF_000951035.1 Colobus angolensis palliatus
GCACGTTATGCACATGTACCCTAGAACTTAAAGTATATTAAAAAAAAATAAAAACAATAAAAAAAAATAAAAAAAAAAGAAAATAAATAAATAAATAAAAATTATGTGTACATGCTTCAGTGACAGATGCTTAGTGAAGGAATCATTTCTCTAATTAAGCAGTTTATGGAATTAATGCAATGCAATTCTGAAATGTTACCCCAGTCTATCATCTCAGGAGGACCCTCATTAAAATAATTCCTTAATGTAATGGTATAAATGGATTCTCCAATATTTTAGGCTTGTCTCTGAGGAAGAACTTGCCTGAAACCTTTGATGTTTTATAATCAGAGAACCTTTTTGATCTTTTCTTGGTTATACCAATTTTGCATGATATTCCCCAGTCAATAATAATTCTATCATACTGAAATCACTCTGCTTTATTCTTGGTGGTCATCAAAGAATATTTGTTTTAGCCAAATTAATTGTCTGTGGAATAAGTGTAACTATGGGGTTAGTCTCTCTGAAAGGTTTAAAAGCTGGTGTTTATCTAAATTTCAAGTATCTCTTGGGTTATATTTGTTTAAGCTTTTATTTCCATCTTTGAGGGAAAACAAAAGTCATATTACTATTGAAAATTTATATGTATCAGAGTTTGGAGATACTAAAATACATAAGAAGTCTAGACAACCAAAGAGAACAGAAATGTGCTTGCTTTAAAAATAAGCTATTGCTCTTTGAGTTGTACAGGAAATGAAATACCTCCATCTATTGTCCTGAAGAGCCATCAGCGTTTTGAATCACTGTGAGGGTGGTAATCAGAAGCAGTCTTTTGTGGAAAAGAATGTCTGAATGGATGGTGGGGAAAAATAGGTTTCAAGACAGGACCTTTTGTTTTGGTTTGTTAATCTGTTTTTAACTCTTTACGAGATCATTGTGAGTATCTTTGGGAATTAAGTATGAAAGATGTTTTAAAACCATAGACATAAGTACATTTATTACCCATATCAGTAATTTTAATAATTCTTGAGTGAGTGTAGCCATGTGTCACATCAGGTAGAGCTGTTGAGAGGAGATTTCCTAGTGGCCCCTTCTCCTGTAGTTTGTCTGCAATCACAGCCACTTTTCTAGCCCTGTCATTAGAAAGGGGAGAGTAAGTCATAATTCTTAGAAATGCTCCTTCTAATATGTTATAGGTTCAATTGAGACAAAGAAGACTAATGTCTATTACTATTATAAAAATGTGCATTCATTAGGATTCTGTTTGCAAGTAATAGAGATTGAAATTGAAGCACCTTAGGCAAACCAGGGATGTTTGAGCCATATAACCAAATTTCAAGAAGAACAATGTTGGAGATGGCACAAGAGTGGCTGGAGTCTGGGTTTAGATGCCATCAGAATTTCCTCAACATTTGACTCTGATTTTCTCTGCATGTTGGCTTGTTTACTTGTTAGGGGTATGGCTGTCAGCAACGTAAGAAAATATTCAAAAATCCTCAGGCTGGGAAGAGTTTCTATTTAGGAACCAAATGTCAGTCCATTTGAATGAACCATAAGGAATAAGATGGAAAGAAGTAGGAGCCCAGGATGTAGAGTCAGGCAAAAGTTCAATCTTGAAGACTATGCTAGACCACACTTACAAAGAGTGTTTTTGGGATTCTGTTCAAGACCACATTTTCAGAGTGTTTTTAGGCTTCTGATCAAGATTGCATTTGAGTTTATATTCAGCCCTTGAATTCTAAACAAATAACTAATGATACATAAAATGTAACATTAAAACATAGCAACAAACCAAAAATAGTTGGGCTCCAAAGCAAGCTAAATATTTCTGAAGACCAAAAACAGAGCAGAAAGACAAATCAGTGAATGAAGCTGAAGTCATGAGCTTGGTAGTATGTGAAGCAGGGCACTGTCAGTGGGGGCCAGGAACTGACTCCTGGAGGGTAATAGGGACTGCTTGTGGTGAATTCATGGGGAACCACAGCCAGGCTCATTGCCTGGGGACAAGGGCTGTCTGGAGGCTCTCTTGGATGTCTTCCTGCCTCAATTCTAGAACACAGGAAGGCATATAATACCAAACTATCCTACCAAATCAAGAATGTTTGTGAATTATCCTCTAGAGAATAGAAGAGGGAAAATGTCCAAATTCATTCTGATGAATTCAGTATAATATTGACACCAAAACGAGACAATAAAAGTCTAAGAAAGAAAATGATAGATGAATTTTACTTACGAATTGGATGCAGAAAATCTCCCCCAAATACTAATATATTTAACTAAGCAGTGCATTAAAAAATACATTATGACCATGCATAATTAATCTTACAAAGCAAGAATGCTTCAATATTAGAAATGCTGTTATAATAATAATATATGATTAATAGATTAATAAATCTATGTGATTATCTCAGTAGAAGCAGCAAAAGTAAATATGATTCAACACAGTTTTATATATTAAAAATGAAAGCTCTTAGCAGATAGCATAGCAAATAAAATATGCTACTTCTGTTGTTTTCTATGTCTACCTCATACTCATTCTTAAATCCCCTTTTTCTTACCCACTTCTCACTATTGAGACTGCAAAAGCTTGGTGAATCAAATGGAGGATATGGACACAAACGACTGAAAAAGCCAACTACCCACTTTTCCAGCTTCTCTTGTGTAACAGTGGGCAGATGACTCAGGCCAGGCCAATGAGGTGTAAGGAGAATTCTGATGGCAAAGAAACGACTTTCCTCCCTAATAAAAGAAGAGACAGATGATTCATTTTTATGTGCCCTGGTTACAGCCTGTTTCCTCCCTATGACCATAATTATATGTGGATGTGATGCTTGGAATATGCCATAAAGGAATGTCAGACATCTTGATCCAGGGAAACTCCCACCCCTGGAACCACCAATCTTCAAATTATTTCTGTATAACATAATTAAATATTTTTATTGCAAACCTAAATGTTAGATATTCTTACTTTTGGTCAAAAGTGTTTCTAATTGATACAGAATGAAATTTTCTTAATGTAAGAAAAGTGTCTATTCAAATTCTCCCACAAGTATCATACTTATTGATAATAGGTTAGAAGTTTACCACTTAAACTCAGGAATGAAAATGATGCCATTTATAACTTTTTCTACTCAATGTAATACTACAAGTACTAGTTTGTCTAGTGAGATAAAGTTGTACAAATTATGAAGGAAAATAAAAAAGTCTTTAATTTTCTATCATATGATTGCTTTTATAAAAAACTGAAAGTTGTATTTATATATAACTACTAAGAGAATTTTGAAATTTTACTAGATTTTTAGGTAAACTAAAAAAAATTACATAACTACTATCCACCGCTAAAAAGAAATGGATAAATATAATAATATTACATAATAGTGATGAAGTACTCATGAATAGCTCTAAAATGTCTCAATACTTTTAAGGGGATATTTTCAAAATATTCCTGAAGTACGTAAGACTTGAATAAAAGGAGAACTACACAAAGTTTAGGAATTAAAAACTCTTAAAGAAGTACCAGTTTATCTCAAATAAATATATATTTTCAATGCAATCTCTATTCAAGACCTAAATGGATTTATTCAGGGTCTTGATAGCTCCTCATGAAACTCATATGATGGTATAAAAGACCAAGAATAGCTGAGACAATTTTGAGAAAGATGAGATAGAGGGACTTTATCACACTTGTTTAACAACTTATTAATTATGATTATATAATATAGAAATTGCTTGAAGTTAGGCAAATAGAAAAATTGGGAAATTTTAAGGAAATCTAAACATCTATGTGGAAACTTAATATATTTCAGAGGTGTCATTAAAACTGTTGGGAAAGAATGAATAAATGTATAAACAGTTCTGGGAAAATTAGTTATCCATATGAAAAACAACTGGAATCCCATTTCATCCAGAATAAACAATAAGGTGGCTGAAAAGCTAAAAATGGAAAGACTGACCTTTGACCTTTTTAACAGAAATTATGAGAAAATATTTTCATAGTCTTGGGCTAAGGAATAATTTATGCAGTTACAAAACAATAAATACTAAAGAAAAAAGATGGTTAAATTAACTTTGTTAAAATTAAATTTCTGGTCTTCAAGACATACCATTACCAAAAATAGAATACATGCTATAGGTTGAGAGAAAAATATCTGAAATGTCTTAAAGTATCTAAAATGTATCTGACAAAGAATTAGGATCTAGAATTAATGAATGATTCCTACAAATGAGGGAGGATATCAATAATAATACACCAGTAAGTGAACAAAGGAGACCAAGAGGGACCAGAAAGAGAAACTCAATCTACACATATGAATATTCTCAATCTCACTGATTGTTTGGGGGAAATGCAAATAAAAAAACTGAAATTCCATTCAAAACCATGGAATTTGAAAAATTAAAATCTAGTTTTACAGTTCAATGAGTTGATAAGGATGTGGAACAATGACAATTCTCATTTGTGCTAGTAGGAATGTTCACTGAAGACATTGCAGTAGAATTTAGCACAATACAGCAATGTGAGTTATGGCCTTGACCCTCACATTATTTATACATCCTACAGAAAGTTCTTATAGCACAGGATTGCAAGTAAGATGTTCATGGCAACCTTGCTTGTCATAGTGAAGACTGAAAAATACCTAAATGTCCGTTAAAAAGAACAGATAAATGTTATGACTTCATAGAATACTATAAGTGGTTCAAATCAATGAACTAGAACTATGTTATTACACCTTAAAAATACAACACTGAGCAGAAAAATCAAGTGTCCTAATAATGGGCAAATTATGCTATTTATGTAGAGTTTGGAAGCAGGAAGAACCCTTCTGTATAATGTTTCTGCATATATACATGAATAATCATAGATTGAAAACATGCATGAGAATGATGAATATCAGCTTCAAGACAATGTTCCCTCTGGGGAAAAATAAAGGAAGAGGATTGGGGAGAAATGCATAGAAACTTCAATTATCTGAAAACATTTTATTTAAGCTGAGAGTGTGTGACTTGGATTTTTATTAAAGCATTTGAGATTTTGTATCCCTGAAGTGTTTCACAAGGATCTATTATCTTTCCCTCCTTCCCTACATTGACTTATCTGCCTATCTGATGCACATATGTCAAAATAGATAATAGATCTATAAGTATTATGTTATTTCTCTCTACTTTGCTAAATATTTTAAACGTTTAATTTTCTAAACAGTTATGCTTGCTGCTGTCTGGATAATGCCTCAGGGGATAATACGGGGTGTGAGATGCCACTGAGCCTTATTACAGTAGCATATGAATGAAAATAGTGAATCTGAAGAAATTTTGAAAGTTGTATGGACGTCTGTAGAAACTGAAAGTAAACATTTAGGAAAAGGCTGATACATCATGTTTCTGCCATGAGTCTCTGAGGGAATAATGAAATAAATGATTTCTATTGCCAGAAAGCACATGCGGAAAGGCTCAGGCTGATGGGGGCAAGGTGAGCCCCTATTTCTCTGAATTTTAATATTAATAGTTTATATTTCTTGAAACATTCCTTGATGTGTTGTATATCCTACTAAGTGCATTCTGAAACCTTTGTTACCGAGTTCATCAGAAGGTGTTTGTGGCTTGTCTCCTGAAGATCCCAAGGTAAAATTTTCTGTTTATAAAACATGTAGGCTCTTTCAAATGGTCTGTACAAATTATTGATATAATGAACTGGCCTGCATGAAGTGCCTAGGAAAGATCCATTACTTGATTCTTCCTGAGGCAGCATGGGCTTTGAGCTGCAGAAATGCTGATTGGATTGAAACAAGGCTTGCAGCGAGAATCATCTGTTAGAAAAAAGATGTTGCCTAAAGATGCCAAAGAGAGGTTACAGAATTTGCTGATGTGCATATTGGAGAGGGCTGTAAAGGGGGTGACGGGCAATGCTTTTGTTATTGATAAGAATCCAAGTGAAAAATGTGTATTACAGGCACTTTTTACCCTAGGATGACATCTGTGGATGCTGCTAACTGATCAGAACTTGATGCAGGTTGCTTTGTGGTCATTTTGTTTCTGTGGTAATTCTAGATGTAGGGGTTTCTTTTTGTTTTTCACTTCTTATGTATCTTTAGTCATAGCAGGAAGGCACAACAAACAGTCTTTCCCACCTTCATAACCCAAAATTACTTAAGACTTTGCCATAGTACTACTTATTTCTGCCTGATCAAATTCCTAGCACGTAACAGAAGCTGCTGCTTTCATTCTTGTATTGCTGAACCTATTCATATAACAGAGTATGAACAGACTAGTGGATACCACTAAATATTAGTAAAGTGAGCAAATGAGACTGCTTTAGATAAAAAGGCTCACCTTATAGGACATTTGAGACTCAACTCTAAATCAATCTTATTGGAGTTGTGCCTTTTTTCCAGTTTTGTTATATATTTTTTTAAATTTTAAAACAAGGTCTTGCTTTGTTGCCTAGGCTGGTGTTGAACTCCTGGGCTCAAGTGATCCTCCCACTTTGGCTTCCCAAGTTGCTAGAATTGCAGGCATGTGGGCACCACTCTACTTGGTCAGTTTTGATATTTATAGCCCCATCTCTTATTCTAAATCATCAAGGATGAATATATGTTTAAAACTAAAGTAAATATAATTTTAGTTTTGAGCAGTTTTTTTGAGACCTATGGAGAAAATAGCTATCTGTGATAACTTGAGTCAAGATTTAAGATTTTACTAATATATTTTATTCATTGAGATCAGACACAAATTATGTTTTATGAGGTAGGTTTCAAGAATTCATCAGTTGAAATATAAATAAAAAACAAACCAAACAAAAAGCAAATGAGAGCTTAATAGTAGAAGAGGGAAAGATTCAAAGGTGTGATTATCCTTTCCTTGTATGAAAGTATACCTTTCATAAATTTTATATGGATAATGTTTGCAAAATTATAATCAGACATTTCACGGTATTTCTGATATGCATTTTTAGCAATCACAACCAGCATCTTGTTTGATACAGGGGAAATTACAGAAAGAATTTATCTTTATATGAATAGTATAGTACTTTGATCACAGATTATCAAGGTCATGAGGGAGTCTTGAAGGTCATTTGTTATTATTCCATTTATTATTGAAGACTTTTGCTTTTATCATCTATTGAATCAAACACATTCTTGGGTACAATCAAGTAGTCTAAAATTTGCTTGTACTTCTGGAAAAAGTACAGCCTCACACAAAATAACCTCTTGAGACCCTCCCCATCTCCCTTCGAAAATGACAGACAATCTCGCACCTTCCAGGCCCTTCTGCTTGCCTGTTACATACTTATACAGAGTTTATTCTTCCAGAGCAGGATTTCCCAACCTTGGTGCTATTGATTTTGGGCTGGGTAATTCTTTGTTTCTGGGCCTGTCTTGTGCTTGCCTCGATCCACTAGATGCCAGTAGTATCCACCCACACAGTTGTAACAACTCAAACCCAAAATGTCTCCAAATATTGCCAACTGTCCCCGGGGAGGGCAAAATTGCTTCTGGTTGAGAATAACTGTTCTAAAGAGATGCTTACATGGGCCACTAAGGGGAAAAATGGTGAACAAACTCTAAGTCTGCAACCTCACTAATATTTGGATTAGGTTTTTATGCATATAAATATATTTGGGGTTATACTAAAAAACTTATGATGTAGGGACCTTTTTTAATAGAAATATTCTGTCACGGGACTCACCTTCTATGTTCTGACTCTGACAGCAGTATCAATATGTGAACCACTTTTCCATGCTGGAGGCTGAAAATACTGCCATGAATGAAAAACAGTTTCTTCTCTGAAACAGAAGGCACTCCTGGGACTTTACGTAAATCCTTGACCAAAATGAAACTTAACATAGATCAGCATTAACTGTGTACCCTATATCAGTGATGAATATTACTACTGGCATTCATTAATGAAAGACATCATATGTGTGTATATTTATTCCTATGAATAAGAATCTTCCTTGCTCTACTCTTCTTGTATCATTATTAAAGGATGAATAATACTCAGAAAGGTGGTTAAAGCTACTTAATTGGGATATGAATAAATGAAATGCTCAATTAAGAAGGCCAAATGCCAAGGATTTAAATTAGTTTAATGCTTTTCTAGGACTTGACATGATGCATTACTGGTGGCTGGCATTTGCAAAATGCTTTGCTTTATGAGACACAGGGTTAATTGTTAAGCTTTGGCTTAAAACAATCCAATCTATTATCACTTTGTTTTACATATATATTTTTTTCATGTTTAAATTTGTAGAGAGGAGTCCTTATTTTAATAAGGTGTTTCCTAACTTAGGATATTCCAAACCTTTATTATTCACAAATACTCTTATTTGATTCCAAGTTCCATATATTTTAATATACTGTGCAGCTACAAGATTGAAATGATTTCTTAATTGGCATCTTTCAGGTTTTTCTGTGGCTTGCATAAATTAAGAAAATGTTATTCTGCTTATCAGGAGTGAGCTGGTTGTAGCTTGTGATGTTTGTGCTGGTCTTTAAAATATCAGCCATATAATCATTTATTGTCCAATCAAATAAATTGGAATGCTTCTAATACTGGCTGAACTTTCAGGCTTTTTTGTGACGTAAAATAATAAAAAATAGAACAGTAATAAAAACCAGTTGTACTGATGCATGACATAGATTTGCATTGCTCAGATTTGTTCTGCTTGTCATTCCTCCAACTATTTCAGAAAAAGCCATCTAAAGTAGAAACTTGGTAAGATTTTTTTTTTAAATAAAGCTTATGGACAATACTCCTTAAAAGGATATTTAAAAAAAATTTTTGAGGTATGTATTTTTAGAATTCTTTGAATACTCTGAAATAAAAGCATAGGTAGAATCATATATTTTTAGAAGAGATGGTGATTTTATGGGTAATTCAACATAAAGATTTCATTTTACTTATGCGGATACTGAAATTAAGATAGATTAATAGACCTACAAAAGGCCTCTCAGATAGAATAGGCATAATAAAGAACTACTAATTCCTTATCTATTGGTATTGGTTTTCTTGCACATGACCTTTCTATATGAACTTCGGGGTTATCTTTTCTGATCATATTATTATGTGTTTTAAAGTCAGGGATACAGAAGGCTATAATAATCTTTTCTTCATAGCCAAAAGTTTGCATGTCAGTTTTAAGGGTTGTTTTAATGGTCCCTGATATATTATGACATTTGGAGATTCACATGCACATCACAAGTGCAACTGGACACAGGTAAGTTGTATGACCCAAGTGTTCAACTAGAATTTGATTCCTTTCTGTCTCTAAAGGAATATGTTTTGAGATTTATATAAAGAAAATACCTTTAGCATTGTTTTTACATCCACCAATAAGATTTTTTTAAAAATATAATTTAATCTTATTGTTTCAATTCTGGGAAGTGGGCACATGGGGTTTGTTAAACTGTTCTATGTATTTTTTGTTTTGTTTTCAAATAAATTAATTTTGTAAAAGTGAAATTACATGTTAAAATATTTTTGCTACAATAAAGCTAGTATTGCTCAATAGAATATTGTCTTCTTATGATATATGTTCAGTATAACTTCAAGGGATAGAAACTTGCTACTATGAACATTCTTAGAAAAAATAATTCTATAACAATATAGTAACATCAGTAACAATGTAGACATTAGGTCTCTCTCCCTTATGGTGGTATATAGTGTATATGAGGAGGTATCTCATTGTGATTTTGATTTACACTGCCTCATGACTAATGATGTTGAGCATCTTTTCATGTGCTTTTTCATCATTTCTATATCTATTCAAATTTCTTGCCCATTCTAAAATTAGGTTATTCCACTCCTAGATACATGACCAATAGTAAGTAAAAAACATCATGCAAAATTTTGAATATAATGTCTCTATTAGCTTTATCCATAATAGTGAAAAGAGAAAACAATCCAAATGTCCATTAACTGAATAATGGATAAACAAAATGTGGTATTGTTTTATTGCCAAATGATATTTTACATGTAATAAAATATCATTTGACAATAAAAGTAAATTATTATATGTGAAATATTGTTTGGCAGTAAAAGTAAATAAAGTATTGACATATGTTACAACATGGATGAAATTTGAGAGCATGCTAAGTGAAAAAGAAATAAAAAAATACATGACTACACATCATATAATTTCATTTATATAAAATTGCTGGAATAGGCAAGTCAATGGAGACAAAGTAGATTAGTAGTTGCCTAGGGCTAGGAAGAGAGGGAAATGGGGTATAACACTAAAGGGTATAATTTTTGTGGAGCAGGGGTGGTGAAAAGATTCTAAAATTAGATAACTGGTTGTCACATGGGTTTGTGAATGTATTTGTTTGTTCTCACACTGCTAATAAAGACATACCAGAGACTGGATAATTTATAAAGGAAAGAGATTTAATGGACTCACAGTTCAGCATGGCTGGAGAGGCCTCAGGAAACTTACAATCATGGCGGTAGGGGAAGCAAACACATCCTGTTTCACATGGTGACAGCAAGAAGTGCCGAACAAAAGGGGGAAAAACTCCTCATAAAACCATCAGATCTCATGTGAACTCACTTATTATCAGGAGAACAGCATTAGTGTAATCACCCCCATGATTAAATTCCCTCTCTCTAGGTCCCTCCCACAACAAGTGGAGATTAGGGGAACTACAGTTCAAGCTGAGATATGAGTGGGGTCACAGTCAAAGCATATCAGCGAATATACTAAAAAATTGAATTGTAAACTTTTTTAGTATATGTGCTGCAAAAGAGAGCCATGAACTGTAAACTTTCATAGGATAAATTTTATAGTGTATGAGTTGTATCTCAATAAAGCTGTTTGAAAAAAGGGGGAAAAACTATATACTTATTAAAAAATAATAGAATTTTCTTCTTTAATAGTTCACCAAATAATAAAAATGACAGTATTTTTTTATTATTATACCTTAAGTTTCTAGGGTACATGTGCACAACGTGCAGGTTTGTTACATAGGTATACATGTGCCATGTTAGTTTGCTACACCCATCAACTTGTCATTTACATTAGGTATTTCTCCTAATGCTATCCCTCTCCTAGTCCCCTACTCCCTGACAGGCCCCAGTGTGTGATGTTCCCCACCCTGTGTCCATGTGTTCTCCTTGTTCAACTCTCACTTATGAGTCAGAACATACGGTGTTTGGTTTTCTGTCCTTGTCATAGTTTGCTTATAATGATGGTTTCCAGCTTCATCCATGTCCCTGCAAAGGACGTGAACTCATCCTTTTTTATAGCTGCATAGTATTCCATGGTATATATGTGCCACATTTTCTTAATCCAGTCTATCATTGATGGGCATTTGGGTTGGTTCCAAGTCTTTGCTATTGTGAATAGTGCCGCAATAAACATACATGTGCATGTGTCTTTATAGTAGCATGATTTATAATCCTTTGGGTATATACCCAGTTATGGGATCACTGGGTCAAATGGTATTTCTAGTTCTAGATCCTTGAGGAATCACCACACTATATTCCACAATGGTCGAACTAATTTACCCTCCCACCAACAGTGTAAGTGTTCCTATTTCTCCACATCCTCTCCAGCATCTGTTGTTTCCTGACTTTTTAATGATTGTCATTCTAATACCATTGTCAGATGGTATCTCATTGTGGTTTTGATTTGCATTTCTCTGATGAGCATTTTTTCATATGTCTATTGACTGCATAAATGTCTTCTTTTGAGAAGCGTCTGTTCATATCCTTTGCCCACTTTTTGATGGGGTTGTTTTTTTCTTGCAAATTTGTTTAAGTTCTTTGTAGATTCAGGATATTAGCTCTTTGTCAGATGGGTAGATTGCAAAGATTTTCTCCCATTCTGTAGGCTGTCTGTTCACTCTGATGATAGTTTCTTTTGCTGTGCAGAAGCTCTTTAGTTTAATTAGACCCCATTTGTGTATTTTGGGTTTTGTTGCCATTGCTTTTTGAGTTTTAGTCATGACGTCTTTGCCCATGCCTATGTCCTGATTGGTATTGCCTAAGTTTTCTTCTAGGGTTTTTATGGTGGTAGGTCTTACATTTAAGTCTTTAATCCATCTTGAGTTAATTTTTGTGTAAGGTGTAAGGAAGGGATCCAGCTTCAGCTTTCTACATATGGCTACTCAGTTTTCCCAGCACCATTTATTAAACAGGGAATCCTTTCTTCATTGCTTGTTTTTGTCAGGTTTGTCAAAGATCAGATGGCTGTAGATGTGTGGGGTTATTTCTGAAGCCTCTCTTCTGTTCCATTGATCTATCTATTTGTTTTGGTACTAGTACCATGCCGTTTTGGTTACTGTAGCTTTGTAGTACAGTTTGAAGTCAGGTAGCATGATGCCTCCAGCTTTGTTCTTTTGGCTTAGTATTGTCTTGGCTATGCGGGCTCTTTTTTGATTCTATATGAAGTTTAAAGTAGTTTTTCCAATTCTGTGAAGAAAGTTAGTGGTAGCTTGATGGGGATAGCATTGAATCTATAAATTACATTGGGCAATATGGCCATTTTCACAATATTGATTCTTCCTATCCATGAGAATGGAATGTTCTTCCATATGTTTGTGTCCTCTTTATTTTGTTGAGCAGTGATTTGTAGTTCTCTTCGAAGCAGTCCTTCACATCCCTTGTAAGTTGGATTCCTAGGTATTTTATTCTCCATAGTAATTGTGAATGTGAGTTCACTCATGATTTGGCTCTCTATTATTGGTGTATAGGAATGCATGTGATTTTTGCACATTGATTTTGTATCCTGAGACTTTGCTGAAGTTACTTATCAGCTTAAGGAGATTTTGGGCTGAGATGATGGGGTTTTCTAAATATACAATCATGTCATCTGCAAACAGAGACAGTTTGATCTCCTCTTTTCCTAATTGAATGCTCTTTATTTCTTTATCTTGCCTGATTGCCCTGTTCAGAACTTCCAACACTATGTTGAATAGGAGTGGTGATAGAGGGCATCATTGCCTTATACCAGTTTTCAAAGGGAATGCTTCCAGTTTTTGCCCATTCAGTATGATATTGGCTGTGGGTT
>NW_012115167.1:422706-433425 GCF_000951035.1 Colobus angolensis palliatus
ATTGAGGATTTTCACATCAATGTTCATCAGGGATATTGGTCTAAAATTCTCTTTTTTTGTTGTGTCTCTGCCAGGCTTTGGTATCAGAATGATGCTAGCCTCATAAAATGAGTTAGGGAGGACTCCCTCTTTTTCTATTGATTGAAATATTTTCAGAAGAAATTGTACCAGTTCCTCTTCGTACCTCTGGTAGAATTCGGCTGTGATTCTATCTGGTACTGGACTTTTTTTGGTTGGTAGGCTATCAATCATTGCCCCAGTTTCAGAACCTGTTAGTGGTCTATTAGAGATTCAACTTCTTCCTGGTTTAGTCTTGGGATGGTGTATGTGTCCAGGAATTTGTCCATCGTGTCTCGATTTTCTAGTTTATTTGCATAGAGGTGTTTATAGTGTTCTCTGATGGTAGTTTGTATTTCTGTGGGATTGGTGGTGATATCCCCTTTATTATTTTTTATTGCATCTATTTGTTTCTTCTCTCTTTTCTTCTTTCTTATTCTTGCTAGAAGTCTATCTATTTTGTTGATCTTTTCAAAAACCCAGCTCCTGGACTCATTGATTTTTTGAAGGGATTTTTGTGTGTCTATCTCCTTCAGTTCTTCTCTTATCTTAGTTATTTCTTGCCTTCTGCTGTCTTTTGATTTTGTTTGCTCTTGCTTTTCTAGTTCATTTATTGTGATGTTAGGGTATCAATTTTAGATCTTTCCTGCTTTCTCTCATGGGCATTTAGTGCTATAACTTTCCCTCTACACACTGCTTTAAATGTGTCCCAGAGATCCTGGTACATTGTGTCTTTGTTCTAATTGGTTTCAAAGAACATCTTTATTTCTGCCTTCATTTCGTTATCTACCCAGAAGTCATTCTGGAGCAGGTTGTTCAGTTTCCATGTAGTTGTGCAGTTCTGAGTGAATGTCTTAATCTTGAGTTCTAATTTGATTGCCCTATGGTCTGAGAGACAGTTTGTTGTGATTTATATTGTTTATATATACTGAGGAGTGTTTTTCTACCAATTATGTGGTCAATTTTAGAATACATGCAGTGTAGTGCTGAGAAGAATGTATATTCTGTTGATTTGGGGTGGAGAGTTCTGTAGATGTCTATTAGGTCTGCTTGGTCCAGAGCTGAGTTCAAGTCCTGGATAGCTTTGTTAACCTTCTGTCTCGTTGATCTGTCTAATATTGACAGTGGGGTGTTAATGTCTCCCATTGTTATTGTTTGGGAGTCTAAGTTTCTTTGTACATCTCTAAGGACTTGCTTTATGAATCTGGGTGCTCCTGTATTGGGTGCATACATATTTAGGATAGTTAGCTCTTCTTGTTGAATTGATTCTTTTACTATTATTTAATGGCCTTCTTTGTCTCTTTTGATCTTTGTTGGTTTAAAGTCTGTTTTATCAGAGACTAGGATTGTAACCCCTGCTTTTGTTTTGCTTTCCATTTGCTTGGTAGATCTTCCTCCGTCCTTTATTTTGAGCCTATGTGCATCTTTGCACATGAGATGGGTCTCCTGAATACAGCACACTGATGGGTCTTGACTCTTTATCCAGTTGGTCAGCCTGTGTCTTTTAATTGGGGCATTTAGCCCATTTACATTTAAGGTTAATATTGTTATATGTAAATTTGATCCTGTCATTATGATGTTAGCTGGTTATTTTGCCCATTAATTGATGCAGTTTTTTCATAGCATCAATAGTCTTTACCATTTGGCATGTTTTTTGCAGTGGCTGGTACTGGTTGTTCCTTTCCATGTTTAGTGCTTCCTTCAGGAGCTCTCATAAGGCAGGCCTCGTGGTGATAAAATCTCTCAGCATTTGCTTGTCTGTAAAGTATTTTATTTCTCCTTCACTTATGAAGCGTAGTTTGGCTGGGTATGAGATTCTGGGTTGAAAATTCTTCTCTTTAGGAATGTTGAATATTGACTCCCACTCTTTTTTGGCTTGCAGGGTTTCTGTGGAGAGACCTGCAGTTAGTCTGATGGACTTCCCTTTGTGGGTAACCAGACCTTTCTCTCTGGCTGCCCTTAACATTTTTTTCTTCATTTCAACCTTGGTGAATCTGACAATTATGTGTCTTGAGGTTGCTCTTCTCAAGAAGTATCTTTGTGTTTCCTGATTTTGAATGTTGGCCTGCCTTGCTAGGTTAAGGAAATTCTCCTGGATAATATCCTGCAGAGCGTTTTCTAACTTGGTTCCATTGTCCCTATCACTTTCCAGTACACCAATCAACCGTATATTTGGTCTTTTCATGTAATCCCATATTTCTTGTAGGCTTTGTTCATTCCTTTTCACTCTTTTTTCTCTAATCTTGTCTTCTCAACTTATTTCATTAATTTAGTCTTCAATCACTGATATCCTTTCTTCCACTTGATCGAATTGGCTATTGAAGCTTGTTCATGAGTCACAAAGTTCTCGTGCTGTGGTTTTCAGCTCCATCAGGTCATTTAAGGTCTTCTTTACACTGTTAATTCTAGTTAGCAATTCATTTAGCATTTTTTTCAAGGTTTTTAGTTTGCTTGTGATGGGTTCGAACATGCTCATTTAGCTCAGAGAAGTTTGATATTAATGACCTTCTGAAGTCTACTTCTGTCAACTCGTCAAACTCATTCTCTGTCCAGCTTTGTTCCATTGCTGGTGAGGAGCTGCAATCCTTTGGAGGAGAAGAGGCGCTCAGTTTTTTGGAATTTTCAGCTTTTCTGCTCTGGTTTCTCCCCATCTTTGTGGTTTTTATCTACCTTTGATCTTTGATTTTGGTGACCTATACAGATGGGGTTTTGGTGTGGATGTCCTTTCTGTTGATGTTGATGCTATTCCTTTCTGTTTGTTTGTTTTCCTTCTAACAGTCAGACCCCTGAGCTGCAGGTTTGTTAGAGTTTGCTGGATATCCACTCCAGACCCTGTTTGCCTGGATATCACCAGTGGAGGCTGTAGAACAGTAAATATTGCTGCCTGATCCTTCCTCTGGAAGCTTTGTCCCAGAGGGGCACCCACCTGTTTGAGGTGTCTCTTGGCCCCTACTGGGAGGTGTTTCCCAGTCAGGCTACATGGGGGTCAGGGACCCACTTAAGGAGGCAGTCTGTCTGTTCTCAGAGCTTGAATGCCATGCTGAGAGAACCACTGCTCTCTTCAGAGCTGTCAGGGAGATTTAAGTCTGCAGAAACTGCTGCTTTTTGTTCTACTATACCCTGCTCCCAGAGGTGGAATCTATAAAGACAGTAGGCCTTGCTGAGCTGTGCTGGGCTCTGCCCAGTTCATGCTTCCAGGCCACTTTGTTTACACTGTGAGTTACTCAAGCTTCAGCAATGGCAGATGCCCCTACCCCTGTCAAGCTGTAGCATTGCAGGTAGATCTCAGACTGCTGTGCTATATCAGTGAGCAAGCCTCCACTGGCATGGGACCCACTGAACCAGGCATGGGAGGGTATCTCCTGGTCTGCTAGTTGCTAAGACTGTGGGAAAAGTGCAGTATTTGGTCAGGAGTATACTGTTTCTCCAGGTACGGTCTGTCATGGCTTCCCTTGGCCGGGAAAGGGAAATCCCCCCCACCCCTTGCACTTCCCGAGTGAGGCATGCCCCGTCCTGCTTCTGCTCACCCTCCGTGGGCTGCACCCACTGTCCAACCAGTCCCAATGCGATGAACCAGGTACCTCAGTTGGAAACGCAGAAATCACCCTCCTTCTGTGTTGATCTCGCTGGGAGCTGCAGACCAGAGCTGTTGCTATTCGGCCATCTTGGAAGGGACCCTTGAGAATTTCAAAATAAGTTTTAGAATCCTTACAATGAGAATAAATTGATTACCAGCTGATCAATACAATAGCCATTTTTTTACTGAAGTTATTAAAAATTAATATCTTTGTGTTAAAAACAAACGTTTTCACTTCCTCTGTCAGTAAATAGCATCATCATCTGTCTAGTGGCCTAAACCAGAGAATCACTTTCCATTTTCTTTATCTTCAACTCATACTGGAGTGTGAGGTTCTGTTGGTTATACCTTCTGGTTATCATTTGGCATTCTTTCCTTCCAATCATGCTGCCTCAGCCTTAGTTCAGAATTATAATATCTGGCCTACTCTGTAGCTGATAGGTCGGTGTGTGTATCTGGTAGATATTGTTCTAAACTGCATATATGATCTCAGTGACATCAATGATACAAGTTCACTTAGAGAGTAAAGACTAACATTTTCCTTAGGATCTGGAAGACCTTTTATATTATGAGCTCTGTCCATTCCCCAGCCCTACTTCCTATCATTCTCATATGACAACATACACTAGAGTTCAATGCACTTTTCATGCCATTTTGGACAAGTGAAATTTTTTTGAGGTTTCATTTTTGACTCATGAGTTAATAGATGTGTGTTGTCTACTTTTCAAATATTCAGTGATTTTCCAGTTACCTTTCTGTTACTGATTTCTAGTTTAATTCATTGAGTCCTGAGAACATACTTTGCACGGCTTTTATTCTTTTAAATTTGTCAGTGTATGTTTTATGGCCCAGAATGTGGTTTGTTTTGATGCATGTTTCATGTATGCCTGAAAACAATGTGTATTTTGACATTGGAAGGAGTATTCTATGAATGTCAAGTAGATCACATTGATAGTGCTATTCAGGTCATCTATATCTTTACTGATTTTCTGCCTGCTTGCTCTATCAATTACTGACAGAGATATGTTGAAGTCTCCAGCTGGAAGAATAGATTCATCTATTTCTTTTTGCAGTTTTATCTGGTTTTGCTTCTTGTGTTTTTATGCTTTTTTGAAAAGTGCATACACAGGATTATGTCTTTTTGGAGAATTGATCCCTTAATCATTCTGTACTGTCTCTATTCTGATAATTTTCTTTGTTTCAATGTCTGATTTGTCTGAAAGTAATATAATTACCCCAAATTTCTTTTGATTGGAGTTAGCATGATATATTTTTCTCCATATCTGTACTTTGAACCCATCTGAATCTTTATATTTAAGATATTTCTTATGTTTCTTATAGACAACATGCAGTTGAATCTCAGTTTTCATTTAATCCAATCTGACAATGTCTATATCTTATTTTATTAGTTTTAGAGATTTTATTAACTTTTAGAGACATTATTAACTACATTTCACAGTTTATTGTAGGGTCCAATTTTGGGTTGTACATTCTATGAGTTTTGACAAATACATAATGTCGTATATCCACCATCATAGTATCATACAGAATAATTTCAGTGCCCTAAAAATCCCCTGTGATTCATCTATTTATCTCTCCCCTCTTTCTCCTATCCATAATGGAACTCCTGGCTACTTCCAATCCTTTTATTGTCTCTATAGTTTTGGCTTTTATACAATATCATATAGTTGGAATTATACAGGGTGCAGGCTTTTCAAACGAACATCTTTTACTTAGCAATATGCACTTAAAGTCCTTCTTAAGTTCTTTAAGTTTTTTCATAGCTTGCTAACACACTTATTTTTATCAGCAAATGATATTAAATTTTGTGAATGTACCAGAAGTGTGTAATTGAAATTTGATGTAAAGAAACACATTTTTATTACTTTCAATTTTGGGTAATTATGAATAAAACTGTTATAAACATTTGTGTGCAGATTTTTTTTTAGATCTTTGTTGATTGCTTTCATCATAGTTTTATAGTTTTCATAATACAGATCTTATTGTTAGCTTTATAAATAAGTATTTAATTTTTTGGCTGGGTGCTGATGTAAATGCTGTTTTTCATGTCAAATTTCACTTGTTCACTGCTAGTATGCAGGAAAGCAATTGAATTTTGTTTATTAATCTCATTGTCCGGCACCCTTGCTATCATTGCTTATTGGTTCCAGGAAATTTTATTGTTGTTAATTCATTTAGATTTTCTACATAGTCAGTCATGTATCCTAATCTGTACATCTTATTTCCTTTTCTTTTCTTATTGCGTTAGTTAGGATTTCCAGTAAAATGATGAATAATAATTGTGAGAGGGGATATTCTTGTTTTATTCCCAGTCTTAAAGGGAATGTGCCAGTTTGTCACTATTGGGTGTTATAATAGATGTAGGTTTAAAAAACAAATTTTTAGAACAAGTTGTGGAAGTTCAGCTCTATTTCTAGTTTGTTGGGAGTTTTTATCATGGATAGGAGTGGAATTTTACACATGCTTTTTTCTGCATCTGTTGATGTGATCACATGGTTTTATTCTTTTGTGTGTTGATATGATGAATTACATTTATTTTTTAAATGTTTAAACGCTGTTGAATCAGCCTTATATGCCTGGAGTAGAACATGCAAGATTGTGGCATATAATTCTTTTTGTACATTGTTGAGTTTAATTTGCTAATATTTTATTGAGAAGTTTTGCATCAATATTCATGAAACATTTAAAAATATTTAGTGGCTGCCTTGGAGTTTACAATATGCAGCTTTAAAAACCTATAGCCTAGGCCGGGCATGGTGGCTCAAGCCTGTAATCCCAACACGTTGGGAGGCCGAGATGGGCGGATCACGAGGTCAGGAGATCGAGACCATCCTGGCTAACACGGTGAAACCCCGTTTCTACTAAAAAAAAAAAAAAACAACCAGACCAAAGGGACGGCACCTGTAGTCCCAGCTGCTCGGGAGGCTGAGGCAGGAGAATGGCATGAACCCGGGAGACGGAGCTTGCAGTGAGCTGAGATCCGGCCACTGCACTCCAGCCTGGGCGACAGAGCGAGACTCTATCTCAAAAAAAACAAAAACAAAAACAAAAGCTATAGCCTAATCCACTTTCAAATAACACTGTACAACTTCACATGTTGTGTAGATACTTTATAAGAAAGTATTCCCAGTTCTTCCTTTCAGTTCCTGTGAACTTGCTACAATTCGATTCACCTATCCATATGCTATAATGACCCAATACACTATTGCTATTATCACTTTTAACAAACAGTTATCTTTTAGGTCAATTAATAAATAAAAATTTTGTTACATTCATTTATTCTATTTCTCATACTTTTTATTTATGTAGATCCAAGCTCCTGATCTACATTATTTATGTCCTGCCTAAAGAACTTCTTTTGAAATTTCTTGCAGGGCAGGTCTGCTGTGTATGAATTCCCCTAATGCGTGTTTGTCTGAGAAAGGGTTTTTATCTCTCTCTCTCTCTTTTTTTTAAATTCTACTTTATGTTCTAGGGTACATATGCACAATGTGCAAGTTTGTTACATATGTATACATGTGCCATGTTGGTGTGCTGCACCCATTAACTCGTCATTTACATTAGGTATATCTCCTAAGGCTATCCTTTCCCCCTCCCCCCTCCCCACAATAGGCCCTGTAGGCCCCAGTGTGTGATGTTCCCCTTCCTGTGTCCAAGTGATCTCATTGTTCAGTTCCCACCTATGAGTGGGAACATGCGGTGTTTGATTTTATGTTCTTGCGATAGTTTGCTGAGAATGATGGTTTCCAGCTGCATCCATGTCCCTACAAAGGACACAAACTCATCCTTTTTTATGGCTGCATAGTATTCCATGGTGTATATGTGCCACATTTTCTTAATCCAGTCTGTCACTGATGGACATTTGGGTTGATTCCAAGTCTTTGCAATCTTTCTCTTATATTTCCCATCTGGTCTTGCATTTTCATTTTTTCCACTAGGTTCCTTAACCCTTTAATAACAGTTATTTTAAATTCCTTTCTGATAATTCCAGCATCTAAGTGAAATCTGATTCTAGTTCTGATGATTAATTTGTCTATTCAGATTGTGTTTCCTTGCCTTTTGCCATGTCTTGCAATTTTTTTTGGTTGAAATGTTGACATGTACCAGATTATAGGAGCTGAGGTAAATGAGCCATCAGTATGAGAGTTTATGCTAATCTGGCTAAGAATTGGTCTGGGTTTAATGTTTGTTGTATCTGTAGGTGCCAGGGGTTTTGACTTCTCTTGTGTTCTCATTTTTATCTCGACTTGACTTTGGCTTCCCTAACTACTCTCCCTCAGAGAAAATCCATGTCTTACTACTCTTTCAGCTGCAACCCATTATTATTATTCTGGGTCCCTGTTGAATAGTACAGTGTTGGGGAATGGAAATGTTCTATAATCTTCTGGTTATATCTCAGCATTTAGTGGGCTCTCGAGGCTGTAACCTTCACAAGTGATTTTCAAAGAGTACAGCACCCCAACCCCATCTTCTATCCCTCTACTTCTTTTCCTGCCAGAAACGTTTCTTATCTATTTACTTGAAGCTCTGACCCCTGTTGAGTGATTTTTCCCTTAGGTGAGACAGGAGAATGGAAGGGGCTGAATTAGAAGGAATTCCCTCCTCTCATCCTGGATAAGATTCGGGCAAAGCATTTTTAACCTGGAGAGCAGGTCTTGATTATGGACTTGTAGAGTAGACTCTGGGCTTATTTCACAACTATTCTCTTCTTTGCCCACCCTCCAACCCACCAGAGCCACAGGAAATTTTATTGGATATTTACTATGAGAAGCTAGTGGGATTCCTGAAGATAAAGCCCATGAAAGTATAAAGATTCCCTCAAGACTGCAGCACCAAGATTTTCACTCCAAAGCTAGTCCACATTCAGCTTCCTGTAATTCATCAAAATTAAAATTTTAGTCTTCCTACCAGGTTATGGCTCCAGTGGCTGCTTCCTCAGGTGAACAAATCTCACCTCTGACTCTCTGGATCCCCCTGTGTCTCCAGATTTGAGGGTGATGATTTGATCTGAGGCCTGAGATTTCTGATGTGTCTAAGAAAAGTCACTGATTTTCAGTTTTCCCAGTTATTTTTTTCTTTTCTATTATAAGAATGGAAGCAATTAGTTTAAAGCTCTTTACATGTTGAAATCTGATGTCCTGTCATGCCATTTCTACCATTGTGCCTTTGGATATATTTTCTACCTCATCCTATAATGCCATTTCCAAATTACCCTTTAGAACTCACCTGAAGGCTGGGTGTGGTGGCTCATGTCTGTAATCTCAGAACTTTTGGGGGCCGAGGCAGGTGGATCACCTGAGGTCAGGAGTTCGAGACCAGCCTGACCAACATGGTGAAACCCTATCTCTACTAAAAATACAAAATTAACCGGGCATGGTTGTGTGTGTGCCTGTAATCCCAGCTACTCAGGAGGCTGAGGTAGGAGAATCAGTTGAACATAGCAGGTAGAGTTTGCAGTGAGGCGAGATAGCGCCACTGTACTCCAGCCTGGGTGACAAGAGCAAACTCCGTCTCAAAAAACAAGCAAGCAAACAAACAAAAAAACTCACCTCAAATATCACCTCAAACAATGGAATATCTTCTATTTGTCTGCCCGCCCGGCAGTCTAAAAAGGTCAATTTTGCTTTCCTGTAGCTTTCAAAATATCTAAAATACTATATTTACTATACTACTTTTTTACTTCTATATATACTTGTATCTTTCCTTGTGACCTGTGTATTTAATTCACCTCTGTGTTTCAAGTGTTTAGGAAACATGCCAATACCCAATATACTTTCAACAAATAGTTTTTAATAGATAAATTGATAATTACAAGTTATAAGGCTTAATTTTGTAAGAATGGAGCCAGCCTCTTCATGATTTTTGGTCTAATTAACCATAACCAATATTGTATGAACAAACTTTATTCACTTGCCTATCTGTTTTCCTTTCAGCTTAAACCTTCTAGCTATGTAGATAACTGCTGTAGGTTATTGCGAACACTTGCCATAAGGACAACTGAACTTATGTTCCTGCTGTTTCTCCCACCTTAGGTAATAGTCAGCTGTGATTGAAAAATATTGTAAAATGGAAGATTTGATCAACACAAGTAGCTTTGAAAAAGATATGGTATACATTTGTATACATTTACGTTGTATACAAACACATTTGTATTTGAAATATGACATTTAATTTTAATATAATTTATAATAAAAGCTGTTTATATTTTATGGTTTTATGTAAGGCTCATTTTAAAATTTATATACATTTCTCCTTAAGTGTAATAAGGGTTCTTTGTGGTAAGGGCTATATTTTATCCAATCATTCTCTAAAGCACCAAGTAGAGTGACAGGAGGATATTAGACACTTAATGAGTCACTGTATACATGGACATTATCAATTAGCTTAATGTTTGAAATAAATTATTTCTGCTCTTTTTGGAATAGTTGCATAAAAATATTGCTGTAAATGCTAAAATTTAAAACTCTGTTAGATGTCTTTATGTTACGTAGAGAATCTCCTCTGTCCTGCTAATAACTAGCTCTAAGTAGAATGTCAGTTTCTGAACTTGTATTCCAGGAATGTCATCCAGTAACATGAGAGTATGGCATGCTTTATTGTAAAACAATGTGGGTGGATTCCCCATACACATATCTTCTTCTGTATTAAACTTCTTAATTTTTCACAAACAAAAGCAGTGCTTTTAGCGTCTCTACCGAAAGTTGACAATTTGAATTATTTATGGACGGTTTAGATCCTGGGGCAATTTCCTGTTTGAATATTTCATGTAATTGACTGTAAATATGAAAGTAGAGAGAATGTTGGGTTGATTTTTCTCAGTCTGAAACAAATCTGCACCTGCCAATTATACAGCTTCCCTTAGGAATATCATGAAAATAAATGGGTTGGATTGCTTCATACAGTGACTGGGCAGTTGAATAATATTTTAAATTTGTATTATTTTTCATTTTTTTTTATTATACTTTAAGTTCTAGAGTACATGTACATAGCGTGCAGGTTTGTTACATATGTATACTTGTGCCATGTTGGTGTGCTGCACCCATCAACTCGTCAGCACCGATCAA
>NW_012115167.1:438175-456021 GCF_000951035.1 Colobus angolensis palliatus
TTTCCAGGTGTTGTGTGTCTCAATTCCCCTGGTTAGGAAAAGGGATTCCCTTCCCCCTTGCGCTTCCCAGGTGAGGCGATGCCTCGCCCTGCTTCAGCTCTCGCTGGTCGGGCTGTAACAGCGCTTCCCAGGTGAGGCGATGCCTCGCCCTGCTTCAGCTCTCGCTGGTCGGGCTGCAACAGCTGACCAACACCGATTGTCTGGCACTCACTAGTGAGATGACCCCAGTACCTCAGTTGAAAATGCAGAAATCACCGGTCTTCTGTGTCCTTCGCACTGGGAGTTGGAGACTGGAGCTGTTCCTATTCGGCCATCTTGCTCCGCCCCCTATTTTTCATGTTTTAATGTCTGATTTTGTTTAGTTCATTTCTAATCTCCAACACTCAGAATTATCTGTCACTCACTCATCTCTGTCCAGGAAAGTAGCGATATTGATAACACAGGAAAGATTCATCAATAGTAGAAAGAACTTCCTTTGAGCAACATTTATGATTGACATTTCGGAAACAAGATTATATCAATATGTAAGTCATAATGTTAGAAAATTTTCTGGCAATGAACGATCAAAATAATATAAAGACAAGATACAAATAACCCTGAAGAGGTGAAAAAGCTTATTTGAACATAGAAAACCAAAAGACTAATTTAGGAAGCCTTCAAATCTCCTCTACTTTTGGGTCATAGTGTCAGGCAATACCTCTAATAATAGTAGTAGTTATTTCATTTGAGTGCAGGTGTACTTCCAGTTGTAACCACAGTTGTTTCTTACTCATGACAGTCCAAGTTCACATCCTCTTTCACTTTTTTGGAGGCAGTGCAAGTGAGGGATGTCTTAAGCAGAGTAGAAAACTAAAGCATTATAGTATTTTTGTTTGTTTGTTTTTTGAGTCATAGCCATAGAGTTCTTTACCTGTGTCCCAGGGACCCTCAAGGACCCCAAAAATAGATCAATATTTTAATATAATTGGTTTCCTTTGCCATTTTACTGTCTTATTTATTTAAAAACATTTTTCTGAGATAGGGTCTATAGACTTCTTCAGACTGCCAAAGAGGTTCATTACACATAGAAAAAAAAGCTGTTAGCATATATTAGCAACAAAATTAAAAATCTGTTTTGAATGTTGTGGAAGCAAATAATGTATTAACTTATTTTTCAAATAGAATTGACTAAGCTAATTGTCTACTTTTATCCTGTCAATGCAGTCTTATTTTGTAATGCTCTAGTAGAATATTCAGAAAGCTCCATCAATAAGAAGCCTTCCATTTACAGGTCACAAGACCACCAGTGGAGGCATTTCTGGCATTGTCAATTATTTTCTAAGTGGGTAATTTGTGGTCAACTATTCCTGAGACTAAGTACCTACCACCACACCAAAATTATGTGTTTGTTTTAAATTGTTGATTGACTTGTCATAGACATATTTGAATCTCCTATTTTAGTGGTCAGTGTAATCACAAGCAGATGTTGCAGAGGCAGCTGTTGATAGAGGAACCTATAAGACTCAGGAATATGACACACATTTAACATAAGTTTAGGAAATAGAAGTGGACCTTTTTCAGTGTAATATTTCTCCTACTTACCCGTCATTCCCACACATTTCTTTTAGGTAAATTATTTTAGAACTCTGCTAACAGCAAATCATTTCTTCCAGGGCTAGGTGAATTCATTACTTAACATTACCCTTTGATCATAGCAGTTCATCTGATTAGCCCTTTTCCTTTAGAAAATTGGTTTTCAAACTTTGGGCCATCATTTAGTTACAGATTATGAAATCAGTTTAATAAACCATACACAGTATTTCTTTTTATGTAGAAGTGCATAAATGGAACATATCAAGTCTATCATATATATTAATGATAAATATTGTTTTGTGAAAATGTGGGGTTTTGTGGTGTATATATGTGTGTGGGGGGTGGAAGGTAGAGTCATATGTATATTTACTACATTGCAATATAAAATGTATTTCTTATTGCAGACTATGGTCAAATAAGACTTAAATTGATTGCTCTGAAAGTTTTGGAAATGACAAGTAAATTAGTATGGAACCCAGGGAGAGTCAAAAAAAGTGGACGCAAATAGGTGACTTAGTGTATAGGAAGCTGGGGACATTAGCATCTAATGATTGGCAAAAATGGTATTGAATATTATCACTAGTGTTAAATACAATCATTATACTTGATGTTTCTTGACTTGAGTGCTTACCGTCAGCCTGGCTATGTTATAAGAAATTTCCATGGGCTAATGCACTTAATGTTCCCAATGATACTTTTTATGTTATGTAGGTAGTATTGCTATTTCTATTTTACTAATGAGAGAAGAAAGGTACAGATACGCTTAGCAACTCGGCCAACATCTTTTAGCTTAGTGAGTGGCAAATTTGGGAATCAAATCTAGGTTCTCCAACTATAAAGCTTATGCTCTTAACACTATAGTAAATTGCTTCCCGTCTTAAAGGAGATTGAAACATTAAAAAGAAAAGCAGGAATTGACTGCTCCAAGTTTATTTTTAGAAAGGATTGTATATAAAACCATCCTCCCCTAAAATAAGTTCCAGACAATGCAAGACCAGGGCTTTCAGTACCTAGCCTATTCAATTTTGTAAATGAGTTTTTTTTGCCGGTGTTAAAACTAGCTGAAAGGTTAATGAGCTTGATAGAATGGGCTTGTAGACTTGTGAAAGAGCTGTACTGGCTGGCCAGAGAACTGCAAATTTAGCTCCTGTCAAGTTGACATATATTGTACAACTCCGATCTCCTTATGTATTGAATTTTTAAATGACAATACAATTTCAGCACATTTACTCAAATGCTTTTAACTTTCTTCACAAAGGCCACAAACTCTCTACAAACAACACTAAAATCAAACAACACTAAATCACCGTTTCAAATTTCAGGCAGCTGAAAAGGATTCTGCTGCCGATACAGCAACCTGAAGTGAAGAGGAAGCGGTTCAGTTTAATATTTTCCTTAGTATATACCAATACAAACTATGCGTCTATCAACTTTAATGATATATTCCTTGGGGATTGCTAACTAGCAGTCAAGGCAAGCCAAGATGAAGTGACTGGGAGATTTCAGAGCTGTTATCTTCAGCCTTGTGGGAGCTCATCTTGTCTGTCTCTTGGACATGTGCTCTCTGCATATCAGAAAATACTGTTGATCAAATCAGAGCGTTTGTGAATCCAGTGATTTTTCCTTCACCAAATGTTCTACTCTTTTTAGATCTTTGTCAGTGGTGTCACAGTTGAGTGAGCAATTTCTGGCTCCCTGAATTTCCCTTGAGGGCTAAACTGTCAACATCTATGTTCATCATGGAAACCTTAAACTACAGAAAAATAATCTGATTTTAATCATGATTTTATATGTAAAATGGAGTCTCTTTAGAACTTGTAGCTTTCTGAATTTGCCCCTTTGTGAGTTTACTTAATATAATTTGCTAAATGATTGTCATTCCCCACAATGAAATTTATATTTTGTTTTGCTTCCTCTCCTCTTCCTTTCCTCTCCTTCTTCCTTCTTTCCTTTCACTTTCATCCCCTCTTTCTTCCTTTTTTTTCAGTATTTTATCCCTTTCAACATTTACTGAAATACTGCTATGTGCTGGACACCGTGGGTGTGACTAGGCATACAGAAACATCCCTTGCCTGTGAGGGGCACACATTGTCCTCTTGCTATTCATTCTAATCGTGAAATATGAAACTTTCTTGTATCATTTTTTTCCAACACCAGTCTTGCCCATATTCTGTCTCCTGTTCTCCCCATGGGCATGGCTGATTTATGCCAAAGTGCTGGGTGCACCTGGTTGGGTTTATCCTGTCTGATACCACTGGAAATAACAAATAGCTAGATTAGAACTTTCCTTTTGTTTCAGAGCAATGAAATCAGATCCAAGTTTAATGGAAGATATAATGAAAAAGAGAGGGAGGGGCTTGGGATTCAGTCCTGTAGGGTGATGCTGAGGAGGCAACATTTCTACCTTTTAACCTGTTGTGGTCATTGGTTGGCTGCCCAGTTACCTGAGATTGTAAGTGTCCTAGCAGGAGTAAAAGCGTTGGGTGTATATTTTAAAAATTACGTGTGACTAGTTATGTTGTCCCTTATCATTAGTCGCTCTTATTGCTCTTGTGGTCCATTTTCTATATTGTCATTTAAAATCATCTTTCTAACATAAAAATCTGATTATGCTGTTCCACTATTGTGATGGTTAATACTGAGTGTCAACTTGATTGGATTGAAGGATGCAATGTATTGGTCCTGGGTGTGTCTGTGAGGGTGTTGTCAAAGGAGATTAACATTTGAGTCAGTGGGCTGGGAAAGGCAGACCCACCCTTAATCTGGGTAGGCAACATCTAATCAGCTGCCAGTGAATATAAAGCAGGCAGAAGAGCATGAAAAAGCTAGACTGGCTTAGGCTCCCAGCCTACATCTTTCTCCTGTGCTGGAAGCTTCATGCCCTCGAACATCAGACTCTAAGTTCTTCAACTTTGGGACTTGGATTGGCTTCCTTTCTCCTCAGCTTGCAGACAGCCTATTGTGGGACCTTGTGATTGTGTGAATGAATACTTCTTAATAAACTCCATATCGATATAGATATATATCCTAATATATATATCTATCCTATTAGTTTTGTCCCTGTAGAGAACCCTAATACAGATTTTGGTACCAGGAATGGTTCTAGAGAAACAGAATATTAAAGATGGAGTTCTTTCATTGGTTTGGGGGTTTCTGGAGTTGGCTGCTTAATATGATTAGACCTCAAAATGCTAAGGATTCTACTTCTAATAGTATAGAGAACACCGATAGTCCTTGGCCTGAACTGTCTAGAGAGTTAATAAATGCATTTGACATTCCTGATTCACCACTTGTGAGAAGCAAGCAGTTTGGTGACTCTGTACATGGTAACTTTGACCATATGTGGAGAACCAAGGAACAAGATGAAGCTGGTTGGTTGGTTGCTCCTAAGTTCACAAGACAAAGTGATGAAAGAAAATGATCAACTCACGGATTCTAACTCCCAGCTTCAGAAACAGATACTGAGCCTCAAATCTTCTAAGATTGCCCTGAGTCAGAGTCTTATCTCCCGTAAAGAAAGAGCTGAAATTGTGGAAAATCAGATACAAGCTTGTATCATGCAAGTGGCTGACCTGCAATGAAAGGTCCATGCGCAGCCTCACCAGTTGTCTACTGTTAAAGTGAGGGCATTGATTGGACAAGAATGGGACCCTGCAACTTGGAATGAGGATATGTGGGAGGACCCTGTTGAAGCTGGGGACACTGAGCTTGTAAACTCTGATGAACCATTCTTGCCAGAAGAAACAGCTTCCACATCCCCAGCAGTGGCAACATCCCCTCCCTGAAGAATGCTGCCATCAGCCTTTCCATCTTTGAGGACATAAGCCCTGTATTGCCTGAGGCAATAGTGATGTCCTCTCCTGAGGCAGTTGCCAGGCAAGATAATGTTGATTCTCCTCGGGAACTGCCCCCAACACCCCATTTGCTTCTAGATCTATAACTAGACTAAAGTACCAGCAGGCTCCCAGAGGTGAAGTTCAGAGTATGACCCATGAGGAGGTGCCCTACACCCGAAAATAACTACTTGAGTTCTGTAATTTATATAAACAGAAATCTGAAGATCAGGCATGGGAATGGATATTAAGGGTGTGGGTTAATGGTGGAAGGGATATAGAGTTGGATCAGACTGAATTGATTTATTTGGGCTCACTAAGTAGGGATTCTGCATTTAATGTTGCAGCTCAGGGAGTTGGAAAAGGTTCTAATAGTTTATTTGCTTAATTAGCTGAAATATGGATTAAAAGATGGCCCACTGTGAGCAAGCTGGAAATGACTGATCTCCCTTGTTTTAATGTAGAGGAAGGGATCCAAAGGCTTAGGGAGATTGGGATGGTGGAGTGGATAGGTCACTTTAGACCTACTCGTCCCAGCTGGGAAGGTCCAGAAAATATACGCCCGACCAATGCTATGTGAAATAGGTTTGTGAGGGCAGCACCTGCACCTTTGAAGAGCCCTGTAATTACTCTTCTCTGTATATCAGATCTAACAGTGGGAACTGCAGTCACTTAACTATAAAATTTAAGTACAATGGGAATAATTGGATTGCAAGGAGGTAGGGGCCAAGTGGTGGCACTGAACTGTCAAAAGCAAGGTGGTCATAGCTACTGTAATGGACAGCAGAGGCAATGCAGCAATCAGAATAGTCTGACTCATGCAGAGCTCTGGCATTGGCTAATTAATCACAGTGTTCCTAGAAGTGAAATTGATGGGAAGCCTACTGCATTCCTACTTAATTTATATTAGAAGAAAACTTTCAGGTTGAATGGACAAAAGACTAATTTGAATTATAAAAAACAGAATCATGGCCCTTCAATCAATTTCCAGACTTGAGCCAGTTTCCAGACCCAGAACCCCTAGAATGAAGGGGAGGCTGGGTCTCCTTGAGGAAGGACCCCATTACACTATCAACAATTTATGCTGTTAATCTTTCTCCCATACTTCCCCAAGGAGACTGCTGGCCTTTTTACCAGGGTAACTGCATTGGGGAAAGGGAAATGATCAGACATGTCAGGGACTACTGGACACTCACTCAGAGCTGACGTTGATTCCAGGGGACCCAAAACATCATTGTTGTTCTCCAGTTAAAGTAGAGGCTTATGGAGGTCAGGTAATTAATGGAGTTTTAGCTCAGGTATGCCTTACAGTGGGACCAGGGGGTTCCTGGGCTCATCCTGTGGTCATTTCCCCAGTGCCAGAATGAGTACTTGGCATAGACTTACTTAGCAGCTGGCAGAACCCTCACATTGGCTTCCTGACTAGTAGGGGAGGGGCTATCATGGTGGGAAAGGGCAAATGGAAGCCATTAAAACTGCCTCTACCTCGAAAAATAATAAATCAAAAACAATACGGCATCCCTGGAGGGACTGCGGAGATTAGTGCCACCATCAAGGACTTGAAAGACGCAGGGGTGGTGATTCCCACCACATCTGCATTCAACTCTCCTATTTGGCCTGTGCAGAAAACAGATAGATCTTGAAAAATGACAGTGGATCATCATAAGCTTAACCAAGTGGTGACTCCAGTTGCAGCTCCTGTACCAGGTGTGGTTTCATTGCTTGAGCAAATTAACACATCTCCTGGTACCTGGTATGCAGCCATTGACTTGGAAAATGCCTTTCTCTCCATTCCTGTTCATAAGGCCCACCAGAAGCCTTCAGCTGGCAAAACCAGCAATATACCTTTACTCTCCTACCTCAGGAGTATATCAACTCTCAGGCTTTGTGTCATAATCTTATTTGGAGAGAACTTAATTGCTTTTTGCTTCCACAAGATATCACAGTGGTCCATTACATTGATGACATTATGCTGATTGGATTCAGTGAGCAAGAAGTAGCAAACACACTGGACTTATTGGTGAGACATTTGTGTGTCAGAGAATGGGAGATAAATCTGACTAAAATTAAGGGAACTTCTACCTCAGAAAAATTTCTATGGGTCCAGTGGTGTGGGGCCTGTCAAGATATTCCTTCTAAGGTAAAGAGTAAGTTGCTACATTTGGACCCTCCTACAACCAAGAAAGAGGCACAACGCCTACTGGGTCTGTTTGGATTTTGGAGACAACACATTCTTCATTTAGGTATGTTACTTCGGCCCATTTATTCAGTGACCCAAAAATGCTTCCAGTGGGGTCCAGAAGAGAAGAAGTCTCTGCAACAGGTCCTGGCTGCTGTGCAAGCTGATCTGCCACTTGGGCCATATGACCCAGCAGATCCAATGGTGCTTGAGGTGGTGGCAGATAGGGATGCTGTTTGGAGCTTTTGGCAGACTCCCATAGGTGAATCACAGTGGAGGCTGCTAGGATTTTGGAGCAAGGCCCTGACATCTTCTGCAGATAACTACTCTCCTTTTGAGAGATAACTCTTTGTCTGGCAATGGGCTTTGGTGGAAACTGAACATTTGACTACGGGTCATCAAGTTGCCATGCAACCTGAATTGCCTATTATGAACTGGGTGCTTTCTGACCCATCTAGCCATAAAGTGGGATATGTACAGCAGCATTCCATCATCAAATGGAAGTGGTATATACATGATCGGTCTCAAGCAGGTCCTGAAGGCACAAGGAAGTTACACCACTCCTGCCACCCTTCCTTCTCTCCCCCAGCCTGCACTGATGGACTCATGGGGAGTTCCCTAGGATTAGTTGACAGAGGAAGAGAAGACTAGGGTCTGGTTCACAGATGGTTCTGCAGGTTATGCAGGCACCACCCAAAAGTGGGTAGCTATAAAACTACAGCCTCTTTTTAGGATATCCCTGAAGGACAGCAGTGAAGGGAAATTTTCCCAGTGTGCAGAACTTTGAGCAGTTCCCCTTTCTGTGCACTTTGCACAGAAGGACAGTTGGCCAATGTGCGATTATGTACTGATTCATGGCTGTATCAAATGGTTTTGGCTGGATGATCAGGGACTTGGAAGAAGCATGACTGGAAAATTGGTGACAAATTTGGGGAAAAGGTATGTGGATGGACCTCTCTGAACTGTCAAAATCTGTGAAGATATTTGTATCCCATGTAAGTGCTCACAAATGGGTGACCTCAGCAGAGGAGGATTTTAATAATCAAGTGGATAGGATGACCCATTCTGTAAACACCACTCAGCCTCTTTCCCCAGCCACCCTTGTCATAGCCCAGTGGGCTCATGAACAAAGTGGCCATGATAGCAAGGATGGAGGTTACATATGGGCTCAGCAACATGGACTTCCACTCATCAAGAATGAACTGGCTACAGCCACTACAGAGTGTCCAATTTGCCAGCAGCAGAGACCAACACTGAGCCCTTCATATGGCACAATTCCTTGGGGTGATCAGCCAGCTACCTGGTGGCAGGTTGATGATATTGGACCTCTTTCATCATGGAAAGGGCTAAGGTTTGTTCCCACTGGAATGGACACTTACTCTGGATATGGGTTTGTCTATCCTGTATGCAATGCTTATGCCAAGACTACCATCTATGGACTTATGGAATGCCTTTTTCACTGTCGTGGTGTTCCACACAGCATTGCTTCTGACCAAGGCACTCACTTTGTGGCTAAAGAATTGTGGCAGTGGGCTCATGCTTATGAAATTCGCTGGTCTTAGCCATGTTTCCTATCATCTGGAAGCAGCTGGATTGATAGAATGGTAGAATGGCCTTTTGAAGTCACAATTACAATGCCAACCAGGTGACAATACTTTGCAGGGCTGGGGCAAAGTTCTCCAAAAGACCATGTATGCTCTGAATCAGCGTCGAATATATGGTACTGTTTCTCCCATAGCCAGGATTCATGGGTCCAGGAATCAAGGAAATGGAAGTGGCACCACTTACCATCACCCCTAGTGATCCACTAGCAAAATTTTTGCTACCTGTTCCTGCAACATTATGTTCTGTTGGCCTAAAATATTAGTTCCAGAGGGAGGAATGCTGCCAGGAGACACAACTTCCATTATACTGGAAGTTAAGTTTGCCACCTGGACACTTTGGGCTCCTCCTAGCTTTTAAGTCAGCAGGCTAAGAAGGGAGTTACAGTGTTGGCTGGGGTGATTGACCCAGACTATCAAAATGAAATCAGTCTAGTACTCCATAACAGAGGTAAGGAAGAATATGCATGGAATACAGGAGATACATTAGGGTATCTCTTATTATTACCATGCACTGTGATGAAGGTAAATGGGAAACTACAACAGCCCAATCCAGGCAGGACTACAAATGGCCTAGACCCTTCAGGAATGAAGATTTGGGTCACTCCAACAGGAAAACAACCACAACCTGCCAAGGTGCTTGCTGAAGGCAAAGGGAATACAGAATGGGTAGTAGAAGAAGGTAGTCATCAATACCAGCTACGACCATATGAGCAGTTGCAGAAACGAGGACCGTAATTGTCATGAGGATTTCCTCCTTCTTTAATTAGAAACATGTTTGTGCATGTATACACTTGTACTAAGGAAATATCTTAATTTAATTTCCTTTTTCCTTTATCATGTGACATAAGATTTATTGACTTCATATCAGCATTTAAGTATTGTTAACTTTATGTAATAGCATTTGGGTTGGGGATTGGTGCAATTCTGGTTGTACGAAGGATAGTTGTATTATGTTAGACACAATTATGACCTTATTATTGTCTTTATTTAAAGATTATGTCTGACCTCAGGAGATGTGTATGGGTTCAAGTTGACAAGGGGTGAACTTGTGGTGGTTAATCCTGAGTGTCAACTTCATTGGTTTGAAGGATGCAATGTATTGATCCTGGATGTGTCTGTGAGGGTGTTGCCAAATGAGATTAACATTTGAGTCAGTGGGCTGGGGAAGGGAGACCCACCCTTAATCTGGGTGGGCACCATCTAATCAGTTGCCAGCATGGCCAGAATAAAAAGCAGGTAGAAAAGTGTGAAAAGGCTAGACTAGCTTAGCCTCCCAGTCTCAATTTTTCTCCCATGCTGGATGCTTCCTGCCCTCAAACATCGGACTCCAAGTTCTTCAGGTTTGGGACTTGAATTGGCTTCCTTGCTCCTCAGCTTGAAGAAGTCCTATTGTGGGACCTTGTGATTATGTGAGTTAATATTATATAATAAACTCCCCTTTATATATCTATCTGTCTTGTTAGTTCTGTCTCTCTAGAGAATCCTGAATAATACAACTGTTTAAAACCTTCTTGTGGCATCTGATTGTCTAAATGTAAAGGGCAAAGTTTGCCAGCTTGGTATATTAGGCCACCCATATTGTTACCCTCACAACTTCTCCAGTCTTACATCTTGCTTATTTCCCCCCTTTTCTCATCACATTTTGAATCTATTTATGATTCCATAAAGGTCTCATGTGAATTCATACTTTTATTCCTTTGCATACCTGTTTTCTGTACCTGGAATTCCACTTTTTTCCTCCATTACTTATTCACTGGAGAAAGCCAATCAGTTCATGAAACTGATGACTTGGCATTATCTCCTCTGAAGATCTTCCCTGAATCTCCAAATTAGAATGAATCATTCATTTTCTATCGTTCTTCTAAATCTTGTATGTATTTCTATTATTGCCTTTCTATATTGCCAGATTATCAATTGTGTATACATTTGTTTTTCTTCTTATACTGAGTTTCTTAAAGGTAAATATCATGTTTATTATGCTTCTATTTCCAGTTGCCTCACCAAATTCTTGAACCGTAATAATTAATAAATATTTGTAATTTGGCAATTAATTAATATGGATTTATATATTCTTTCTGTTCAGTTTGTTTATTTTGTTCTAGGAAACTCTTTATTCTCCAAGGAACCTTAATAATATGTTTCATATGCTCCCGTCCTGTGCTAAGTTATCTGTATTCCCTAGGACCCCAATTTGAACTTTAATTTGTATGCTTCCTGGTAGATAGCTTAATGTAAAAATTAGTGTTCTCACTTAACAAATCAAGAGATGTTGGAGTGAAATTTAATTAGGTCAGTGAGCTAATAGTCTACTTTTTATAGAATATCTACATCTTTCAGACATTCCTTCTTACTTACCAAGCTAAGAGTTTTAAATTAACGAAGAAAGTCAATGATCAATGTACTTGTTTATGATATTTTCTATTACTGCTTTGATAACTCAGGAAGTGTTTTTATATGTAAAACCACATTTCATTTTCAAAACTATCCTGTGAATAAAATAGGGCAAATTTTACTTATAGAATTTCTAGTTAAGGAAAAGGTTGCATTCTGGCAGCTAGTTGAGATCTGGGAAAGGCTGGCTGGTCAGTTAGACACATGGTGGCATTTTTTTGCTGGGGAGAATTCTTTACATGTCATGCTTTAGGTTAAGAATTCTGGTGTTCCCATAAATGAAGAGGAGTATCAAAGTCTCACAGGCAGTCTCACATTTATTAGTTTTTCAGTATCTGATCATTGAATCTAGAAGGAATTTTTGAAGTTTAAATAAAAATAAAGTACTACCAGAACACGGCACTCATATTCTCTAGTTAGTCCACTATCTTTTTGTAGACAAAGCTACAGGAGCTTCACAATTACAATCGGAAGGTAGCTTGAAGAGCATTATTGGATCCACACAGGCAAAGTATAAATGCCTGCTTCACCCATTTCCTCACAGATAAAGCTGCCATTAGGGCAAGAGAGGCGACATCCCTGAAAACTGGCCTACATGATCACGTGATCACTCCACTGTTGATTTCTCCTGTACTGATGATTTTTCAGTTTTATTTTTCAAGGCTATTTTGTTGTTGTTGTTGACAATCTGTATCAGTCAGGGTTTAGCCAGGATATTAGAGGCATTCTGTATATTTTAATAGAAGGATGTTTAAAACAGGGGATTGATTACATAAATGATCACAGAATAGAGAACTGAAATAGGATACTGAAGTTTTTCAGAGATTAGCACTAGCAGGAAGCAGCTACAACTTCTAGGGTTAGGAGAACACTTGTTTCCAGAATCAGGAAACAAGGGCTGTCCTGTGAGAGCCAGAAGGTGTGTTGGGTTTGGCTGTTGGGAGCTGTTACAGAGGGGATCTGTTTATTAAGGTGCCATAGAAGAGATATAGTCACTGCAGAACGATACCACTGGAGGCAAAGAGAATGGAAGAAATACTTTGCCCTCTCCTCTCTTACTTTCAAATAGCCCTCCAGTGCTTCCCAATCACTGGAGGTACTTGGGAGCCAGATATCAGAGACGAATCTGAGATGAAACTAGCATTGGCCAGACATTTTCTTTCTTTAGACATGTTCAAAGGTTACACTTCATTAGCAGGCACTTTACATAATTGACTCTATTTAGTATTCTGAACTCTGCAAGTTTGATCAGACTGATAGACCTATCACATTTTAGGGCTTCTATCAAATGAAATTTAAAGGAAATATATGCAAGATTATGAGTCTGTTTCCTTCTCTAGAAATGCATGTTCCAGGCCTTGAATAAACACTTTCTCTTTGTTGTTGTTGTTAAGTGTGTGCATAAGTTTAGATCCAAGGAACACCGTGTTTCTAAAATTGACATCTTGTTCATGATAACAGAACATGGAGCCTTTATTCAAGTTCTGAGAATAAATCAGAGGAGTATTAGTGGGAGGGCATTTTTTAGTTGTATGAAAAATATACTCTGTGTGTGTGTGTGTGTGTGTGTGTGTATGCTTTTCTTTTATGTTTTAGTGGGAAGTCAAAAGGATAGCTCATTTATATCTTATTTTTATTTATTTTTTTGAGACAGAGTCCCACCCTGTCACCCAGTCCGGAGTGCAGTGGCACAATCTTGGCTCACTGCAACCTCTGCCTCCTAGATTAAAGTGGTTCTCCTGCTTCAGCCTCCTGAGTAACTGGGATTACAGGCGCCCGCCACCACGCCCAGCTAATTTTTGTGTTTTTAGTAGAGATGTGGTTTCACCATGTTGGCAAGGCTGGTCTCAAACTCCTGATCTCAGGTGATCCACCCACCTTGGCCTCTCAAAGTGCTGGGATTACAGGCATGAGCCACTGCGCCTGGCCTTATTTTTGAGGAAAGAAATATCAGTATGCCTGTTCTGATACCTTGTCATTATACTTTGTTGAAAGAAGGATAGAATATTTTAAATTAGAATTGTCCATAATATCCTGGATGTATATAATCACTTTACTTAGAAGGTGCAAGGACTTTGAAGATTGTGTACCAGAGCTTGTGGGAGAGACAAAGGAAGAAACACAGACCTTGGAACGAGAATCTCTGTGGTCAACAGATTGGCTCCTGTGTTTTATAGCCCTCTGTGAGATAAAGTGCTTTTGCCAAAATGTAAATGTACTGGGTCATTAAGAATATCATTTAGTTTGGCTAATATTTTGTATGTAGCAAGACTTTCCCCTGGAAGGAAGCAGCATGAGACTTTCAGTTTAGGGTAAGCTCTTATGTAACGTCATCTCAAGCTATGGGAGGAAGCCAGGGAAGAGCAGCATCTCTGGAGCCAAGGGAAGGCTTGCCTTTTCCCATTTCAGTGAGCTGTAATTGAATGGCTTTTTGCATTTGCATTGTTAAAACTGTTATCCCTTTGCTTCATTTATTGGTTCTGTTTTCTGTCATAGCTAGAGGACTTCTGTAAGTCCTCTTCCACCTCCAACCTAGGCCAAAATCCACAATTCCTTTAATAATTCCTCCATAATGCTTGGTTTTCAGATCCTTCCTCTTCTTCGTCACCATCATTAGAAAGTATAATATTTTAGTAAGGTTGAAATCAAAATGATGAACACATGCCTCTTATAGATTAGCCAGTGCAGAGAATCTGGGACTATTTTTTCCTGTACACAGTGCCTCTGTACCACAGTCTGTGGTTTTTTATTTGTTGGTGATCATGTCTCAACTCTTAATGATGTTAAATGTACAGTTAACAAAAACTTCATCCTTGTGTATTTTCTTCACATGAACTAGGCTTAATTTAGATCTTCATCATATGGTGCATTTGTGAGCACTTATTCATTTACCCTTGTTTATAAATGTCACAAAAATTGTGGCAATTATTATTTAGAAAATAAGCTTCTATGTATTTCTGGAAAACATTATTTAGCTTTACTGAAATCTCAACTTTCCTTTGTGTAAAATATAAATTATAATATCCATTTTACAAAATGTTTTGAAGAGGAAATAATCTGTGGTTAATAATAATTTCATTTCACAAATTCCCACATGCAATAAATATCTACTATAATTGTTTAATCTGAAATCTGTGTTGCTATTCATTGTGCTAGTGAGAAATAAAACAGTCATTGCTGAGGTTTGTGGAGCTCAAAGAAGATGTGGGAAATTATTATAAATTTGGAGAATACAGAGCTCTACTTGGAATGGCTAGACAGATGTGGGAATGATAGTTTAGGTAATTGAAGAGGAAGTGAGAGCAGATATAAAAGGTGTTAGGCTACAGTGCCAAGGTAGGTTTGACGACTAGAAATTATTCTAATGTGCTGGAAATATCAAATGTGCATCAGAAGAAATAAGAAAAGTAAGATAGGAATTGAATCATTTTTAGAACTATTTACTCAGACTGTGCAGGGCTTGAAGTGCTAGGCTGAGGAGGTGGATTCTAGTCCGTTTGCAATTAAAGGCTTTAGAGCCATTAAATTATTTCAAGGAAGAAGTTGCTGTGGTTATCTGTATATTTTAATGAAACATAAAGGTCACTAGAACAAGCTTGTGTGAGCATGCCTGGGAGGGCCCATTAGGGCACATTACAGTGTGTTAGGCATTACAGTGAAGTTAGGCAGCCCCATTAGGGCACGTTACAGTGGTCCAGGCAAGTGATACAGAACACCCACACTAGAGAGGTGATGAAGAGGGCATAAATGGTAAAGTGCTCTGCATTAAAATATGTGTCTTCATCATTAGTATCTATTTCTCCTACTTCAGGAAATTGCTGACTAGAAAACCTTAGGGCTATCCTAAAGGGTCAGAGCTGTACGTTTACTACCTCCTACCAATCTTTCTCTCTAACCGAGATCAGTAACGTTTTCTGACATAGTGAATGCAGCTATTAGAAAAAGTTAAATTATAATCAGAGTGTAGTGGGAATTAAGAAAGTAATCTCAACTTAGAATAAAGATAAAGCTGTATTTGGAACATACTCATTTTTTAAATAATCATTTTGTGCTTTTCTAATTTAATACTAAGTAGCTAGATAAGGTTAAATAAGTATAAATGACATTATGTATGTTATAATTAAAGATGGCTAAATAATATAATTGGTTCTCATTAAGCTTTGAGAGAAACAGAATATAGGTAAAGTAAATGAAGCAAGAGTTTAAATTATGTTCTGTGGCTTCTGGTGTTAAAACTGATAGAAGCCACAAAAATGTTTGTATAATATGACATTAATTAATGTTTATAGCTTTTAAAATCATATCCAAAACTTAAAAAAAAAGACCTTCCATGTTGATATGGTTTGGCTGTTGTCCACCCAAATCTCATTTTTGAATTGTACCTCCTATAATCCCCATGTGTAATGGGAGGAACCTCATGAGAGGTAATTGAATCATGGGGGCTGGTTTTTCCTGTGCTGTTCTCGTGATATTGAATAAGTCACACAAGATCTGATGGTTTTATAAAGGGCAGTTCCTCTGTACACGCTCTCTTGCCTACTGCCACGTAAGATGTGACTTTGCTCCTCCTTTACTTTCCACCATGATTGTGAGGCCTACCCAGCTATGTGGAACTGTGAGTCCATTAAACCCTTTTCCTTTATAAATTACCCAGTCTCAGTTATGTCTTTATTAGCAGCGTGGGAACAGACTAGTACACGCGTGTTATGTGTTTTATAGCTTAAAAAACACACCCATGGCTTTTCTCTTTTGATATGCAGAATGATTCTGCCAGGAAGGCGCTTATTATTTTGCCAAACAGAAACTTTGAAGAAGTTAGTGAATTTCACAGCTATTTACCAAGTTGGTAAATAACACCCATCAGAACTTGACACTTTTTTCTCATTCTTTTTGTAATATTTTGTGTACTATGCCATACTACCTAAGTTATTATATTGGTCAAGATAGACTAAATTTCAGTGACTCAGAACAAAGAACCTTTATTTTTTATTTAATTTGCTCACATTTGTCCATTGAATGCTACCTAGAGGCTCTGCTTTGTGTTTTTTCAATTCAGAATACTGAATCAATAGAGGAGCGCTGCTCTGTGGCAGGGCCAGTCATCATAGCAGAGGTGAAAAGAACATGGCAAAGCCTATTTAGACCTTGAAAGCTTCTGCCTTCAGTGATACACAATACTAATGTCTCCATGTCATTGATCAAAGTAAATCAAACAGCTACATCTAGTTCAGGTGAACAGGGGTATACAATCCTTCTATTTGTCCAAAAAGAGAGACAGACAAATGAAATATTTGTAAACTTCTGAAATTACAGTTGTTAAAAGTCAAAGCTGAAAAATTAATAAAAATGTAGGGAATTAACATGTTGGTATTTTTAAAAATGCTTACTCTTTATTCCAAGTTTATATATGAAGTATTTCTGTGTATATTTTTTAACGAGCACAATTTCTTGGCAACTCAGTATGGGCATTACCAAAGTGAAAACTATGTAAGGCTGAACCTCGGAGATGTTCTGTGTAAGTTTTGAAACACTACATAGCTAACACTACATACCTGCTTCATTCTTGGAGAGCCACAGTGTACATTAGCATTTAAAGCACAACTGGGGAAAAATATTACTAAAGAAGCAAAAGGCTAAAGAAATTATATTCCATAAATGGGATGTGATGTTATGTAGTTATTAAATATATATTTTTGAAGAGTTGTCATTGCATTGAAAAATGTTTCTGATTTAAGTCTAAAGTCAATGAAGCCTGATAAATTTCAAAAAGACTACTAAATCCAGTGAAGTTCTAAACTCATTTGAAGGCAACACTTCAAGTATATGTGCACAGTACTCACTGGTATCCTGAAAGCATGGTACTTTTGGAAAATACTGCTTTGAATTGTTCTTTAATGTCTGCCTTTTCCTTAATATGTCAGCAAGTCCATTCAGAGTTATGTTTTCCTGAGTTTTAGGTGTCAAAGATTATCCTTTTAGGAACTCAGATCCCTCATTTGTAAAATGGGTTTAATAGTTCCTGTGAGGTTTAAAGAAACAATATGTGTAAAGTACCCACCAGTAGGCATTTAGTTTTGATATTTCTTTCTGCTTTTTCTTTTCTTTTCTTTTTTGAGATAGAGTCTCGTTCTGTCACCCAGACTGGAGTGTAGTGGTGCAATCTTGGCTCACTGTAATCTCTGCCTCCTGGGTTCAAGTGATTCTCCTACCTCATCCTCCCAAGCAGCTGGGACCACAGATGCATGCCACCATGCCCGGCTAATTTTT
>NW_012115167.1:462391-506966 GCF_000951035.1 Colobus angolensis palliatus
TCAGTTCAAAATGCAGAAATCACCAGTCTTCTGTGTCCTTCGCGCTGGGAGTTGGAGACTGCAGCTGTTCCTATTCGGCCATCTTGCTCCGCCCAGCCTGTGTTTCTTAAAGCTAGCCATCAAAACAGTGATAGAATAAGCTGCTACACAGTTTAATTTTGCTAACTTCTTATAGGGAATATTAGGAGCAGAGAACACTGAGCCAACAGACTGTGGAAGTCATGATTCCAGGTATTAGCATGTGTCAAAGAGAGTGAAAGCTAAAGGACTTTTGTCAGCAAAGCTGACGGCCACTTTCTATAATGAAGGCACATTTCCTAAATGGACCTTGAGCAGTTCCCAGAGCAGGCAATCAGAAACATCCAAATTTAACATCCCATTTAGGTTTGCTCCATGCTAGCCTATCTTTCTGGTAACAAGAAAGGAAAATTATTTGTCAGCGTAAGGACTGCTTGTTAAAACTCATTTTTAAGTGGATTTCCCTTTAGGACATGTATAATGAAGAAGAAGCTTTTTTTGGGTCTCTGTGAAAATTGACCCAAATAATTATAAGAAAGTCAGCCTCCTCAATGGATGCAATGAAGCAAAGTCAAAATAATACAAATAAGTAGAAGATGATGAAAATGTTAGAAAGCAAAAGCTTTTCTGTTGTACAGTTTCCCAGGATGGGGGAATAGGGCTGTAAAACTCTCCTACTCTGGAATCAACTGTGTGTTTCCAGGTTTGGCTCAGACGCAGTTTATTCTGAGATGGAAGAAAGAATGCCTGTTTTCTATTTATGTCATACCTGGGCCATTGAGACCAGGAGGAAGAAGGCTGATCATGAAACCCATTTAGGGATAACGTTAATCTGCAAACCTGATCCAGGGAGTTCAAATTTAATCTTCTAATGCAGTAAATCTTTGATAGTTTGTAAAACTTCCTCACCTTTATGTAGGATAATGTGAAAGTGTGCTATGTGGGGGGATTGGCAAGAAAAATTGTTTCTTTTTGAAGCACCCTACTCTTGAATGTCTGTAGATCAGTAGACATAGGGATCTTTTTCTGGCTTTTTGATTTTGTCCATAAACTATTATCAGCAATGGACTTCTATCTGTTTCCACATAAAAGCTTTCTTCTAGCTAGAAATCAGGCATCTTCATCAGTTCTACCAAGTTCAGGGGTGATTTTCAAATGCTAATTATAGGCCTGTTCCCTGGAGCTGAAGGTTCATAGAACCAAATATAGAGTAGACATTATTTCCACTCTGTGTAAAATTGATGAAGAGCATATCATAATATTAATAGCTGCAAATGACTAGAAAATGTGAACCTTGTTCTAACGTGAAACACTCCAAGATTAGCACAGAAACCATAAACCAAGAAATTTAGCATGTGACTTGGTGACCTACAAATTATTGCCCACTCATTTATTGTTTCATTTATTCTGCCATTCATCAGACATGTGCTAAGACCATACCGTGTATGGTCCCAGTACACAGTAGAACACATAGGAGACAGGCTTACTGCAAAATCCACACATTTCGGGACAGGCCGACTTGGATCCACAACCTGAGTAATTCTTATTTTTTTAACCACTCTATGCCTTAGGTTTTCTACATGTAAAAGGAAGAAATTAATATGGTGACATGGTTTTATTAGTGAGTTTATTAGTAACATAATATAATTAAAACCATCTAGCTAACAGTAGTATCACACAATACTTGTTAAATCTCTTTGCTTTGTAATCAATCTTTCCTTATAATTCTGAAAATGATACTGTTATGGCATGGTTCCTGACCTTGAACAACTGAGACCGATGCTAGTCAAAAATACAGACAGCTGTTATTCTGCTCTCTACTTCTATGAGATCAACATTTTTAGATTCCACATATGATTAGGGAGATTCTGGTCAAAAGATGTGCAATTCTTATCAGAAGGAAAAAATTCAAGAAATATTGTACAAGTTGACAGTAGTTAATAACAATATATTATATTCTTGAAAAATGTTAAGAGAGTAGATCTGCAATGTTCCCACCACAAAAAGATAGCTTTGTGAGGTAATATATGCATTAGCTAGATTTAGCTATTCTACTGTATACTACAAAATATCATGCTGTACATGATAAATACACACAAATTTATCTGCCTGTTTATAAGTTATTTTAGAAACTTCATAATAGCAACTATAATAAAATGCAGAAAGCCTTTCAAATAGATTACCAGAGGTATTTACTATGAGAACACAAGGATACATGTGTTATATATGATGGTAGTAAACATATCTGTCTCATATAGTTTTAGAATCCCAATGCTTATCAAAATTTCTGGCACTTAGTGTTTCTTAGTAAATATTACATATATGAGTGAGCCTGCAAGAGGTTGAGATCTATGGCTACATCGTTCCCAATGAGAGAGAAATGATATTTTGTAAAAAAGGTGTTGAGGCTGGGAATCTAGGACACAGATTCTGAGACCTAGATTCATGTGCAGAAAGTTTGTTAGAGTGGTCTAGGCATTAGCAGGCACAGGGAAAGAAAAGAAGGCAGGATTTGGCAGATAGAAAAGCTGAGTTGTGAAACATTCATGATGAAAAATTTGGCCAAATCCACTGGAGCACAGAAGGTAAAATGGCTTTTCAGCTTTCCCGAGGACCCTTGCATTGACCAGATATGTAGGCTACCCTTGGGAAATGGGTACCTTTAGCTGAGGGAAATTCCTGAACAGGGATAACACCTGGGGGCTTGCTAGACAGGCTTCTGGGCCACACAGAAAATGTGCCTTTATTACTGAAATAGTATCTGTGGTTGCAATACTGTGTCTGCTATAGTTCATTCTTCTTCTTCACAAAATATGGTAAGAGCTACTCTAGGATATTGGTATTCCTCTTTTCCTGTAAAAATTATAAAAAGAAGTTTATTGGAATAACTACAGATTCCGTTCCTGCAGCTTAACTTCATAAGTGATATCCTCAAATAATTACCTAAGTGGGTAAATAATTACCTACACAAATAAAGGAATAGCTCTGCACTTCTAACTGCTTCCAATTTTAGTTCTGGAAAAAAGAAGTTCCAGAGGCAAGGAAATAATAAGGTCCTGGAGAACCTATTGGAGAAAGGGGAAAAAAAACCCAGCAAACAAAATGTAAGTAAATTCGTCAGAATTGTTTGTCACTTGCCTTCATCTACAGTACTCTAGTGCTATGAATCCAATAAAGAGGAGAGGTTCAGGGAGAATGGCATAGTTGAATGAGGTGGCAGAGTGTGGTCATGTACCAGCACAATTAGAATGAGAGAATTTAGGTGCCATAACGGTTCCGAAGATTACTTAATCCAACTATTTCTTTTTATACAAGGACAATCAGGCTCAGTGCTGGAACCAGGGACTAGGGCTTTCAATTGCTAGCCCAATCTCCATTTCAATTCCTTATTTTCATGCCTTAGGTGACTTCCTTTTCTTGTCCAAAACCTGGAAAAGAGAGACCTGTTAAATTCTTGGAAAGTTGACTGTGAAATTCATGTTGCAATCAATTTAAGGTTTGGATATTTTTTTCCCTGCATGCACATTAATACCAGACCACAAGGAATGGTGAGATATGATCTGCAATCATAAATCAAACTGGAAATATTGAACAAAGGCAGTTTGTGTAGTGAAAATGAATGTATTGGTGGTGCTAAGTACTGACAAAAAGCTCTTTGTCCCCCACCCCCCTTTCCTGCTGAAGCTGAACACTAAAGTATAATAAAAAGTGACCCTTTGAAGCCAGGAATGTTAGCCTTCCCAAACTTGATAAGAATATTTAATTTCTTTATCACCAGGCTGAGTTTAAAGAAAGTATAATTCAGACATTAAGAGACCAGGTAAATGACTCCAGAGCTCTTTCTGTTTCTTTGTTACCTGCCAGGATTTTTGGCATAGCATCAAACAGCACTGTATACCCCATCCCAGACACCTGTCTAGGGAATGGACGTTATAAAGAGGCTGCCTTCTGTTCTAATTAGCTGACTGATAAATGAAGACTATCTGGCAATGCCATCTTCATTCTCACACTAAAATTACAGTGTGAACATGCAAAGATAGGCATATGGAGCATACATTTGTATGTTTTTGCAGATCCAGCTTCCACTCCTGCTTCTTCTAATATTAGAACTGAATTTCCCTTTGGGGAAATAATATCTTCTCCATTATGTATAGTCTGGGAAATGCTTTCCATTGATGCATTCTGTACAATCCTAGCAAAATGGTAGATGCATAACTCAGGCTCAGCCAAAACTCTCTCCAAGATTTTAATCTTTGGTGTCACGACATAGGACAAAAAAATGAATGGAGTTGATGCATCTAAGAGACTGCCTCATTCTAGCATAAAATCTTCCAATAGAGAGCTCTGTAGTCATAGAAATATTGTATCCCGGTGCTGCCTAATGTGCTAGCCACTAGCCACATGAGACTACTGAGAACATGAAATAGAGCTAATGTAACTAAGGAAGTGAATTTTTAATTGTATTTATTCCAGTTAATTAAAGTTAAAGCTGAAATAGCCACAGTTTGGTATTGGTTCCTGCTCTGGACAGCACAGCTCTAGCAGAGCTCTCTGAAGAAATCATGCGCTGGCACACGCTACATGGATGTCCGGGGATGCTCTGTTTTTCTTTCTTTCTTTTTTTCCTCTTCCTGAACCTAGTTCTAGCTATTTCTTTGATTCTGCTAGCTACCGTAACCCAATTTGTTACAATAATTTCCTCCTTTTCCTAGTAGCTACAGTTAATTTTATTTGTTTCACTCTAAATAAAGAACTTGAGAAAACCCATTAATGTAGTCATGTATCAACAATATGTTAAGTATCTATATATGTCAAGGAATATATATGGTAGTCTCTGGGGATAAAACACACATGTATAAGTAAATATCATCCTTACCATTCAGGAGCTGAGGCTAATGAAGAAGACAGAAATGTAAACAGTTAGTGATAATGCAATGAGATCAATTAGAACTTTGCAAAGAATTTTAGGATCACAGAGAAGTTTCATTAATACAGTGCTGTGGATTGAATAGTGGTCTCCAAAAAGATATGTCCACCAGTACACGTGACTGTGACCTTATGTGAAAATAGTCTTTGCTGATGGAATTAAGAATCTACAGATGATATTACCTTAGATTTTGGGTGGAACTTAGATCCAGTGCTGACTGTTCTTATCAAAGGCACCCAGAAGAACAATACAAAGAGAAGAGGGGATGATCTGTAAAGAAGGAGAAAGAGATTGGTCTTATGCTGTCATAATCCAAGTAATGCCAGGAGTCACCAAAAGATGGAAGAGGGGAAAATGGGTTCTCCCCTAGAGACTTTGGGGGAATCATGGCCTGCTGATGCTTTACTTTCAGACTTCTGGCCTCCAGAATTGTAAGGTAAGAATTTTGTTTTTAGTTAAGAAGTTTATGGTAATTTGTTATGGCAACCTTAGAAATCTAACATAGATAGCAAGATGTTCTAGTCCAGCTCTAGTATTAGAACCCTGCCTCAAACCCATGCTAAGTACTGACAAAAAGCTCTTTGTCCCCCACCCCCCTTTCCTGCTGAAGCTGAACACTAAAGTATAATAAAAAGTGACCCTTTGAAGCCAGGAATGTTAGCCTTCCCACAATGTATACATATATGAAAACATCATGTTGTACACCCTAAATAAATGCAACATTTGAACATTTGTCAAAACATGTCATTTTTGATCTGTGTTGTCCTCTGGATAGCTGGCCTAGATTCTGTCTGTTCTTTCAGGGATGCTAGACTGTCCTCCTTCTACCTTCTGCTGTTAAGTAGGGTTCTGTTGCACCATAGATGGGCTGCATCTATCTTATCTTTGGGTGTTATCCATTCAACTATAAGCTCCATGAGGGAAGGGATCTTTGTTTAGTTTTTCCCCCACAGTATTTTCAGCACCTGGAAGAGTACGCAGCATACACTAAGTTTTAAATAAATATTTAGTTGAATGTATGACTAAATAAATACATAAATGAAGATTATTTCTGCTAAATCCTTCCTTTTGACATTGCCAAACTCCTCTTTCTCCAGCCACATATACTTTTGATATTAGTAATAATCCTGGTAATAATAAAATTCACTCTTCTTCCTGAGTGAATCATATTTAGATTGCTGGTTACTATTTACCTAGAGGGGGCACAGTGATCACATTGGCTTGGTCACTCTTACTCCAAATCCAGATGGTTCCTAGATTCTACCACCCCTCTTACCAATTGAAGTATTCTGAAAAGAGTAAGGAAAAAGACATTTTTGGATTACATTGAAATAATGACATCTTTGTGAAAACTCAGGATTTTTTTTGCTATGTTTAAACAGATTGCTTTGATCAATATATTGTCAAACTAATGCCAAATTCATCTTAGGCTTTCTACAGCCTCAAGCATAATCTCATATTTAAGTTATATCATGCTTTATGCATCGTGTCACAAAATTCATACATTAAATTCCGTACACGCTATTTTAGGAGGAGGTCTTTGGATTCCTATTAGGTCTTTTTGACACTTCTTTAACATATTCTTTTAGAAAGTTTGATTGTCTTTCTTTCTCTCAGCTATAAGGGATTTATGTAACAAGTTGCAATGACTGCTAGAGGTAACAATAAATATCACACCCTGATATGGAGAGAAGAGGGAGTTACAAAATAAATACACACACAAAAGACAATGCATAACAGAGAGAATCCATTCGAGGAAGGCATAAATTGTTTGACATCCCTCAGTGATCTACAATACATTGTGCTAGTACCATAATTATTAGGGATATATGAATTAAAACCACCATGAGATATCACCTCACTTGTACCTGTTAGGATGGCAGTTATCAAAAAGTCAAAAGATAACAAATGATGAGAATGTGAATAAAAGGAAACCCTTATACATTGTTGGTGGGAATATAAATTGGTATAGTCATACATAAAATAATAGGGAGTTTCCTCAAAAAGAAAATAGAACTGTGATATAACCCAGCAATTCCACTTCTGGATATTAATCCAAAGGATATGAAATCACTATGTCAAATGGATATCTGCCTTTCCATGTTCATTGCAGCATTATTAAAAATAGCCAAGATATGGAATCAACCTAAATGTCTCTCAACAGAAGAATATATTGTAAAATGTGGTACATATATACACAACAGAATACTATTTAGCCTCATAAAAGAAGAAAAACATGTCATTTTTGATGGATGAACTTGAAAGACATCATAGTAAGTGAAATAACCTGGGCACAGAAACCAATGCAGCATGATCTCACTTACATATGTAATCCAAAAAAGTCAATCTTATAAAAGTAGAGAGTAGAGTGGTAGTCAGCAGAGGCTGGTAGGGTAGGGGAATTAAGAAGATGTTGGTCAAATGATACAAAATTTCAGTTAGAAAGGAATAATACATTCAAGAGATCTATTGTACATGTTGGAAACTACAGTTGATGAAAATATATTGTATACCTGATAATAGATAATAGTGTTTTCACCATAAAAATAAGTATGTGAAATAAAACATTTGCCAATTAGCTTGACTTGGCCATTCCACAATGTATACATATATGAAAACATCATGTTGTACACCCTAAATAAATGCAACATTTGTCAATTTAAGAAAAAGGTAGTGCACAAACTTTTAGTTAGAAGGAATGAGTTCAAGAGATCTATTTTATAACATGGTGACTACAGGTATATATTGTATTCTTGAAAAGTGCTGAGAGTAGATTTTAGATGTTCTCGCCACAGAAACAACTTTCTGATGTAACGCATTGCAAAGATTTAGACATTCCACAATGTGTATGTATGTGCAGGTATGTGTGTATAAACATGTTATAGACAATAAATACAATTGTTTCTGTCCAATAAAACAAAAAGGTATGGAGGAGTTAAAAATAAGAATGCCACAAACTCATTAGTTAAAAACAAAATAGTACTTGAAATGGCAAATCTGACTTACATGGTTGATTCCCTTAAGTGTTCATGCTGGAATAGAATGGGAAGCTTCAAGAGCTCCATGACCATCAGCAGGCCTTCCAGGTGTGAAGACTGACAGTTCTGAAGAAGTCAGATTATCATATCACACAAGTATATACTGTGATAGGAGGCCACTATGGGTACACAGGGGATTATCTCCAACATGATAGATTGATGGGTCTTATTGTGCAGTGCACATTCTCTTTCTCTCTTTCTCTCTCTCTCTCTCTCATTCACACATGCCCAGAAACATTTAGACTCCTGTCTTTGGGCCATGATGTTTCCAAAGTAAAATACCCCTCTTTATCCTAGCGCAAAGGCAGACAGTTTAAGGTTGAATTCTGAAATATCTGTCCTTGGTTTTGCCCCTTTGGCTCTCATTGTACCTATAGGAACTATCCTAACTCCTTTCCCTCTCTAGGTCATCCTGTCCTCTATTGAATTCCAGGTATTATTTATAGTCATTCTTTTTAAATACTATGATCTCTCTGAGTCCCATCTAGAAATAAAAGCTCTAATAGCATTGATAATAATTTACCTGAAATGTATTTAGTGTCTGCTGAGCACAGTGGCTCATACCTGTAATCCAGCACTTTGGGAGGCTGAGGTAAGAGGATTGCCCGGGGCTAGGAGTTCAAGACCAGCCTGGGCAACAAAGCAAGGCTCCCCTGTCTCTACAAAAAATAAATAAATAAATAATAATAATAATAATAATTAGCCAGGCATTGTGTCGAGTGCCTGTAGTCCCAGTTTTTCAGGAGGTTGAGGCAGGAGGATCCCCTGAGCCCAGGAGTTCAAGACTGGAGTGAGCTATGATTGTGCCACTATACCCCAGTCAGCCAATAGAGAGAGACCCTATCTCTAAAATAAATAAATAAAAAACATATTTAGTCTCTACTCTATAATAACACCCCAAATATTATTATTTTGTAACTAACCATAGATTTATCCCATTAAAGGAATCTCCAACAGCAAGGGGGAAAGTTGAACTTTTGACAAAGATGGAGGATTAAGTCTTAAGGAATTTCATATCATCCAACTGGCTAATAAGAAAACAGAGGTTTTGGGGTTAAGATTGAAGTCTGAGTCTTTAGATGTATTGGATCATTGATTGTTACTATTATTAGGCTTACACTAGTAGTGAAGGTAGAATAGTTAAGCAGTTATGGCGTTAAAGAAAACTGTGGGGCCAGGCACAGTGGCTCACACCTGTAATCCCAGCACTTTGGGAGGTTGAGGCAGGTGGGTCACAAAGTCAGGAGTTTGAGACCAGCCTGGCAAATATGATGAAACCCTGTCTCTACTAAAAATACAAAACAAACAAAAAAAAATTAGCTGGGCATGGTGGCACATGCCTATAATCCCAGCTACTTGGGAGGCTGAGTCAGGGAATTGCTTGAACCCAGGAGGCGGAGGTTGCAGTGAGCCAAGATCGTGCCACTGTGCACCAGCCTGGGTGACAGAGAGAGACTCCATTTAAAAAAAACCAAAAAACAAAAAACAAAAAAACTGTGGATGCTTATCAGACAAGGTTAATGCATTTGATGCCCTGGGATCTGTACTCCTTAAGAAGTGACAATTCTCTTCCACTGTACAGAAAAATACATAAATAATATGATAAAATGAAAAATCTTGGGGATTTTTATCTTCTTCAGTGAGTTTTGTAGTTTTTAAAGCCTTTCATTATACAATCATCTTTTGTTATTGAAGCTAGTAGGTACCTGAGGTTTGTTTTCTCAGAAGGATTCTGTCTCTTGTGGTTTTCACTTCCACCTGACTGTTATGTCACTTCTCTTTCATTTATTTATTTGTTTTATTATTTGTTTTCCTTAGAGGCATAACCAGGCAAACTGCTCTCTCCTGATAACTTTTTAAAATTAGTTGTTATATACTTATTTATTTGATTCAAACTGACCACTTCTATGAAATCTTTGTGGTTTGGAATATTCATCAGGAATTTTATCAAATGTGGCAAGCAAGTCCCTTCTGCTTAGCATGATTGTAACCCTCCTATCACACCTTCAATATTTTAGACAGTGGGTAGCAATATCAAGACCTGTGGAAGATTTGTCAGCTATTCCCACTACTAAGAATACAAACTTTCTCTTCAGAAATTGCATACTAAGTAATATGACTCTAAGGTGCTACTCTGTCTTCAAAAGATTAAAAAAAAACCACACACTAGATATGGTAAAATCGTAACTAGAGAAAAAATGTGTTTTTTCCCACTCCACCTGACTTTCATATATGGTTATACAAAATTAATGTTTTCAGTTTCTTATGTTGACACTTTTAAAAACAGTAGCAGAAGAGGGTTTAGTGTTTGAATTTTTGTATTCTTTTTTTGGATTTAGCTTTTACAAGAAATTCTATCATTGCAGCACTAAATGGAGACTCTTATAAAAAATTTAATCAGATTTCTTCCACAGAGAGAAAAGAACAAAGTCTTACTTTGTTATCTTGTACAAATGGTGCGTTTTCTCTTTCTAAGTAATCAGATACCAGGGATGCTCTTATGAGTTGATGAAGTGTAATGTGGAGTGTGACTCAGCTAATATTTATGAAGCAAGAACCATGTTAGATACTGTTACATATCTTAATAATATTGTTTAATCACAGGCGTAATAACTATTGCTACATTACATAATTGCCAACTACCTGCCAGAAGATTTTTGCTCATTTATTGATGTTGCTCAAAGCCATGCAGTCAGTAAGTGCTGAAGATAAGATTTGATCTTCATTTCATTTAGCTCTGTAGTCTGTGTTCTAGTATTTCTTACTCAGTGCTGCCTGACCAAATAGGGTAATTTGGTCTTCCCTTAATTTGTACTTCACACGCTATCTCTTTTTGAATTTAGATTATCAAGAATTACACTAAAACTGATTAACTATGTGGATAATAAAAACATTTGACTTTTTAAAAGTGACCTCTTCACTGTACAAATGCTCTTGGGAGGCCTTAAACATTTATTGGAGTAAAGTACAAGAGGATGTGATTTGAGCCAGGCCCTGGGACAATAGGATGCAGTCGAAGTGCCTAGGAGTGTGTGCATGTGAGAAAGTGGTTGGCTTAATAATGGAGGAAAGAGTCATTGCAAAGAAAGATGAGAGATTCAAGGCAAATCTTTGGTACTTTATAACTTATAGCACTATTTCTCTCCTGCCTTGTGTCTTATCAGAAATATTCCACCAAGAAAACTTACAGGTTCTTGTTCTGGGTTTACTGTAAGCTCTGCCTTTACATTTTCTTTGTTCTTTTAACTTTCCTGGTTTCTATGCCTCCTTTAATCAGCTTAGTTGTCTGAGCCTAATGTTTTCATTTTTCTTGCAGTCTTGGAGGCATCCTGCTCAAAACTTTACAAATGGTAATTTTTGAGAGAATAAAATTTTTTGAAGTTAAACTCTTCCAGGGGAAATATTTTCACAGTGTCTATTTAAAGTGAATAGGCAGTTAATTATCCTAATTATTGTCATGGTGACTGGGGGTAGAGAGAAGATATATGCCACAGAAGATGTTGACCTGGTGAAATGCAGAAGCAAATGGGCAAGGGTCCAAGGGTAGGACCTGGAAGGCTGGTGTTAGCACTAGTGTCAGTTTTGTTGAAATCATACCTGGAAAGGGAACAGAATCACGTCTAAAATCTGGTAGCGTTAATTGCATGGAAAATGTGTGGAGCTGGGAAAGTAAGAATGAGAACATCTTATTATGTTCTCATTTCACTTTCGGGTAAGTTCTCTTCTGCTAGTTAAAGATTTCAAATATTAAATATTTCTATTCTAAACTATCTTATGTTTCTGGCATTGTTCTAGGCAGTATAGGTGGGATAGTGCTATGGAAGATTTTGAAATAATATCAGGTTTTCTTTAGTGGCACAATTCTCTCCTCATTGGCATTCTCTCCTTATAATAACTTCAAGTGTTTTGATTTTATTGGGTTTCTCTAAACTTTTCTAAGTTACTACTAATAGGAAATTATGTAAACATACCTTTTAAAAGTATTTGTGATTTTAAACGACTCTGCAAGACCAAATGGATCAGTGGGAAGGCTATAAGCTTTGGAATGAGATAGACATGGGTTTTTGTCTCTGCTTTACTACTTAATATACCGATACTTTTAAATAAGTAATTAATTTTCTCTGATCCTGCTATGGTCTGACTGTTTTTGTCTTTCCAAAATTTATACATTGAAACCTCATTACCAATGTCATCGTATTAGAAGGAGGAACCTTTGGGATTTGATTAGACTCGTGGGCAGAATCCTTATGAATGAAATCAGTGCCTTTATAAAGGAGGCCCTAGAGAGCTACCTTGCCCTTCTACCATGTGAGGACGCAGAGAGAAGGCACCCTCAACGAATCCAAAAGCTGGCTTTCATCAAATACTGAATCTGCCTGGATGTTGGACTTCCTAGGCTCCCGAACTCTGAGACGTAAATTTCTGTTATCTGTAAGCTACCCAGTCTGTGGTATTTTGCGATAGCAGTCTGAATGGAATAAGACAGATCCTAAGCATCTCCACCTGTAAAGTGGAGATAAATACCTTATGGGATGATGTGAATTGTGAAGATTGAATGAAATAATGTATGTACTACACAGAATGCAGAGCACCAAGGGCTCCATAAATAACCTTTGCTGTTGTGCTCTTCTATTTGAATCACTCAAAACAGAGATCCGAATATATTAAAATCACAATCATTTTTTCACATTAATATTCAAGGCTTGAATCTCGGGACACAATTTCTGTCCCTGTAGCTAGTAGAGATGGTTGCAAATTTGGCTCAAAGGGAAGAGTAGGCAAAGAGAGAAAAGTAGAAGGATCTTTTTGAGATGCTTACTATAAAATCACGTGTGTCCTTAAGTTTCACTTTGGGGTAAGCTCTCTTCTGCTAGTTAAAGATTTTAAAAATAGAATATTTCCTTTAAATATTATCTTAAAGTTTGTCTTGGCAGAGAAAAAACTGGCAACCTCTTGGGATTTTTAATTTTGAAAGCTAAAACTCATGTACACTACCTAAATTTCAAAATTTAACTCATATTATACCTAAGATGTTTAGGGAGACTGTAGTTTATCAATAACATTATTTTTCTCTCAATAATGATCTATAGTTTATTTGGAAGGGGACTTTTAAGCATTTCCTGTTTCATATTCATCTATTTTTACAATTTATACAGTCCTTCCAGGTTTTGCTCAGTGTTTCTAGGAAAGAAAGCCTTTCAGATTTTAGTTTGTTCTTACAAGCTTCTTTCCAAGATGGTGGCTGAATATTTGGGAGTCAAATAGTACATGAAATCATGGAGGAAGGTAAGACTTGGAGAACTTGGGAATAATACTGTCTGGTTTCTTCAGTCTTAGTCACAATGTCCTCTTTCCTTTCTGGTTCCATCTGGTATCCATGGGTGGAGGGTATAGCTGAAGCTCTTCCATCTCTTCCAAAGCCCACTGACTCAGTTTCACTTCAGTTAAAATTTTGTCTATAAACCCCTCTACCCCTCTTAGATCTGGCTGCAGTTCCCTTTCAGCTAAGTGCCAGAAGTTTGAGCTATCTTACCCAAAGACATGTTGGATCACCCTTGGGATCTCTTTTGCAGGTTCCTTAAAGAGACTCTCAGCAATTTATAGGTATCTGCAGGCTCATGATCATGGACCTCAATGCTGTCTAGTGACTGGCCATCCTGACCCACCAGATTTGCTTTTCTCAGCTGTGTCTGTGAAGCTTTCTTTTTGTATAATTTCAGAAGAAGAGTGGGTATCCTTGGTGCCACTGCAACTTGCATCATGATGCTCCTTTTCTGAGCTAAAGTCTGCAGAGAGGAAATTGGGACCTATGCCTCGATTTTCTCTCCTGCCTTTCTTTCTCTTTCTTCCTCCCACATCCCCCAGGACTCAATTGTGCAGGCTTTTCCTTACATCAAATCTAAACCTCAATCATATTACTGAAACTAAATGATGAGGAATATTTCATCTACTTTACAGGAAGGAGTCCATAATCTGTGTCTTCTTACTTTATCCCTTGATTTCTTAAATGATAACTAAAGGAATGCAGAAATTCTGTTTTCAAATAAGCCTAATTTTCTTGCCTCTTGGCATGCCAAATAAGTCAAGTACTGCCTCTGTATTGCTTGAGAACAATATAATTCATTTAAGTGGAAGGATGAAATGTTGCCATGATAAAAAAGGGCTGCTAAGATGCATTTATAATAGACTTGTAAAAAATTATTTCAATTACCTGTGACTTTATTTTGAAAATCCAATGGCACTTCCATTTTGTGCAAATTAATTTTGAAAAATTAACCAATCACATATTATATTGGTATATTAATTTTTTACCGTTAATGCGTAATCCATGTGGAACAAGCATTGTAATGAAAAATGTGTCTTTAGCATAGTATCTGTTATGTAGTAGGCCTTGATTAAATATTTGTTGAGAGAATTAATTTATGATAACTTACACTCAAGTTTATATTGGCAAAGTACTTTAATGATATATGAAGAGGAAACATTGTAAAACATAGCAACTGCTTTGATAAAAGTTTTTTTTTTTTTTTTTGAGGTGGAGTCTCACTCTGTCGCCCGGACCGGAGTGCAGTGGCCGGATCTCAGCTCACTGCAAGCTCCGCCTCCTGGGTACGCCATTCTCCTGCCTCAGCCTCCCGAGTAGCTGGGACTACAGGCGCCCGCCACCTCGCCCGGCTAGTTTTTGTATTTTTAGTAGAGACGGGGTTTCACCGTGATAGTCAGGATGGTCTCGATCTCCTGACCTCGTGATCCGCCCGTCTCGGCCTCCCAAAGTGCTGGGATTACAGGCTTGAGCCACCGCGCCCAGCCGATAAAAGTTTTTAGAGATTTTCAAACTTTATGTAACAATCTTTTACTATTGGACATTTTTTCATAGCTTCTTTATTTTATCTTTTTTGTCTCCCCATTACTTCTGTTTGGTGGAAGTAACATGCTTTTGGCAGTTACAATAGAATTTGGTGCCTTTTCATTTTCTTTTCACTTAAGCTATTAAACTTTTTCCTGTTTTTGAGTCTTGTTCTGGGATATCTTTTGTTCTCAACCTGCTTCAAGTCTGAATGCAAATAACTGTGCAACCTGACTGCAAGTGTAATGCAGATATCCACATTATATAAGCAAACCTTGCCCATTACTAACAGAGGCTACACAACAATTATCTGTCCATTACAATCTGCTGCAGCTTCAAAATATCCCAAAGCAAAAATAAGGCAAGTTTGTAGAGTCTAAGTTATAAAAATAAAAAATACCACCACCTGTGAGCACCAAAAATGCTCTTGCTAACACTATTTCTCTTATTGGTTCAAATATCTTTCTTCCAAATTGTATTACTCATTTCAGCCCGAGTTTATATGTGTTAAGTATTCTAAATAACAAAATTAAGTTAGTTTTTCTTGACTCATCAAAATAATTAAACCAGTGTATGGTTACCCTGGCTGTCTAATTTAAACAAATGAAAGAATGAATTAAGTCATTTATTTATTCCATAAATTGTTATTTAATGCCTAATATTTGCCACATAGTTCTCTGGGTAGAAGAGATACAAAAATGAACAAAACAACCAGCAAGCAGTCTCTGTCCTTATGGAGCATGTATTATACTGGATACAGGCACACATTAAACAAACAAGTGTGTTATATACAATCAAATTATTAAATATTTACTGAATATACCCACATCCCAATATTTGCAAAATACAATGAGACTTACAAATTAACATATCCAGTCTTTTCTATTGAAACTTGAAGTCTCTCTTAAGAGCTAAATTTGAAATTATTAAAGAACTAACATAATTTGTAACATTTGTGAAAAATAAATAGCTATGTGAAACAATAGCATAGTCACCTGAATGTTTAATAATTATAATTATAGTGAATATTATAATGCCACCTTAATTTATCACAACTATTCACATTATTAGGCCATTTGTGTTAACACAAGCTCAATAAGGTTGGTGGGACACACGTGATTATTCCTGTTTGTAGGAAGACTCTGAGACACAGAGGGGTAAAGCAACTTGCTTGTGTTTCATGATTTATAATTAAGAGCTTGAACCAAGGTGCTGGACTCATACTCAGTATTTAGGGAAGATAAAGGAAGAAAATGTGTACCAAAAGGATTGGCAGTGACACTGCACAGCTGGAAAGTAGCAGAATACAAAAAGAGGTCTCAAGATCTCTTCTCACATCAAATCACATTATTCTTTTTTAAGAAATATCATTCCCATTACGTACTCTTCAAGTTTTATGGAGCAGTTTTTCACTCATCCAAAGCGGAACTATTTTTGGAGGGCAGCTTTCTATTGCTGCAAATCTGATTTCTCTTTGAAACTTATTTTCTGCTTCTCTTAGTTTTTATCCTACCTTCAACCTATTATGTCTAAAACAAGCTCATTGTCTTTCTTCAAGAATAAGTTATTTTAGGGTATGTTTATAGACATCATTATTCTCCAGTTGCTGAGGCTGAAAACTTTGTAACCATCCTTGTCATCTCTCTCTTTTATATTTTCCATTTGCCAAGAGCAGCTAGTCACCGTCTTTTGCGTTTGCTAGTTGATTTCCATTCCCACTGCTCCAAGGCTAAAGCAGAATCTCATTACTTTATGTGTGGATAACTTTAATAATATCATAGTTAATTTTATCCACCCCTTTAGTTCATCATACAAAATCAGACATCTGTTTTATTCTACATAAAATTATTGTCAACCAAAAGTGATAAAGGATAAGGAAAGGCTGTCAATGTGTCAATGGCATTTTTAATTGCATTTTATATTTGACATAAGAACAGATGTTTCATTTTTCTTGTTCAATACTTTATCCCCAAGTTCTGAAACAATGTTGTCATGGACAGACTACAGATTGCTGTCTTGTATCATTATACTTACACTTGTTTGGCCAAGTGATCCCTGACTCATGGTATTTCAATGTCCTCCCCTTGATTGTGGATAGGACCTATGACTTGCTTCTAACCAACAGAAGATGGGCAAGGGGATGGAATGTTATTTCCATGACTACATTATGGAAGGTTTTCACTTTAATCTTGCTAGCCGACTCTCTACTGACTCTCCCATGCTGGCTGTAGTGAAACAAGCTGCCTTATGAAGAGACCCACAGGGTAAGAAAATAGTAGTGATCACTGACTGACAGCCAGCAAGTTGTCAAGGATTTCACCTGACAGCTTACAAAGAAAGATGTGAACCCTGCTCAAAGCCACATGAACTTCCAAGTGGATCCTCCCTCAGTTGAGCCTTAGATGAGATTCCAGTTCTGGTCAGTGCCTTGAATGCAGTCTTGGGAGAGACACTGAAGCAGAGGACTGAATTAAGCCGTGCCGGGATTACTGATCCACAGAAATTGTGAGATAATAAATGTGTGTGGCTTAAAGCTGTTAAGTCTTTGGTTATTTGTTACTAAGTAATAGATAATGCATACACCTTGCATTTATTTGGTGGTGAATAAATATTTGTCAATTGAATAAGTGAATGGAATATTCTCTTTGTAGTTTTACAGGTTAACATTATACATATGCATTTAAAATATGTCTAAAAAAGAGAAACAACACATAACACTTAAGAAAGCTAAATTTATTTTAAGACCTGAATCTTCAGTCTAAAGAAGTTTTCTCTAGTGTTGAGTAGTTTTATGGCAAATGAGGTAGTATCAGTTTTTGCTTTTGAGTTTTGGTTGTTGTTTGATGGCTGAAATATCTAACATCATTTAAAGTGTTTAATTAAATGTGTGATCTAGACTTTCACACAATGGTTAATTAAACCTATGTCTGTAGACATAAACTGAACACTCCTTTTATTTTCTCAAAGACTTTGAAGTTTCAAAGTCATTTTTTTGCCATAATTCTTGAGGAGGATGCTTAATTAAATTTGTATTGTTTTCAAATATCCTTCCTACCAGCAGCACATTTTACCATAGTGCTGAACATGAAGAGAGAATATACATTATACATTGAAATGTTGCAAATATACATTAAATATTAAATTCTATAGATGTTACCTCACTTGCAAAGACTAATGTCAGAAGAGTAATCTTAATGTTTCATATCTCCTATCAGATATTTAAAAATCATAATTATCTTAGGAAGAAAAAAGTTTCAATAAGCTTAACGTCTATGATATATGATGACATATGAGGAACACATACTTTTTATTATAAATTTTAAAAGAAAAACATCAGGAGGCAATATGATAACCAACATGGAAGTGGTAGTTATTGTGTTTGCATAAGCTATTCCTGAAAATTAAATTGATTTAAATGTTTACTCCTATGATAGTCAATTTCTTGGTTGCTTCTTTATTTAACCTAACTCATTTTCAGACCATCTCACTCCACCAGAAACCTCATCTTTCCATTTTACCATTATAGTGATTGAGTTTAGAACTGATCACATCAAACAGAAAACAATCTTGAATTAATTAAGTATGCCTTAATATTTAAAAAGAAATAAATGGATGAGAGTATATTTAACCACAGACCTCGCTAAAAACGTAATTCCCAGTGGAAACCCCAATTTTGGAACATAATTTTTAAAAAAGTTGGACAGTATGGTATATTTAACAGAATAAAAATGGAAAATTTAAAGCTCTATGTGGGTAACCACTTTAAAGGAGAACACATAAAACAAATAAAAATTAGAAATTCAAATTTCAATCCAAGAAGTTGTTGGAGTTCTTTTTATCCTGTTTGATCAAATAAGGCAGAGATGATACTTGGGGAGAGTTCCAGTTTAAAAAAAATTAGCCTCAACTGCAGTATATTGTAGATAGTGTGAATCATATTGTCAACAAAGGGAATTGCATTTGATACCTAGTGACTAGGATGAATTTCAGGAATTAAAAGGATGTTTAGAAAGTGGGACAGTTAGAGGAGAGATATAAGAATCTAGGTCATCCCTAGTTCTTAGTCTTTGCTATCTTTACTGAGACGTTGGGTGAGTTTCTAAGTCAATCTCTGTGTTTATCATTTTAAAATTGTTATTTTAATATTAAGAAATATTTTTAAATGATTTAGAAATTTAGAATAAATAATATTCATTGGAAAGAACATCAGCTGGGCGTGGTGGCTCAGCCTGTAATCCCAGCACTTTGGGAGGCTGAAGTGGGTGGATCTCCTGGGATCAGGAGTTCAAGACAAGCCTGACCAACATGGTGAAACCCCTTCTCTACTAAAAATACAAAAATTAGCTGAGCATGGTGGTGCATGTCTGTAGTCCCAGCTACTTGGGAGGCTGAGGTGGGAGGATCACTTGAACCTAGGAGTTGGAGGTTATAGTGAGCTGAGATCATGCCACTGCATTCCATCCTGGGTGAGAGAGACTCTATCTCAAAAGGAAAAGAAAAAAACAAAAAAAGGAAGACCATCTAACATACCTGTATTCCCAGCCCAGCCTTGATCTCAACTCTAAGATAAATCATGGAAACATATGCATTTTAGTTTGTAGTTTAAATGATTAGACAGGCTGAGATCTAATAAAAATCCTTGGGAAAACTAGGCTAGAGGATGTATCAATTTCTAGTAGAATCATAATATATATAGAAATGCTTCTTCAATATAATTCCTTTGTACAGTGCTGAAAAAGTTTCCAAATGCTCATGATTAAATGAAAGAAATAAAAATGTAATCATTTATTATTTTTTTTCACAAGGCCAAATTTATTAAAGGAATAGACTTTATTCTGTAATTATGTCCATCTTAAGTACTAGATGCTACGTGATCTGTACCACATGAGATAATTAATATTTCTACACAGCAATATACAAAGTTTGGAATTCTAGGTCTGTTTAAACAAAAAATCTAAAAATCTTGGCACTTTAGCTCTGTTACTTCACTGGGCATCTCTTAGGAGTATCAGCCTTATCCTGCTGTTGTCGGATCTCTGAGATTGGTGGGAGTGGCCTTTGACAAGTCTTGGGCATGGAAGAACAACAATTTTATAAATATAACAAGTTCTAGCATGCTTCTGTGGTTGCCACTGCCCAGACTGATTATTAAGCAGTTTCTTGCCTTTCTGTTCCCAATGTTAGTTCAACTGGGACCTCTCATTTCTGAACAAATTTGATTTCTTAGCTCCTGGATAAAATAATATTCATAGTCTTTTTTTTAGCAAGTTACATTTATTTACTTAGAGTTTGTTCATTCTCAGCTGGTCTACATTTGTTGAAGATCTCTCACTGTACACTTTCAAGTGAAACCGGATACTTCCTTACAAAACACATCTACCCAACCTCAATAAAAGCATACTTACTAGTTTTGTGATTTGTTTTCAAAGGTGTTACATTATTATTGCCTTTTATATAAAAAGATAAATCCAGATATAGAATATTGCCTTTGAGTTGCTTTGTTAGTAGAGGGAATGAGTTGAAATGAACTATGGAATTAGAGAACTAGAAAGGATTTAGATTGCTCAATCAAATCCCTTTGTTTGTTTGGATAGAAAAACTTCTGGTGGCCCAAATTAATGTGGTAAAATAATCAGAGTGGTATAAACACCAATACCCAAACTAGAGCCCAAATTCTCCTGTTGCTTAATCTTTAGCCTTTTCTATGGTCTTACCTAACATTCTCGTGGCTGTGCTTATTACCTTTATTATGACTCATTAAAAAAATACACATTGGAGTACGTCTTACTTTGTTAGGCATCCCTGGGTACAAAGATATATATCATCTATATTTATATCTATATCTCGATGTCTGTGTGTGTGTGTGTGTGTGTGTGTGTAATGATTCCTCCTCTCAAACAGAAACATACTGACATCCATGCAAGAGAGACTTCCTGCCTGGGCCCTACTCTTTACATGGCACTGGTTTGGATTTCCTCCAGCCATTTTCATCTCCACAGAAACCTGAACATCACTTTTTGACCATTTGCTTGTTAACTGGAAGTCTTGAATTTTCTTCCTCGACTTAGGGCCTGTATGAACTTCTTCACTGAATATATCTTCCTGAGTGTAGAGTCCACCTTTGGTATAAAGAACCCCACGTTGAGGGATGATTAAGAAGTAGTTGATAGTGAATATTGTGGGTGGAGCTTGGCTGAGTAGGCTGGAGATTCTATATGCATGCATGCTAAGAATCTCACTCTGTGAAACAGTACTGTGGGTGTGAAGAGAATGTAGCAAGCAAGGATCTAGGGGCTGGGTATCTCTCATGGTACTATTTTCAAGCAGAGTGAGAAATTCAAGAATTATAAACTTGTACCTGAATTAGCTGGGCATTAAAACATACATTCACCAAGGCAAAAGGGTGGAATCGACTGCACAAAATAGTTTGCCAGTTCAATTTATGAATTTTAAATATTGAGAAATATAGTATGAGGTTCAATTTGTCCTCTTATATTGAGCCCACAAGGATTAGGAGAAGGATGTTCTCCTGGAGATTTGCCTTTGGTTATAAAACTTGCACAAATTCAATTTCATCTTCTTGATTGAAGTTGTGTCTATGACTTTCATATTATTAGGAGAATTTAAAAGGATAGCCTCTTTCAGACTTTTGAGAAATCATAGAGTTGTTTAGTACCTCTGGAAATGCCCCCAGGCAATTCAGTGGGAATATTCCTCTTCTAAAATGATAAACAGGTCTAAAGGAATTATAATAATAATCTGATTGGAAAAACAACAATAAAGTACAGGTTATGTTAGTCTTAATCTATGTGCTAAAATTCATGCCCAGAATCTGATTATAGGGTGGCAAAGCTACGAAGGAATACTGAGTTCACAGAATCAACAAGTCTCATGTATTTAATTCAAAGCCCTGACTATAATAAATAAGGATCCTCAAAACTGAATTGGAGACATTCGTAAAAGCAAGCTTGAGATTCTGTAATACCCAAATTCTCCTGAACACTCAAGGCCATTATATATAGTCCCTTTGCTATAGATCAGCCTGCATTTGCCTGGAAACGCTGTTTGACCTCAACCCTGAAAAGTATGACATGTATTCCTTTTGACATTTGCTCCTACAAATCCTCATTCATTTTTGGATAATTTCCAGGGATAAGTTTATCAGTATAGGCTTAGCAGAGAAATAAGTTTCCTATTCTTTGAGAAAGCATCATATCAATCAAATGAATGCCATGATCTAGCTATATGCATTGTCAGGAACCCAAAGAACCGGTGTATAAGTAAATCTTGAAGGTGTTAGACCTAGGAAACATCTTATTAGACTGGACAATAATCTTTATCGATGGTCCTAACCCATCAGTCAGAGCTCAATGTCCTGGCAAGCAAGTGACCCTAATGGTTTGCTGTGACAAATTTTGAAGCTTAGGTATGACGATTATCTAAAATAAATTAGGTATAGAACTCAGGCAAATATAAGAGGTTTCAGAGAGGTGAGAAAATCCAAATAAACTTCCTTGGAAAGATCAGAAAATCCACTAGCTGATGGGCTTCTCCGAAGCTTCTAAAGAGCACACTTTCTCCTGCTAGGTAATAGGGAACACACTGGTCAGTAGTCGGGAGAGAGGCAGTAGCGTATTTGAGAAGATTGAATTTGGTTATTATCTGCAGGTCAGGAGGGTGGAAAATCATGTCATCAAACTAGATTCCTTAGTATGAATGGGGATGATGGATTATAGGAATTCAGAGACCAGGTGGTAGCACTCCCTTGTCACATGTAAGGGAAATGGAATTGCCATAATTGGCATCAAGGCCAGAATGGCAATCAGGATGTCTGAGCCATAGGAATCTGTGAAACAAGCTAAGAGATTATGATAGTTTTAAGGGTGAGCTAGAAAACCACTAAAGTTTATTATTATTATTTTTAATAAAAAATAATGAAGCCGGGCATGGTAGCTCACGCCTGTAATCCCAGCACTTTGGGAGGCCGAGGCAGGCGGATCACCTGAGGTCAGGAATTCAAGACTAGCCTGGCCAATGTGGTGAAACCCCATCTCTACTAAAAATAAAAAAATTAGCTAGGCATGGTGGCGGGCGCCTGTAATCCCAGCTATTTGGGAGGCTGAAGCAGGACAATCACTTGAACCTGGGAGGCGGAGGCTGTGGTAAGCCAAGATCACACCATTGCACTCCAACCTGGGTGACAAGAGTGAAACTCCATGTCAAAATAATAATAATAATAATAATAATAATAATAATAATAATAATAATAATACTGTGATATCAGCCACTGAAATGAAATATCATGTCCTGCCAGTTTCCAGATTTAAATTAGTTTGCTAACCCAGGGTCCAGAAGTTGAAGGAGACTCTAAGTCCTCAGCATCATCACAAATATATGTGGTAAATATTCCCTTGTTTTGTTCCCAAAGGGATCTGTGACTTTTGCCAGATTACAGTGCCCTGGGAAAGAGGTTTACCCAGACATTTAAAAACAGTTCACTATAGCATCTAAGCTGATACTGATGTCAGGATATCTAAAACAGTGTTATGGTCCTCTATTGTAGAGGTTTATGGTGGATAAGTTGAAGTAGTGAATACCATAGCTTGTTTCACTAACCCTTCTGCTGAAAGTTTTTTCAGACACTGTGTTTCTGTAGTTTATACTTCACTCTTTTGGAGGAGTGAGGGCACAAAAATTTCACAAAAAAATGGAGAATCATTTTGCAATGTAGGAGCTGGACAAAATGGGAGGTCACAAATGAATCTGAGTGGTGCAAAGTGTTTTCTGCATGAGACATATTCTAAATGCTACTTCAACTGTTTTTGGCTTCATCTGCCCTTGGTTCATGGCCACTTATTTTACTCTGACTGCTGTCATATTAACTTTATATGATAGCACCTTGTCTCATGCTTGCATTCAGCATGTCTTGCCTCTCCAACTGTGGTTTGCTGGTTGCCACTGAGGTGTTAAATGCCATAGGATTCACTTGCCACCTGTGCATGTGCAGGGTGGAATTGGAAGTGAAATCTGGCGCATAAATTCTTAATCCTTCTTTACCTAGACAGACTCACATAAAATTGACTAGTAAATATGCCCTCTCAGAAGGCAGTCTGATATCAAGCAAAATTAGTTATGCTGGATTTCAAACAGTGGCCCGCTCAATAATGTTTCTCTTCTCTTTGCTCTCAGTTCTTTAATGCCTTACTCTCCATTTCCTTTCCTCTTGCTTCCCAAGGATTTCTTTCAGCAGTAAAGTAATACTATACAAATTTCTACCCTAAGCTCTGTGTCTAGAAAAATTAAGCTAATATAATACCACTTGTCTCAAATATATATATATATATATATATATTTATATTTGTATGTGTATATATACTCCTCTTTCACTGGTCTTTTTTTTCTTATCTGAATGGGGAATTTCTGATCATTCAACATGGTCAGTAAAGCTTGATTTACCAAGGCAAAATTGATCATTTTCTCTCTTTTGTTACTCCTGATTTCCTAGTCTATATGCCTATCTTGTATTTACCACAATGTTTTATAATGATACATATTACTGACTAAACCATGAGCTTTTTGAAGGCCATGTCTTATGCTTCTTTGAATTGTAAATATTTGAATTGCCTCTGAGACATTATACATAATCAAAAATTTTTAATGGAATGAGCTAATGACATAATTAAAATTTATTTATTTTAAATTATTTCAAATTTTATTTTAGATTCAGGGTGTACATGTGCAGGTTTGTTCCGTGGATATATTGTGTGATGCTGAGGTTTGGGATATGAGTGATACTGTCACTCAGATATTCAACATAGTACCCAAATGTCAGTTTTTTAACCCTTGCTCCCAGCCCTTCCTCTCTTCTAGTAGTCCCCAGATTCTATTGTTGCCTTTTTTACATCCATAAGCATCCAGTATTTAGTTCTCAATTATAAGTAAGAATATGTGGTATTTGGCTTTCTATTCCTGCGTTAATTCATTTAGGGTAATAGCCTCTGACTGCATCCATGTTGATGCAAAGGGTATCTTTTTTTTTATAGTTGAATAGTATTCCATGGTGTATATGTGCCACATTTTCATTTTTCAGTCTACTGTTGATAAGCTCCTCAGTGGATTCCATCTGTTTGCTCTTGTAAATAGTGCTGTGATGAATATACTAGTGCATGTGTCTTTTAAGTAGAACATTTTATTTTCTTTTGAATAGATACCTAGTAATGTGGTTGGTGGGTTGAATGCCAGTTCTGTTTTAAGTTTCCTGAGAAATCTACAAATTGTTTTCCACAGTGGCTGAACTAAGTTATATCCCCACCAACAGTATATAAGCATTCCTTTTTCTTCAGAGACTCACCAGCATTTGTTGTTTTCTGACTTTTATTATTATTATATTTGAGACAGAGTTTGCTCTCTCACCTGGCCAGGCTGGAGTACAGTGGCATGATCTTGGCTCACTGCAGCCTCCACCTCCTGGGTTCAAGTGATTCTCCTGCCTCAGCCTCCTGAGTAGCTGGGACTACAGGTGTGCACTGCCATACCTGGCTAATTTTTGTATTTTTAATAGAGATGGGGTTTCACCATGTTGGCCTAGCTGGTCTTGAACCCCTGACCTCAGGTGATCTGCTAGCCTTGGCCTCCCAAAGTGCTAGGATTACAGGTGTGAGCCACTGTACCTGGCCTTGACTTTTTAATAATAGCCATTCTGACTGGTGTGAGATGGTATCTCATTATGGTTTTGATTTGTATTTCTCTGATAATTAATAATGAGCATTTATTCATGTTTGTTGGCCACATGTATGTCTTCTTTTGAAAAGTGTGTATTCATGTCCTTGCCTATTTTTAATGAGATTATTTATTTCTATTCATTGAATTAAGTTCCTCAGATTCTGGATATTAGGCCTTTGTCATATGCATATTTTACAAATATTTTCTCCCATTCTGCAGGTTATTTATTTACTCTGTAAGGCTGGTCTAGTGGTAACAAATTCCCTTAGTACTTACTTGTCTGGAAAATATTTTATTTTTCCTTGCTTATGAAGCTTAATTTGGCAGGTTATGATATTCTTGTAATTTCTTTTTTTAAAGAATGCTGAAGAAATGTCTCCAGTCTCCCCTGCCTTGTAAGAATTTTGCTGAAAATTCTGCTGTTAGCCTAATAAGGTTCCCTTTGTGTGGTATCTGCCCTTTTCTCTCTGCCGGTAAGATTTTTTCTTTAGCATTGACCTTGGACAATCTGATGACTACACACTTTGATGAGGTTCATTTTCTATAGCATCTCACAGATGTTCCCTGGATTTCTTGTATCTGAATGCCTACCTCTCTAGCAAGATCAGAAAAATTTTCTGAAATTATTTCCTTAAATATGTTTTCCAGATTGTTTACTTTTTCTCTTTGTGTCTTAGAAATGCCAATTACTAGGAGGATTATGTTTTACCTAATCCCATATTTCTTAAAAACTTCGTTTTTTTTTTTTTTTTTAAGATGGATTCTCACACTGTCACCCAGGCTGGAGTGCAGTGGTGCGATCTTGGCTCACTACAACTTCCACCTCCCACGCTCAAGCAATTCTCCTGCCTTAGCCTCCCTAGTAGTTGGGATTACAGGCACCCACCACCATGTGCAGCTAATTTTTTGTATTTTTGGTAGTGATGGGGTTTCACCATGTTGGCCAGATTGGTCTCGAACTCCTGACCTCATGATTCACCCTCTTTGGCCTCCCAAAGTGCTGGGATTACAGGCATGAGCCACTGTGCCCAGCCCATTGACTTTTTAAGATTCTTTTTTCCTTGTCTTTGTCTGAATTAGTTTGAAAGACTAATTTCTAAGCTCTGACATTCTTTCTGCTGCTTGGTTCAATCTGTTGATAAAGCTTTCAATTATATTTTGAAATTGGTTTTCAATTCCAGAAGCTCTGATTGATTTATTTTAAGATGTTGATCTCTTCCCTTATTTCCTGGATTGGTTTAGAAGCTTCTTTTTATTGATTTTCAATGTTTTTTTAGATCTTCTTGAGCTTCCTTTCAACCCATGCTTTGAATTCTTTATCTGTTATTTCTGAGCTTCCATTTTGGCTAGAAGCCATTGCTGGAGAGCTAGTGCGATACTTTGGTGGTACTGCTATTATACATTTTGTGTTGTATGTATTATAATACATTCTGATTTTTCATGGTGGCAGGATTCTTTCACTGGTTTCTTCTCATTTGGAAATGCTGAAACTTCTAAATTTTTCTAACTATTTTCATTTGGGTAGGATTTTTTCTCCCCTATAATATTGTTTGTTTATTTTTATTTCGATTTCCCCCCTTTCCCCTCCCTAGGTTATGTGACTATAGAGAATGTTGGGTATGGTCTTTTGGCTTTGCTTCCATAGCCCTCTGCACTTCTTTTGGTAGGTTTTACATGGGTTTTGTGGTTTGACCTACAAGGCAATAGATGGCACATATGGGTAAGAACTGGATGGAGCTAACATGGTTGGGTATATACTTGATCCTTATTTATCAGGAGAAGTTTTCTGTTGCCTCAGACAATGGGCTGATCTGTGGTATGCACAGTGGTTTCAGCTCCCTGCTTAGCCCCAGGGAGTTGGAGGCAAGATGGACAGAGCCAGACCAGGCAGGCCCACCTTCAGGTCTCCTGATGACAGGCACAAACATCAGTGCCATGGGAAAATCCAGTGGCTGGCCACCAAGCATCCAGAGGTGAGCTTAGGCATGGAGCTGGGAGACCTCCTCAGCTCAAAGTTCTCTGCATGGGCAGAGGGCAGCCTAAACCCCTAATCCAGGAGAGCAGTTGCTCCAGATGACTAAAAATATTCCTGAGTGTGGAGTGCAGAGTTCTCTGCTGTAGGAAGCAAGGTGGTTCAGCCTTCTGATCCAGGTGAGCTGGTGGTCTAACTTCAAGGAGATCTGCCTAGGCATTGAGTGGAGGAGGCTCCACTGTACCACAATCTCTGGACATGGAATGGAAAGGGCCCTGCTGCATTGTGATCTCTGTGCAGAAAGGATGAAGCAGTTCAGAATGCCAAGCTGGGTGAGCAGGTGCTCCAAATACCTGGAGATCTGCCTGGCTGTGAAATGGAGAGGGCTCCCTGCACCATGATCTCTGCATAGAAGGGTGAGGCAGGTCAGGCTGCTGTCTGAGTGCTCTGGATGCCTGGAGATATACCTGAGCATAAAGTGGAGAGGACCATACTGCACCACAATCTATGCCCAGGTAGGGCGGAGCAGCTCTGGTTGCTGATCCAGGAGAGAAGTTGCTCTGAATGCTTGGAGGTTTTCCTAGATACAAAGTGAAAAGGGCCTCACTGAACCAAGATCTCTGCACAGGAAGGGTAGGGCAGGTCAGGCTGCTAATCCATATGGATAAGTGCTTTGAATTCCTGTAGTTCTGCCTGGGGTGGATCAGAGTGATCCCTGCTGCACCACTTTCTCAGGCGATCAGGCTGGAGTACCCAGTAATGACACATGCAAACTGGTTCCAGGTCACCAAGCTGGCCTTAACTGCAAGCCTTACCTACCAGAAGAAAGTGCAGCTGTAGCAGCTCTCCTTCTGCCCCAGAGCAGTCCCAATGCCTATTTCTCAGGTGCTTTCCACAATCCTGGCTTTGGAGGTAACTACCCTGCTCAGAACAAACGCTCCAATCTCTAGTATGAGTTGGAAATGCCTGCATGGCTACACTGGTGGTTCCCCAAAGAAGGACTGACTTTGTATACATTCAGATTAAAAATGGCATCCTGCTCTCAGTTCTAGGTCTGGGAAAATGCCTCTTGTTTATCCTGGTGTCTTTTCCTCTCAGTGCCTCCAAACCTTTCCCTATGTTAGCTCCAGGTCTTGGGAGAAATGAAGTACTCTCCCTTTGCCTGGATTGCTTGGATTCCCAGTGGAAAGATGAGTCACAGAAGGAAGCTCCCTGCATCTTTTACGTACCGGAGCTTCACTCATTTTTATCAGGCAAATTCTGTCACAGAGGCTGTTGGGCCACATTTTCCTCCTTGGGATCTGGATGTACTTCATGATTTCAGTGAAATCCTGTTTTCCTTCTTGAATTAAAGCACAGAGAGTTGATCTGTATGCACTATCTTGCTGCTTCCAAGTGGCAGAGGCATACTAAAATCCCTTACTCTGCTATCTTGGGGGAAAAAAAGAAAATTGAAATGAACTAAAATTTAATATTATGACTAAGTTATAATTTAGTAGTCTGTGTGAAAGCAGAAAGAAGTCTAAGAAGTCGTATACTACACAAGTGCTTATTAGGTACTTACATGTTGTAATTGTGTAAACATATATGTAATATTTTATTTGCCTGTACATTTTATCTATCTAGCTGTATCTTAACTACCTATGTCTCTATTTTCAGTAATATCCCTTTGAGGATGAGGAAGATAATAGACAAGAGCCACTAATAAAGCAGTAGAACTTGAAGTTACTTGTTCAAAGTCAAAACACACTATATTCTTTGGAGAAATGATTTTTATTGCTACAGTTAGGAAGAGAGCCTGGATTGCTCCTTTGTTTTGGTCCAGTGTGTTTTGGTTCTGGCAGAGATTTTGTTGTTATAATGGTCTCATTGCAGTACTTAAACTAGAAATAACAGGTGTAAGAAATAACATCATTTTCTTGAGGAATTGCGATGACAATAAAAAAAAATTGATGTGCAGTTGAAATACTTGGAGTTTCATATCAATACTGAATTCCTGAGCACACATTAATTTATTCACCAATCTGTCTCTAACATACCACTCTGCTTCAACCTCCATAATTGCCTAATACAATTATTATTGTTGTAATTTATAGGTGTCACCTCTTGTTTGTATGCCATTAAGTGCTTTGCTGTCCAAACTTAGTCATTACATAATTTCCACCTCCACCCCATAACTGAGGGAAATGCCCATTTATATTCAGAGCTTAATAACTTATGCTACTTATCATATAGTTTTATCTCTTTCAATTTTGTCTCTCAGGATTTTCCTCCAAAAATCACCAAAAAAAATCACTAAATCCTGAGACTCAAAATTTGTAAGAACTTGCTACACTGGTGATTCCCCAAAGAAGGACTGACTTTGTATACATTCAGATTAAAAATGGCATCCTGCTCTCAGTTTTTGGTCTTGGAAAATGCCTCTAGATTTTCCTGGTGTCTTTTCCTCTCAGTGCCTCCAAACCTTTCCCAAAACTTTGGTTTCTGTGTTCTAGAAAACAGTGATCACTTAATTATAAAAGTTCAGAAATTATACAAGAACAATATAGCATCTAGTCAAAAATATACTATTAGCATCTAATTATTCTCTATTGAATTTTCTGACCTGAATGTATTTCTTATGGATGAGAATAGAGGAAAAAATGACTTCTTTGTTCAATACACCCTTTTATGATGTATCCAAGCTACTTAATTTAGTGCTTACTTTTTTTGAGTACTGCACTTTGAGATAATGCATCCTACAAAATACCTTGTTTGTCCAGAACACTTATTTGGAATGAATTAAAGCTCTTGAAGGTGCTACTATTTTCTTGCTTTATCATGCCTTTAGGAGATTTCTTAGTTCCTGTCAAGGTACCCAATACTCCTTGTTAAAGATTGATGTAAAATGCCACAAAACAATTCTAGGGGAGTGTGGGCAGTCTTCATAATGTCAAAGAGATGTTGTATTTATTTATAATGAAACTGTAGTTATTTACTTTAGATTTTAAGCTCATTTGTCACTTATAATTTTCTGTTCAATCATGCCACTTTAAACAAAGGAAATAAAAATAGAGATAATTGATATGATCCTTTATTAATATAATTTAAAAAGAAGTCATGTATGTTTGGTAAAACAAATCTCAAAGTCATATATCAAATCCTACAGAAGTTTTGTCTACATATTCCCTGCTTTAAATGCTGAAACAATAACACAATTGTTGGCAGTTAACAAGATTTTTTTTTTGTAGAAATCTACTTACTAAATATGACCTAACCTTGTCCTATTTTTCATGCTGTTTTTTTTAATCTACAGAGGTACAAGGCTTTTGTGAGTTTCTAAAACAAATCAGGCCCCCTAAGAAAAGTATATGAGCAAGCAATGAAGAAAGCTTTAGAAGTGGCCGACTTGCCTGTGAGCTACTCATACTGATCATCATTGTTCTTAGATTCAAATCTGAGACTAGTGGTAAAATAAGAGGATGAACACATGAGTGTTAACTTGGTAAATTTCAGCAGTGAAACAGGAGAAGGAACACACATCCTTAATGAGATATTCAATACCAAACCTAAGATTAAACATATGTCTAATCTCACCATGTCTTTGGTATTGAATATCTCCCCTATTTCACAGATAAGATGACATGAATTCAAAAACAGAAAGATTTAGCTAGCTTATTCATTCACATTCCTTACCCTTCTTTTTATATATTCTTCTGGACTTTCTATTTTTCCATTTGTTTCTTTCTACTGAAATCAGAGTTCCTACAGTGGCACTATTGACATTTGGATGGGTTGACTCTTTACTGGGTAAATGGAGGCTGGGCTGTCTTGTACATTGTAAGCTGCTTAGCAGTATCCCTGATTTTTATTCACTACATTTCATACACATGACTATCCTGTACCCTAATTACCGCAACTAAAATTGTTTCTGGACATTAGCAAATATTCCCTGGGATGTAAAATTACCCCTAGTTAAGAACCACTGTACTAAAAGGAAAAGAAACTGTATTAAATTAGGTGATGCTGTCTTCTTTTCTTAGATCTCAGCTGCTTAACACAATAAAAATGATTTTTTCCTTACATTATAGGAAAATGTACATATTTTTGGTCAGATGGTCTAGCATAATATGATGAAGAAATTTAAGCTTTTTACATCTTACAGATCTATCTTCTTTGAGGAGCTTCAAGTCCTCTCCATTCGTCCTGAAGATGAGAAAAGAGACCAGAAAAAACACTTTCAATTTTTAAATTACTTGGGATAGGAATAGATATATACATTTTAGTTTTTATCTTCCATTAAGAAAAATATTAATTAGTCTCACATAGATATACATAAACTGAGAAGTCTAGTTCCTAGACAGGCAGCCATTTCAAAGCAATTATCACACCTGAAGAAAAGCAGCAAAAGTCTTTGGGGGCAGAGATGAGGTACCACTTAGCCTTCTTTGCTGCATAGACTTGAAGTAGTTTAGACTTCTTTATGTGCCTCCTCAGTTTGGGATGCTGATAGAGGTTTGGGAGAGGAACCAAACCAAGGTACCATTGGACAGAGAATATTTTAAAATATTTAGCCTGAAGGGAAAAAAAATCAGAAACCTGTAGACATTATAGTTCTATAATTGGAATGATTATAAACATATAATTTTGAGTCTTTCAAAATATATGCCACATATTTTAGAAGATTGAGAGGCTTACAGTCTTACAAGATTATAAGAATCTTGTAAACCCACATGATTGTGGAGATGCCAATTAGGCTATTTAAAATGAATTTTCTTTCTGATGTCGGGACTATGAAGGCCTTGATGACAATGTGATAAAACTTGAAATACAAGGAAGATGGTCTTTTGAAAGCTAGAACATTTTCTCTTTAGGAGTAACCAGCAATGTAGGTCTTGATTTTTGAAAACTGTCTGCCTCAGTAAGGTCATTGTTACAAGGGTCTCCAGAGAGCTATCCATGGTTCTGATATTTTATTCCCAACTTTTCTGTAATGAAAGGCCAATGTCTTTATTCTTGACCCAGTAATTGCCTCGAACATTGTCCTCCTGACTTTAACTACCCTTTACGCTACTGTTCACTGGACCAAAATCCATCTGTGAAGCCATCATTACACCTTAAACAATTTCCAACTTAATTTCTGTTAACTTCATGCCTGCTGCCTGAGTTAATAAGTACCTAGTTTAATCTTCACATGCCCTGGATATGCCCCAGAACTACATTCTGCTTTCTAACTGTATTAGTTATACATCACCAAAAGATGCATATATTGTGCATATAGCTGATGTTTAGGGAAGTACTTTCACAAAGAATCAATAATTATTGTACAAGTTAAACTAATTTTTATGGGTTGTTACTGTTAAAATATTAGAGAGTAACTTAGAGATTAATTGAAGTTCAAAATCTAAATTAGTGACAGTATGATATATTATTGATACGGTTTAGCTCTGTGCTCCCACCCAAATCTCATCTTGAATTGTAATCCCCAGATTCTCCACGTGACAAGGGAGGAAGCTGGTGGGGGGAGATGATTGGATCAAGGAGGCAGTTTCCCCCATGCTGTTCTTGTAATATTGAGTGAGTTCTCATGAGATCTGATGTTTTATTTTAAAATTATTATTTTACTTTAAGTTCTGTGATACATGTGCCAAACGTGCAGGTTTGTTATGTGCCACGGTGGTTTGCTGCACCTATCAACCGATTATCTAGGTTTTAAGCCCCACATGCATTGGGTATTTGTCCTAAGGCTCTCCCTTGCCTTGACCCAGGTGTGTGATGTTCTGCTCCCTGTGTACATGTGTTCTCATTGTTTAACTCCTACTTATGAGTGAAAACAAGTGGTGTTTGGTTTTCTGTTCCTGTGTTAGTTTGCAGAGGATGATGGTTGTATAAGTGTTTGACGGTTCCTCTTTCACATGCTCTCTCTGGCCTACAGCCACATAAGACATGCCTGCTTCCCCTTCTGCCATGATTGTAAGTTTCCTGAGGCCTCCCAGGCCATGCCATACTGTGAGTCAATTAATCCTCTTTCCTTTATAAATTACCCCATCTCAGGCAGTTCTTTACAGCAGTGTGAGAATCAGCTAATACAATTACAAAAATAATGATTTAGCTGTAAATTTATACTTTCGTTAATTGTTTAAGTTTCTCATCTTTTTCAGTAATCCCAATGATTATATGAAAAAGGTGAAGTGCTTTAAATGCTGAAACTAACACATGTGATGGCAGTGAACAAAAAATGTTTATTGAAGTAATCTGATTACCAAATATGACCTAATCTTGTATATCTACATATACATGATGTATACATAATATATGTATACATATATATGTATATATGTAGCAGGTAATGAAATTATAAGTGCTGTCTTGATACTCATTTTATTATCTCACATGATTCCATGTAATGTGCATGTTTCACTCTGGCAGTAAGGAAAGAAAGGATAAGAGATCAGTTTTGGTATTATGTTTTGATTATTTTCTTCAGTGACCTTTTAGCATATAAAGCGTAATTCTTATGCCAAGCACACAAAACACGTTACCCGAAAGAAGAACTGTATTTTTTCAGGGTTGGCTCCTATGAAAGAGTAAGTTTTAACAGCCCAGGGCACAAATAAACCAGCTTGAGGAATAGTGATCAGGCAGGCTTGCAGCATTTGAGCTGACCGGAAAGTGTACTTTTGCTACTCAGATGGAATCAAATTCGGAATCAAGAAATCTAGAGAAATTTCTTAAAAATAGAAAGCAAAACACACCTGAAGTGTAAGGAGCTCTAATTTTTGTAAGAATTAAGTTAAGTCAGGGATTCTCAAGGGAAGGAAATATTTATATACTGCCATGAGAGTGGTATACCTAAGACCCTTTATTTTCCTTGCATCTGGGTTGAACTTTTTCCAGATAATAAGATAACAATGTACTTGATTTATATATGTTTTATTTAATAGGAAGTAAATCTGAATATTTTAATTTGTGTTACATTGGCCTAATAATATAGTACACTATTAAACATTGCAACATGTAAAATCATATGCATAATTCCCTTGCTAGATTCTCCATAGAAATAAAAAGAAACTGATAAATATAGCAAGATTTCTATACTTAATGAGACATTCCTTTTTATGTAGTTAAGATCCATGTCATTTAACCATGGGGAGGGAAAAGTACAACCTAAATGGTATGAACAAAACATATTCATTGGCAATTTTTAAAATGTTGACCTTTTCTATACTAAATATTGTTGATCATGGATACAAATTTATAAACATTTCAGCCCATTTTTCAGGAGTTTGAATAGTAGATATAGCTTAAAAGTAAAAATAATTCCCAAGCACTAGGATAATCAGTCTAGTTTTGACAGTAATCCTAGATTATTGATTATATGATTTAAGCTTTGCAGACTGCTTTCATTTTACCCGTACACACATCTGGCAATTTTGTTGTTTACCTAGCATATAGCTGATCTTCAAAGGCCTAAGGAAAAAATCATTTTAAAGAATGACATTGTTCACTTCTTAAAATCAGGTAATATGTGGCCATATTCTTCCCTATATGCCTGTATTCTTTCTTAAATGTTTCCTAACACCCTGTTTTACAAACTTTAAGTACATGCGAATCATGTATGCATCCTGTTAAAATGTAGAATCTGGATAGCAGGTCTGGAGTAGGGCTTGATATTCTGTGTTTCTGGCAAGCTGCCTCCCAGGTGATGCTGATGGTGCTGGTCTGAAGACCACATTTCTAGTAGTGAGGCATTAGTCTGCAATGCAATCATGGTGAAATATTTAACCTTCTTATTTTAGGACCTCCATTTTCACAATAGAAATGCAATAGGGACAAGTGACATATCATGATTAAGAGTATGGGTCTTGTGTCAGGTGACCTGAATTTGACTTCCAGTTTTCTCCTTTCATTTTTTCTTGACTAAATTGGTAAACCTTTCTACACCTCAGTTTTCCATTTTATAAAAGTGGATAATATCTGGTTCTGCATCATGGAGTTGTTGTGTGGATTATATAGGATGATGCTTATAAAGTTCCTAGCCTACTAACTGGCAGAAATGTAGTTAAGTACTGTAAAATATTAGGTATTATTATTTATATTTACAATCTCTGAAGTTGAAGGGGCTTCTAAAAATTATGTAGTGTGACACTTTATTATTAAAGCTTGTAATATTGAGACATGTAAGACAAACTGAGTTTCTTTGAATCACTCAGCAAATGTTTGTTAATAGCCTGGATGGTAGCATATTAGAGGTAAGATCTGAGAGAAAATCTGGAGGGATAAATATAAAAGTGAAAGAAAGTTATTTATTTGTACAAAAACAAATTAAACTGAAACAAACCAAGTATATGCCTTCTTATTTAACAGATATTTATATTTTTAAAAATACATTTCTATTCTTCCAAACATCAAGTTATTTGTGATATTTCAATTTATAATACCACTTATATAATTTTAGAGACAGTTTTAGAAGGGAAAATCTTCAAGTGAAAATAGAAATTTCTGACATAACTCTGCAAAGAATAATTGCTTGGCAGATAACATCACATTCCTTTATACTTAAACGCTTCTTGTTCATCTTGAATTGTGTGTCTATCACTGTCTGGCCCTGAAATCAAGAGACAGGCATTTTAATTCGATCTCTGTGACTCACTGATTGTGGCTTCTCGAGTAAGTTACTTAATCTATCTCTGAATCAGTTTTATCAACTACAAAATATACATTTTTTTTCCCTCCAATCATTAGATATATTCCTGGGTATTGATAAAAATGTGTTGTTGAATATTATCAGTATGAGTTCACAATAACACACCTTCAGCAATTGATTAAGGCTATCAGTAGCTTAAGCACTTTGTGTAGGGAATCCTATGTCAGTGACTTCTGCAATGATAGAAGGTAAGGACTCATATCTTTGTGTTAAAAAGACTGAGAAATTGGGTAACAGCTGTCAATGTTACGCAAGCTACATTATTAACTATACATGTGTATGCCCCTGTATTTTCTTAAAAAAAAAAAGAAAAAAGAACATCACACCATTGTAAAATATTAAGTTTATTTCCAGCTGAACTTTTGAAAGTAAGCTTTAATTTTATTAGGGTGCATATGCAAATTGTCTATGAGGCTTTATAACTATTTTCTTGTAACTTGAGTTGGAATTATTTTTCCATTATTTTATGCCTCTATGGCCTTTTTTCTTTCTTACAAAATGGCATCCAAATGCAGACGTATTAATAGAAAAAATATGGTCTTAGTAAAGTGGATTCTTAACTTTTTGTCAGAGATGGATTAATGGTTACTGGCTCAGATATGTCTCCACAGGAAGTACATTTCAAAGCTCTAGATTGTAAGGTTTTCGATGTCCCCGAAGATTTTCTTCCTAATCAAGATAAAGATTTATCTAACAAACGTACATTTCCTTTGAAATTGGCAAAGTATTAAGAAATATGATTTTTTTTTTTTAGTTCTCTCAAGTAGAGGCTACCAAAACTGTTTGGGCAGCTTCTCCTTATTTTTTTCTAGAGCTTCTGCATATAAACTTCATTTACCTATTGAGAATACTATTATTTCAGCATTTTTCTTGTGCCCGTTGCTGATTGTTCCCAAAGCCCCATCCCTTTAACTGCCATCTGTCCCTCTGTGGGTCATTCAGGAAAACCAGATAGAGCTAGTGCTTATATTTATAACTTTGGCCCAACATAATAGTTGATGCAAGTGTAAAGAATATTTTAAGAGGAAACTTGAGCATGTGGAATAGAAAGCACAATATCTCGCTAAGTCTATTCCTACAAGAATGCTATCAATTTAAATTAACACTTTTAGTCAAAGCAAAGGACTAAAAGGTATTCTGGCCTCCTTAATTAAACTCTTTTCTTAATTTAGAAAGCTTTGAGTTTTAAATATTTTGTGTGAAGTGTGTCAAGTAAAAATGTCAGAATTGTCCAAGTCTATGTAAAAGTCTGTGAGAAGGAATGTTCGGTAGTCTTCTTTGTTTACAAATGTTTCTCTTAGCACATCAGCAGTCTGCCTGGCCCCCAGATAACGTTTTGAAATATGTCTTAGCCAAATCTCAAACCAAACAGTTAATTATAAGAATAGTATTTTCTTAATATTCTTATAAATAAATGTAGGTTCTGTATGTTGTTTAAAACTGGAGTTGTCTGAAAAATATTTAGCAGACATAAAAGTAAAAGAAAAATGAAGCCCATTTCAGGAAGTATTAATTAAAATTGGCTTTGTAATAACCATGAAATTCACTTTCTTGCTTGATGGAGACACAGAACTTTTGATTTGAGTCATAGGGACAATCTAGGATGTGAGGGAGTACACAAAGTATACACCCAAAATGTAATAAACTTAGAAATAAAAGATATCTACTGACAAATCACTTTTATTTGACACCTCAGTGGTGAACATTGAGCTCTGACAGATTTGAAGTTAGCATGTGAATGTGAAAAATACCATTTTGGTAAGGGAGTAGGGAAACGTTTTGTCACACAATGATGAACTATTGAAGAAAGCAACCATTCTACCAGAAGACTTGCTTTCTTTGATGTTTATGTATTCAACGGGGCAGAGCTTGACAGCTGTTTTGTTTAGGAAAAAACACCATTAATACTGAAATTCTTAATGTATAGTTGAAACTGGCTTTTAGAGTGAAACATGGGCCCAATTCGAGCTAATATATGTACAAAGGCCCTGTAGCTCTCATTGCCAGACTACTTTACATAGTCTGTAGGAATAGCTGTGTGATTTGACTCTATTCTGGGAGCTGGCTTTGATCAGAAATAATTTCTGTCACATAAACAATATTTTGATAAGCTTCCTATAATCCATGTTTGTAATATGGTGATAGTTCATCCCCTTGGAATTATCAGTAGGATGATTGGGTCCTGAAGATCTGCTCAATTAGTGTTTCCTTTTATGAGGCACTCTATCCCTTGGAAAGCAGGGGCATTTACTACTCAATGCAGAACCTGAGACAAAGCATTACAAATCATAACTTATAATAACAAATGCTAATGTTAAGATATTGCAATTCATCCTTCAAGGGGCTATTTTTCAAAGATGGCCTTTTTTTAAGGCTTTGGTTTTTCTCCTTGGCAAAGTGAAGGCCTCTTCCCCATATTGGGCTCTAACATCTTGGGTGTTAGATGTTAGACTAGGGTGGAGCACTGACAGGAGACAGTCGGAAAAAAGCCATGTGACTACCCCGGTCTGAGGGGCTATTTGCCTTGTAGCTTTCAAAAGCAAGGTCAGAGTTTCTGTCACCCTTTTCACAGTTGGACTCCAACTTGAGATTCACAGAACAAATCACAGGAGGCAACCACAACCAAGTCTTACACTCCATGTACAGGCCTGTCAGTGTCTACATTTTACCTTCTCTCAATACATAGTGGGGGAAATAGTTGCTCCTAAATGAGTTCATAAAAATTCAAAGGCAGTTGACAGAAAAGATAGTTTGTCAAAAGAAGGGAAATTTGTGATAAGAGTTCATTTGCAAAACGAAAAAAAACCTAGGCTTTCACTTTCCAGGAAAATTTGTGAAGTGCTGGTTTCTTTGACTGATACATCATACCTTAAGTGAAATTGAGGAATTGAAGCAATTCTCTGAACATTATAGGCAAAGCCATCAATCAGGGTTTTACCTCATACACAGAAACAAACTGTCTTATTTTTGTGTGTGTGTATAGATAATTTAATGTTTGCCTTTTGAATAATTAATGTGAAAACTCCTATTTTAACTTACTTCGGGTTTTGGTTTGCTTCTGTCACATTTGTGGAAGTGCTCTATAACAAGTGGAAAGTGGTTTTTGCTCACTTTTTCTTGTACTCTCTGTATAAGTCAAATTCAAAGGAATATATTTTTTAGCAAGTCACCAGAGACTCTCTGAAAACCGAAAAGATGAAATCACTGCTAAAGACTGAGGGAGTCAAGGGGTGTTACTCTGAGAACCTGCAGCTCCCAGGGCAGACACTAGGGCTGTCCTAACTGGTCCACTTACCATCCCCTCCAAAACTGCAAGCCTCCTGTCTGCCAGGCCAGAGAGAAAGACAAGATGAGTAAAGGAGAAGGTTACACAAACATATAAGAGGGTAAAGAGCATCAAAATCATATTGTGATGGGCATGCAATGGAATTTGAAGTCCAGTGGTTCAGTATTTCTTAAAGCATTATCTGAGGCCTGCCTGGAAGAATTACCACTCCTCTCCACTGAATCAGGCTCCACGCAGTTGTAGGCTTAGGGTAAAAGCACACCAGGGAATTTTAAAATATATGTTAATATTTGTAAATCACTGATACGAATCCAACGTTTCTTTAAAAACCACTGATTTAATTTGGTCGCATCATCATCTATATCATAATGGATAGGGTTTATTGATAATTTAGTTTTTGCAGGGCACTGTACTTTGTAAGATTTATCTTCTTTAACTTTTGCAACCATCTGTAAATTAGAGTCACATAAGCCATTGTAAGTAAAAGGAAATATGCACAGAAAACAGAGGAACTTTTCCAAGGTTACAGCAATTAGTTAGGGACAGAATCAGAATTAAATCTGTCTTCTGACTCTAGAGTCTTCACTCTTGAATGCTATGTAGATTAAAAAATATGCTTTCTGTAGAGACTCTAAAGTAGGGTGAATAAACAGGAAATGTTAAAAAATGCCATTAACTTGAATACCTGAAAGATAGTCTGGGAAGCTTAATCTCGTCTAGTCTGTTGTATTAACAGAAATGTTGGAGTTAGTCACGAGTTAGAAGAAAGGAACATGGGGACATGAAACATAACATAAGACCTTCCTATATTCTCTAAAAGTTTCCTAAAGAACTTGGAATCTGCATTGGCAAATGTCAAGTGAAGAATAGTAAAGAGTCTTTCTATTAGTGATTGGGAAAGATAATTTTAGTTCCAAATTTAGAATTCGCATTTTCTTAATATTCTTTCCATTCACTTTGTTAGGTTCCACTCTGTTTGCTGAAAGCACCTGGTGTAATACTACATCACAGGGTTAGATTTAAAAAAAATTTTGCATTAGGCCATAAAATAATTCTACTGCCCTGAGATGATTAGTGTGCAGCAGATCCAGCACAAAATGGTTCAAATATTTCATAGGAGTAATAGCTTAATATGAGCATAGTTTTTATTTAACTCTTCCTATAGATATGCCCTCTGTTCAAGGACCTTATGCTTTTATAATATATGCGACATCATCAGTACATGTTTATTATAGGACTTTGTGATAAGTCCTTTGTGTCATTCCAGGGCTTTTGCAGCTAAGTCTTGTTGAGTGCCAAGGAAACTAGTTGTAAAATTGAATCTTACAGCTGTTAATATTCCTGTTCACTGAAAAAGTGCATTCTGTTAGCATGAGTCACATAGCATACTCTGTGAAAGGGTTTCATGATCATAAACATTTCAGAAATTCCATATAATACTCCACTCCTTGCAAATTTACAATGCATACTTTTAGTGTGTTACAAGTTAGGAGAAATTCTTTGTGAAATTAACTATCTTTGCTAAAACCAGAATTTCACAAGTTTATTTGACATAGAACTCTTTTCTGCACATATTTCGTACTATAATGTGGAATTAATATTTAGTTAAATATTGGATGGGAAAAACTGCATTGGTGTTTTAATACAATAATAAAGTATTTGTTGGAGTATAATACTACCTCCTTCCTCTCTTTCCTGTCCTGCAGTTTATTATAAAAAGTCATCTTTCTAGCTTTTCAGATTTATCATGATGTCTTGATAGACAAGAAGCCTCCTTAGGTCCTGTGGAAGCAACGATAAGACTGCATTTTAGAGAATATTTTATTTAGGGAATGTGTAAATGTAGCATTTAAAAATATAAAAGATTTGCAAGATCATCATGAAATGATACCAAAATACATTTAATATATGCTTTGTTAGTAAATGCTGTATTAAACAGTGGCCTGTGCTGGAATGAATTACAGTCATAAGTTATAAGAAAGACCTGGTTTTGAACCATAGCTCTCCACAATCTTATTTTATGCTCTGGGACGATTTCTCTGACCTCCTCATTTGTAAAATGTGGTTGAAAATGCCTAACTTATAGGTATGTGAAGAGGGTGTGGGTGTATTCTATGAAAAACACCTTGAGAGAAAAAATTATAGAAGTGAAAATATAAAAAGACAATGAGGCCAGCTGATATTTTACTTAATATAAGCACATTATTCTTTTATGTGTGTATAAAACATGTTTTATTATATTAAAGATATAAGTTGTTTCTACACACTACTAAACACCCTGATGAAAAATTAAAACAAAATTAACCAATCACTGCTAATTATATAAACAACCAGATGTTTGACATTGAATAGATAAACATCTGGTTCATGAATTTAGTTTTCTACTTTTCATATGCAAGTTTGGATGATGCCAATTGGTGTATATTTCTGTAAAAAATTTTCTTTTCCAAAGTAACAGGTATGTGACTGGCACAAAACAAATAAGGTATGGAGCAGGGAAAACATTCTAATTTTAGGTTAATTTTAATCTCAGAATTAATATTTACTCTTCAATTTCATACCCCATTCAATTAATTGAACAATAAATTTTAACTTTATGATATACCAAGTCCTGCATCAGACAATATGGATTTAAAAATAAACAAACAAAAAAATCCTGCATAGAGATAGATCATATTGGAAAGAAAACAAATGCTTGTAACAATGAAAATTTAACATTAGCATTGAAGTAGCATCAGGGTGCCATAGGCATACAACAAGTAGGCTCTTTTGCCCTCTTCTAGCTAGAGGAATTGGGTAGGAGAAAAAATGTCTGGGAAAATTTCCAAGATGAAGATGATATTTGAGTTGAGTGACATTGATAAATAGGTGTAAGCTGAATGGAGGAGGAGGTGATGGGCATTCAGGGAGCTCATGAATTTGCCGCTGGAGCTTTAGATCTACATGTAGGTTGTTTGAAAGATGAGACAAAGAAGGCAAAATTCTAACTAGCTTTCTCTTATATTCAGTGGGAGTGATGTGCTGCTGCTCAGGATGTGAGGGGAGGAGTGTGGAGGATGGATTATTTAGGGAGATAGGTAACCAGTAAGAAGAATATAATATTTGTCTGGGATTATAAAATTCATACTTTAGAAGAGGACCGGTTATAGACATACAAATGAGCTAAAAGCAATCTGACTTGGTGCTACTAGGAGTGGGGAGTGAAGAAGAGTCAAGTTTGCAGATGTCTTTCAGTTTCTGCTGACTGAAAGTATTGGCCTCTCTATGTAATATAGGAAAGGATAAGCAAACAACTGTGTGGATAAATATGGTAAATTTGGATTTTGACATCTACGTGAGGTATAAAAGGGAGATATTTAGAATAGCTCAAAAATAAGTGGTCTGGGTTGAAAAACAGATTTTGCAGATGTTGAAATTCAGTGAAGAATAAGAAGAAATACTGTAAACATTATAAACACTGAATTGAAATTTAATCTATAGGTTTATTTAAACAATAGCCCAGAACACCAATATGGTGGGCATCTATTTTGAAATTGATTCATTATGGATTTAATAAACTAATGCCTTTGGATGATCAAAAAATTGAAAATACTTTGTTATTTATGCTCTGGTGGAATCTGTGAGCAGTGATGCCAATGCTCTTTTATGTTGATCATAGCTAGAACTACATGATTTTGTGGGTTACTTTCTACAAGACCCATTTCATTCTAATTGGAAGACTAAAGATGTGAGAGGTATTATGTGCCCTAGAGTCTGTATACTTAAAGCAAACTATTTTTAATTCAATTTTTTTATCTATGAGTCCAAATAGCAGAAATAAATGTAAGTGCCTCAAAAACTATCGAATAATTCTATGATACATGGATTTGGAAATAGTATTACTTACTTTGTGATAGAAATATTTTGGGTGAGAATCCCAAATATTGAAGTTGTCCTTATTATCGACAATGTCTCAACTCATCCTGTGGTGTCTATAACTAACAGTAATACTAATAGGACCTGTTAGGTGGAACCAGATATTGATCCCCATCATCAGGCTGTAGATTCCATGACTCACTGTCATTTTACTTGATTTATAGAGCCAAGAAGATTTTAGTTTTGGCTAGTGCTTGAGATGAAACACTAATATACACCTTTGAATTCAAGGTGAAGCTAAACTTCTGAAGAGGTCTGGGCTTTGCAACCCTCCACAGCCAGATCTAAGATATACTCAGAGCTTGAAGACTGGCTGTCAAAAATAACTCAATCGAAACAAAGAAAAAACAATAAAGAAGGATGACCAAAACCTCTCAGAAATATGGGATTATATGTAAAAAGATCAAATCTATGACAAATTGGCCTTCCTAAAGGAGGGAGAGAAACCACACAACTTGGAAAACATATTTCAAGATATTGTCCATGAAAATTTCTCCAACCTTGCTGGAGATGCCAACATTAAAATCTGGGAAATACAGAGAACTTCTGCAAAATACTACACAAGAAAACCATCCCCAGTATACATAGTCATTAGATTCTCCAAAGGTTGAAATTTAAGAAAAAATGTTAAAGGCAGCTAAAAACAAGGGGCAGGTCACTAACAAAGGGAACCCCATCTGGCTAACTGCAAAACCGTTAGCAGAAACTCTACAGGCTAGAAGGGATTGAGGACTGATATTCATCATTCTTTAAGCAAAAGTATTTTCAGTCAATAATTTTATATCCAGCCAAAATAAGCTTCATAAGTGAAGGACAAATAAGATCCTTTTCAGAGAAGTAAATGCTAAGGGAATTCATTAACACCAGACCTACCTTACAAGAAGTCCTGAAGGAAGTGCTAAGTGTGGAAAGGAAAGACCATTATTGGCCACTACAAAAATACACTTAAGCAGATAAAACCACAAAGATGGGGAACAAGCAGGGCAGAAAAGATGGAAATTCAAAAAATAAGAGTGTATCTCCCCCTCCAAAGGAACGCAGCTCATCGCCAGCAACGGATCAAAGCTGGACGGAGAATGACTTTGACGAGTTTAGAGAAGAAGGCTTCAGTCCATCAGACTTCTCAGAGCTAAAGGAGGAATTACATACCCAGTGCAAAGAAAC
>NW_012115167.1:510515-511190 GCF_000951035.1 Colobus angolensis palliatus
AATGGGGAAAGGATTCCCTATTTAATAAATGGTGCTGGAAAAATTGGCTAGCCATAAGTAGAAAGCTGAAACTGGATCCTTTCCTTACTCCATATAGGAAAATTAATTCAAGATGGATTAGAGACTTAAATGTTAGACCTAATACCACAAAAACGCTAGAAGAAAACTTAGGTAATACCATTCAGGACATAGGCATGGGCAAGGACTTCATATCTAAAACACCAAAAGCAATGGAACAAAAGCCAAAATTAACAAATGGGATCTAATTAAGCTAAAGAGCTTCTGCACAGCCAAAGAAACTACCATCAGAGTGAACAGGTAATCTACAGAATGGGAGAAAATTTTTGCAATCTACTCATCTGAGAAAGGGCTAATATCCAGAACCTACAAAGAACTCAAACAAATTCACAAGAAAACAGCAAACAACCCCATCAAACATTGGGCAAGGGATATGAGCAGACATTTCTCAAAAGAAGACATGCATACAGCCAACAGACACATGAAAAAATGCTCATCATTACTGGCCATCAGAGAAATACAGATCAAAACCACAAAGAGATACCATCTCACAGCAGTTGGTATGGTGATCATTAAAAAGTCAGGAAACAACAGGTGCTGGAGAGGATGTGGAGAAATAGGAACACTTTTACACTGTTGGTGGGATTGTAAACTAGT
>NW_012115167.1:511630-547965 GCF_000951035.1 Colobus angolensis palliatus
CAGTGAGATCACTTGGACTCGGGAAGGGGAACATCACACACCAGGGCCTATTATGGGGAGGAGGGAGGGGGGAGGGATTGCATTGGGAGTTATACCTGATGTAAAGGACGAGTTGATGGGTGCTGACGAGTTGATGGGTGCAGCATACCAACATGGCACAAGTATACATATGTAACAAACCTGCACATTATGCATATGTGCCCTAGAACTTATAATAATAATAATAATAAAAATACACTTACGTACATAACCTCTACAAAGCAACCACAGAAACAAGTCTGCATAATAACCAGCTATTAACATGGTGAGAGGATCAAATCTGTACATATCAATATTAACATTGAATGTAAATGGGCTAAGTGTACCAATTAAAAGACACAGAGGAACAAGGTGGATAGAAGCAAAAGCCAACAGTGTGCTGTCTTTGAGAGACCAATCTCACATGCAGTGACACTCATAGGCTCAAGTAAGGGAATGGCGAAAAATCTACCAAGCAAATGGAAAACATAACATTCAGAGGTTACCATTCTAATTTCAGACAAAACCGATTTTAAACCAACAAGGATCAAAACAGACAAAGAAGGACATTATATAATGGTAAAGGGCACAATTGAACAAGAGGACTTAACCATTCTCAATATATATGCACCCAAGACAGGAGCAACAGATTCATTTTGAAAGTCCTTAGAGATCTACAAAGGGATTTAACCACACAATAATAGTGGGAGACTTCAACACTACTGACATTATTAGACAGATCACTGAGGAAGGAAACTAACAAAGATATTTGGGACCTGAACTCAATATTTGACCAATTGAAACTAACAGATATCTACAGAACTCTCCAACCAAAAACAACAGAATATACATTACTTTCATCTGCTATCATGCCTACTGAAACTATTAGCCCTCAATAAATGAAATAATATCATTTTCCTTTTTCATGTTGGTAAAGCAATAAACAGACAATAGTTATAGTCATTTATTGAGGGCTAATAGTATGTTTTAACATCTGATAAGGCTAGTTCACTGTCATTGCTCTCATTTTTCTTCTCTCAATGATTTTCTGTATAACTTTCTATTAATACATAAAATTCATACTAAGTGCCTTTGTATGGACTTGCAAAGAGAAAATTTCTCATATATATACTATCATTATAATACCAAGTTAAAAATAATTTCTAAGTAGTTTTTAAATATCTAGTCCATATTGAAATATCCTAGATTACACTCCAGTATTCAGAGTTTACATATCGCATTTTGCTGTTATGCCCCTAAAATCTCTTTAAATCTTGAAGAATTCCTCTGACCACACCCACACTCACACATTCACACAGAATATTTTTTCATGACACAATCTAGTGTAGAGAAAGGGGTCAGTCATTCTTTAGAATATTTTGCATTCTCACCGGGTCCTATTGTGGGGAGGGGGTAGGGGGAAGGGATAGTGTTAGGAGATACACCTAATGTAAATGATGAGTTAATGGGTGCAGCACACCAGCATGACATATGTATACATATGTAACAAACCTGCACGTTGTGCACATGTACCCTAGAACTTAAAGTATAATAAAAAAATAAAAAAAAAAAACTGAGAAGTTAACTATAAAAAAAGAGAATATTTTGCTTTCTGTATTTGCCTTCTTTTTTTCTAGATGTCCTTGTATATTTATTTTACATATCAGCTTGTATAGATAAAATTTTCTGTTTCCATCCATGATGGAGTAACAAGAACTGGATTCATTAACCGACCTTGAAACAATAACTTTTACTAAATGTGTGAAACAACAGATTTCTGATGTTGACCAACAAGCAGCACAGAACAGTAATCCTTGAGATGGGAGACACAAAGTGAGCCCTAGATTTGCTCCTTTATTTCCTGGAGTGAATTTGCAGGTCGAATGTAGCTCAGGATAGGGGTATCCAGAGTGTAGCAGTATGTCTGAGGTGAGAAGACAGTATTAAAAGTTTGAGCACTGGGAGCAAGATGACTGGAATTTGTGGAGCAGAATACCTTAGAGTACAGACCACACACATAGAAAGACAGAGGGAGAGAGACATTTTTGAGAGACATCCAGAAGGACATTTTTGAGTCTTTGGCCCAGTTCAGATCAGTATATGTATGTAGTTTTTACTGCAAGTAAAAGATACCTGGAAAACCCCCAAACGAAATAAAAGGACACATCTGTAAATAACACAGGACAGACACAAAATCAAAAGCAAAAATAGAAAGTATCTGAGATGGAATGAAATTTAAAAAGAGACAAAATTCTTGGAGTACAGTTAATATAGTGCCTAAGGAAACTTACAGTATTAAACACTTTCGGTAGTACAGAAGAAGATGGGTGTCACATCAGTGACCTATGTATCCTTCTTAAGATGTTAGGATCAAAAAAGGCAATTTAAACTAAAACAGCTAGGAGAAAGGAAATGAAGATAAAAGCAGAAAAAAATAAAATGGAAAAATAAAAAAGCAGAAAGAAAATCAGTGACATAGAAAGTTTTATTTGAGGATATCAACAAATATAGTAAACCTTTAGCCAGACTGATCAGGGTAAAGGAGGAAAGATATGTTGCTGATACCAAGCTGAAAGAGGGAACAACACTAAAGATCCCATAGACTTAAAAAGGATAAAAATAGCAATTTAAAAACAAATTTATACCAACAATTTGAAAACTTAGATTAAATAGAGAAAGTTCCTGAAAGACACAATCTACAAAAATCTCACTCAAGAAGAAATAGATACCCCAAAAAGCCCTAGATCTATTAGAAGAATTGAATTTGAGTCAAAACATTTCCACACTGAAAATTTCCAGCCAAGTACCTTCACTGATCAATTTCACCAAACACTAGAGGAAGAGACAATTGCAATTTTATACAAACATTTCCTGCAAATTCAAAGGTAAGAACATTTCCCAATTCTTTCTATGCAGCCAGTATTACCAGGAAAACAGAAACAATGACATTACACAAAAAGAATGCTACTGACCAACGTTCCTTGTAAACATAGACCCAAAACTTCTTAACAAAACTTAGCACGTCAAAACTAGTAATAAATGAAAAGAATATACATTTTAATCAAATGAAGTTGATGTGAAAAATGAAAGACTGGTTCAATACTAAAATATTATGCAATGTAATCCACCATATTTGCAGTCTAAATAAGAAAAACATCATGATACAGAAAAAAAAAATTTGATAAAATGTAACACATCTTCATGATAGTAAATACTCTCAGTAAACTAGTGATAGGAACTTCCTTAAATTGATAAACTTTATCTATAAAATATCTGTACTAACATAATATTTAATGATGAAAGAACGCACTCTTTTTCAGCAAGGATGAGGTATGAGGTAAGAATGTCTGTTCCTCCAGTGTTTATCCCATACTGCATTGAAGGTCTCACCAAGTGCAAAAAGTTAAGAAAATAAAATATACATATTTGAAAAAGAAAGTAAACTGTCTTTATTTGCAGATAACGTGATTAGCCACATATATAACCTAAGAAATCTACGAAAAGGATAAAAAATTAGTGAGTTCAGCAAGGGTACAAGTCATAAGATCAATACACAAAAATTAACAGAAAAAGTAAAAGCTTATATTTCCATATAGTAGCAACAAACAGGCAGAAATGGGAATTTAAAGAGAATTCTATTTAAAATAGCTTCAAAAATACAAAAATTTTAGAGAAAATTTTGACAATATATGTTAAATACCTTTACATCAAAACTATAATATATTGCTAAGAGAAATTAAAGAGAATATAAATAAATTGAGATATGTATCAAGTTCTTGGATTGTAAGTTTTATAGTTGTTGAGATATCAGTCTCCCTAAACCAGTTCATAGTTTCAATGTAATCCCAACTAAAATCCCTGCAGGCTTTTGTTTGGGGAGGATGGCAGTACTTGCTAACTAGATTCTAAAATGTATATGGAAACACAAAGGAAGCAGAATAGGCAAAAACGTTTGAAAAAGAAGAACACAGAGCACTTACATTATCTGACTTTCAGATTTATTATGAAGCTAGTATAATATGGATATTGTGTTTTTGCTTTAAAAATTGGCATTGGCCGGGCGCGGTGGCTCAAGCCTGTAATCCCAGCACTTTGGGAGGCCGAGATGGGTGGATCACGAGGTCAGGAGATCGAGACCATCCTGGCTAACACGGTGAAACCCCGTTTCTACTAAAAAATACAAAAAACTAGCCGGGCGAGGTGGCGGGCGCCTGTAGTCCCAGCTACTCAGGAGGCTGAGGCAGGAGAATGGCGTAAACCCAGGAGGCGGAGCTTGCAGTGAGCCAAGATCCGGCCACTGCACTCCAGCCTGGGCGACAAAAAAAAAAAAAAAAAAAAAAATTGGCACTAAGGCAAATATCTAGGTCAGTGCAACATAACAAAGATTCCAGAAGTAAACCCAAACATTAATAATAATTCATAATAAATGATCAATTGATTTTTCACAAGCATATTGAGGCAATTCCATAGGGAAAGTGCTATTTTACAAATTTTTGCAGGAAATATTGAATAACCGCAGGAAAAACAAAACCTCAACACATATTTTATTTCACATTTTTTAAAACCCCTCAAAATGGATCATAGATTTACTTGTATTTAAGAGCTAAAGGTATAAAACTCCCAGATAAACATACGGGAGGAGTTGGCAAAGATTTATTAGCTACAATACCCAAAGCACAATTCATAGTAAATTAGACTTCATAAAATTAAAATATTTTGTTTTCGAAAACGCTCAAAATGAGAATGAAATTGTCAGCCACAGACTGCGGAGAAGATGTTTGCAAAACGTGTATCTAACAAATGACTGCTCTGTAAACTGTATTAGGAATTTCTACAACTTAATAAGAACACACAAAAATGGGCAGAAGATCATAAGAGATTCCTTACTAAAGAACTGATAACAAATAAGCACATGAAAAAATGCTCAACATCATTAGACATTTCGGGAAGTGCAAATGTAAATAACTTTGAAACATCACTGCACACTCTCAAGAATGGTCAAAATTCCAAAGACTGATCATCTGTAGCAAGTGCTGTTGAGGATGTGAAATGGCTGGTACTCCCATACACTGTTGTAGATATGTAGAATGAATTGAAAATCTGTTCATCAGTCTCTTAAAAAGTTAAACATATATCTACCATGCAATCCAGTCATTACTTTCGTAGGTATTACCCAAGAGAAATGAAAGTGTATGTTTACACCAAAAAGTTACACAGAAATGTGAATAGTAGCTCTATTTGCAGTAGCCAATAACTGGAAGTAATTAATATGTTTATCAATGGGTTAACAGATAAACAAATTATGATATACTCACAAAATGGAATACTATGCAGCATTGAAAATGGATGACCTCTTGATAGATTTTACACATATGAATCTCAAAATAATTATGATAAAGTTAGGCAAAAATAGTATAAACTGTATGACTCTATTTAGAACTCTAAAATATGCAAATAAATTTATAATAGAAATAAAAATAAATGACTTTCTGTGATTGGGGACAAGAAGAGATGAATTGCAAATGAATACCAAGACACTTTTGGAAAAAAGCATATCTTGATGGTAATGATGGTTTCATATGTTTATGTATTTCAGAATTCATCCAATTGTGCAATTTATATATTTGTAGTTTATTTCCCCTCAATTGTAGTTTAATAATGTGGAAAAAATGGGCTTGTATGGTTTCAGAAGACGTATCTTTTGTTATAGTATTTGGAATTACAACACTAATAAATGAATTTAGCCAAAACTGACCTCTTTAGGATATTAAGTGTCCCTATCCCTGAGTATCTTACATATCTCTTTTGTTGTTAATATTGAAGTATATTTTATATTTATCTCTCTATATATGCAGTTTGTGGCTATAAGTTTTATGTTCTTCTATATCACTTAATTCTATTATAATAGTTTCTTTCTCCTGATTTTCCCTTGTAAAATGCCGTATCATCTGCAAATAGTGGTATTCTTAATGCCTCCTGTATAATTATTATAATTCTAATTCATTTATCTTATCTAATTGAGTTGGTTAATTACTCCGCTGCAGTGTTGTAAGAGTGACAATAATGATCTTCCTTGCTCTTCTCTACCTTAATGGGAAATAACTCTGGCACCATTCTAGCTTTTGAGCTAATACACACAAACACATGTATGTATGTGAGTTATATATGAGTTAGTTGTATATGAGATACTTATATGAGTTATTTAATTTTATTTTTGTATTTCTGTTTTTTTAAGCCAAGAATTATAATTGACCTTTAGAAATTACTTTTGACTTTTTCTGAGGAGAAAATATAATCTTCTCTTTAGATCTAATAAATTAAAAAATGAGTTATATTAAAATATTTCTATATATTTACACATCCTTAAAGGCCTGGAATAAATCCTGTTTGCTCTCAATGGATTATTTCTTAAATGTTTTGCTGTACTCATTTTTTCCAACACTTTAGGATTTTTGAAAAGAACTCATAAAAAGAAAAACACATAAATAATTCTTAATATAGTTATATAACTCATTTAACTATATATGTGTGTATATACGTTAGTTTAAAAGCCAGGATTATGTCAGAGGTATTCCTGCTCAAGTAGATAAGAGCAAGGAAGATCATTATATGGTTTGAGACATCACTATATAGTTTGTGTGTGTTTATGTGAGTGTGTGTAATCATTCATTAAGCATACTTAATAGTTGCCTTTGTTTTTTCCTACACTCTATATAATTTTAAATAATGTTTAAAATTATCTGCTTGTCAAAAGTTTAGTAGAATTCTTTTGGAAAATTATTTGTATGTTTTTGTTTCTTATATTTTCCTGGAAATTTTCTGTACAAAGTACTCCCAAATTAAAAAAAAAAAAAAAGTCTTCTGTGTCTATAGTTATTTTCCCCTTGCCATTTCTTATTTTATGCATATATACTATTCTCCTTTTTGTCTTGAATTATTTCTGCTGAAATGTTCTCTCTTCACTTTTGGGGGGCCTGAAATTAAATTGTTAACAGTTCCTTTAAGAAAAGTCCATATGAACCAAATTTATTGACCTTATGCATGCTCAAAACTAATTGCGTACGTTCTTTATGTTTGAATAAGAAGTAAATATAGGCCGGGCGCGGTGGCTCAAGCCTGTAATCCCAGCACTTTGGGAGGCCGAGACGGGCGGATCACGAGGTCAGGAGATCGAGACCATCCTGGCTAACACAGTGAAACCTCGTCTCTACTAAAAAATTCAAAAAATTAGCTGGGCGAGGTGGCGGGCGCCTGTAGTCCCAGCTACACGGGAGGCTGAGGTGGGAGAATGGCCTAAACCCGGGAGGCGGAGCTTGCAGTGAGCTGAGATCCGGCCACTGCACTCCAGCCTGGGTGACAGAGCGAGACTCTGTCTCAAAAAGAGAAAAAAAAAAAAGAAGTAAATATAAAATGCTTCACTACCAGTCTATATCTTGAGTATCTTGAAGCTATATTATACTTTCTTCTGTTATGAAATGTTACTATGAAAAGATCAATACCACTCAAGTTATTTTTCCATTAGAAGATTTGATTTTCATTTTTAGGTAGGTGTTCTACTCTGCTGTGTTGTTTTATTCTTCAGGGGCTCCAATTGTATCCACGTTGGATCTATTTTAATTTTCTTAAATTTGCATAGATGAGGGGCCAGGAAGCATGTTCCGTAAAGGGTCAGATACTAAATAAAGGGCCAGATACTAAATCAGGTTTTCCAGGCCACATATGATGTTTGTCACCTGTACTCTTTTTTTTTTTAATTAAAAAACACATTGAAAATAATAAATAAAAGTTATTTAGATGTAAGACCATACAAACAGAAGCTACAAGCTGAATTTAGCCCACAGGGTATAATTTGCTCACTCCTGAGAGAAATAATTTTTTTCCTGTCTTTTCCTTCTTTTTTTTTTTTTGCATCAGTTTCTCAAGTTTATCCACTATGACCCTTAGTGTGCTTTCTTTGATTCCAGCCTCCCGGTTAACTTTATGATTTAATCTTCATTCCTAAATATTTTTCCTCCATACCTTTTTTGAGTTTACAATTTCTGATTTCACCCCTTTAGTTGGCCATTTTCTCCTTTTGTTTGTTCATTTTCTTCTTGACTTCTTGTATTTTGGCGGTGTGTGTGTGCGTGTGTGTGTGTGTGTGTGTGTGTGTGTTTATAGCTGCAATTGCATTATGAAGGTTTGGTTTTGTTTGTTTTTCCTGCCGATACTTTTACTTGCTTTCTGGCAACAATTTCCCAATGAGTTCGTTTAACTGTAGAAAATTTTCACTATTTATCTTTATATGTAATAACAATTTTTGGTACAATTTCTTTCCCTGTTATTTGAGTGGAATGAGTTAGATTTTTCCTAAAACAATGCTCATGGTAGATTTGCATGTTGGACTGTTGGGGGTAATTTTCACGGTTTTGCATCCCAATCTTTTCTTCTCTTTAAAGAAAAATAGGTTGTTTAATTAAAATATGACCCTGGTCTATAGCCATGTCTCTTCTCCTACACCATCCCCAGGACTCCTAGATCCATTCTCTCATTGTCAACAATATTGCCTTCCACAGTTGTCCCTATACTTTTAGACATATGGTGATCTGCCATTTGTTATACCCCTGTGCAGTTTTTGAGTCTTATATCTCTGCCTTGGCACAATACAATGTTTTATCTTTTTAATTTGAGCCCTGTTTAATTTGGCTCATTTTTCTTATGTCTATCCATTTTTTCCCTTCCTGTATATTTTCTTCATCCTTTACTCTTCAAGGTGGGGACTTCTACTTCTGAAAATCTATCTTTGCTTATATTTGAGTTTTACTGTTGTTACCACTCCTCCAAACATCTTATTTTTCCCTGCTATGCCTTACTTGCCACACACCATTGCAACTTCTTGTGCTTTGCTCTATTTCACTTGATTGCATTTTGAGGTAATTAAATATAATGTAAAGCTTACAGGGTATCTATCTCTACTAGCTTCAGTAAAAAAAAAGGTAGTGTTATAAATTTTATATCCACATTCCCCATATTGTTTAGTGCTCAGTAGAAGTGGGAATTTCAGGAACAAGATGCCACTATATTTTTACCCAAACTGGTAGTCTTTTTAAATTTGAATGTAAAGAAAATCTCTATTATGTTCATTTGGCTCAGATACTTCTGGTAAGCAAGGCTTTAATAACTTCTATTTCTGTAATTACAAATGCCCTACTTATTTTTTAGCATAGCATTTTAGTAACTACTATTTGGTATTCCCATATAAATAGTCTTCTTTCACATTACCTAAAATTATCTGTTTTTAGACACCACAAATTATATGAAAGGTAAGAAATGTGATGGATCATTCAGTCATTCTATAAATGGTTTAGCACTTGTTTGTAAACTATAAAACATTCAGTTCAATAAAATATGAATTCAGATTGTTGCCAGACAATGGGGGCTAGTGCTATAACTGCTACTGTAATTATAGAAATTCACACACCAAAGAGTGCCAAATGTTGAGGTTACCACTTTCTTATTTCAAAACCCTTTACTGTAAATTAAAGTAGGAAAGCACTTTATAAATCTGTATAGGAGAAAAATAGTTTTTATTCTAGTCAACTGTGACTGCTTATCTAAACACACACTTGTGAGTTTACCACTTATTTTAACCAGCAATCTTCTCTAACATGTTAATCTAATCATACACTTTCTCCTGCAATGAAGTAAAGTGTCACACATCTGTACAACTCTCTGGTCTTTCTGTTTCCATTCTTGCTCTTTTCAAATTTTCTTGTCCTCTAAAATAAGTCAAACTATGCCATATCTTGCTTTAAATCCTTCAGTGGCCTCCCATGGCAATAAACCTAAAATCAAAACTCCTTACAATATCTTACAAGGACTTACGTGATACATTGACCTGCCTGCTACCTATAACTTTAGTCTTAGTTCTACTAAGATCTATTGGCTTCACTATGCTCCATCCACACTGTCATTCATTGTGTTCTTCCAGTATATCATACTCATTTGTGCTTCAAAAAACTTGAATGTGCTGATCCGTGTCTGAAAGATCTTTGTCCATCCAGATATTTCTGTGCCTGTCTTCTTGTACTTAGTGGGATTCAGTTCAAATATAACCTCGAAAGAGTATTTTGTTTGCGGCCTTATGTAACAGTAACCTGTCCTACCACTACCCACATACCCTTTAATTTATTTTTCTATTTTTTATGTCACTTATTTCTATGTGTTTGTTTCCAAAGAATAGAGATAGGTCTTCATCATTTCTCTGTTCCCAGCACCTAGAATATTTGGCACATGGTTGTTGTGTAATAAATGTAAATTGAATTGATACATCTAATTTTAATACCTCTCTATGTGTAAACTTCTTTTTATGGGTACAAACATTTGTGTGCTTTATATAGTTTTCATTTGGGGGCCAATATATACTCAGAAATTTTACTGATGCAAAAGGGAATTCCTTCAGTTCATTTCTGAAATATATACCTACAGAAAATAACTTTTGAATTTCCAAGAAAGGAGGAAGTACAAACAGTATCCCACTTTGCTGTATCTAAATTATGAAATTTCCCAGAATTCATCACTGTACTGAAAGAGTAGCATTATATGTGTGTATATATGATGTTCATGTATAGGTATATACTGGGTAAATATATATGTATTTTATATATGTTTTATTCATTATAATAAATCATATAACTTTGCGATATTCTTACCAGGTAGCAAGGTCACATCTGACATAAATAGAAACTTTGAGTCAATTGCATGGCACATTTAATAAAATCAATTTCTATACTCCAGTATAATTTTGGACTCCAGCAAAGATGACATAATGGTACACACATAAATAATTTGGAGGATTGGTTAGTTTGCTTTTTATCCCATTCATGCTCTACTTCAAAGTTTATCTACATAATATCAACTGACTTCATGTGACAGTTTCTGAAAATTAACTTTCTGTTCTTTTTCAAAGCAAGTCTTGCTAAGTTTATTTAAATGAAAGTCAATTTTAATAGAACAAAGTTATGTTCTCAGGATATAACTGTAAGAGACCAATTATAAGTGTCTGTTGAATTTTACTGATTCTGAAAACCACACATATAAACAAAAATATACATTTATTTATTATAAATGAGGACAAAGTGTAGGGTGAGGGTGTGGAATTCATGGATGGAACGTCCAGGAGTTCTTTTAAAGGAGAGGCCCACTACTTGCTGCAATTATATTTAAAAATAAAATAAAATTTAAATATACTCATTCTGAATTTCAATAAATTAGATTTAAAATAATATAAATGTAGACTTGGATCTTTTTGGGTTTTTTTAAATTACATTGGTATAATTAAGAAGAAATACATGCAAGCAGAGAACAGAAAATTATATTCTTCAAATAGAATCTGACCTCTTCTATTTGCTTTTGCTTTATGTTCAAGTTCCTTCTTAGTTTTGTTTTCAAGAAGGAAAGTATACAATAATATAACAATTATCATAAAATCAGGTACATTCTCATTTGAATATAACCTCAAAGGTAAAATAAAGGTAGGAATATTAACATTGAATTCATTTTGATCCGCACTAGAGGATGAGATTGGAGTTATAATACATACATGATATGATATGCTAATTTGAAGACATTACTGTTAATTTCTACATTGTCAGCATATATGAGAGATTGCAGTGATCATTTCCTTTATTTACGCTTCCATGCATCCACACCCATTGCCATGTGGTTTTGCAATTTCTCTAAGAACAGACAGTGCCTATTTTCCATACCTTGAATTCAGCAAGCTTTGTAACATCATTTGGTCCATAATTACAATCCTAGCATAGAAACAAACTCTGTATTTTTACTTGCCCATTATCGATCTCTTCTGTGACCATGATAAAATGGCAAGGATGATGAAAGACATGAAGAATAGTTGTATGTTGTTCCTGTTGCCTGAGACAAGGCCATTCCAGATAAGCCAACAGTCACCCCCAAGACAGGTAAATGAGTCAATCTGCTATCAACAGAACTCCATAACTACCAAGCAGCTGTTCACAGACTCCTTAATCAGCCAAACTGGCATAAGCTGGGCCCAACTGAAATCGACTGAACTCTGAGCTCAGGAAAAGTTATGTGTTGTATACCACTGAGACTTTTGTAGTTGTCTGCTACAGTGTTCTATTTTTTAAACTTTTAATTTGAAATGATTATAAATTTCAAATTTATAAAAGAATTCCAAAGGTTGTATGGACATCCCCTACACTCTTCAATATACTTCTCTAAATGTTAACATCTCAAACAACCATGTTACATTGACCAAAACTAGGAAATTAGCATTGTCACAAGATTTTATTCAATTTTTCCACAATATTATTTTTCTGTTCAGGGCCAATTCAAGGTACTGCATTGCATTTATTATCATTTATTGTTGTTTATTTAGCAGGTTTCCTCTTAGATGCAGTTAATAGCACAAGTGATAAATACTTGTCTTACACCGATTCAGTTTTCTCTCAATAATTTAGGATAAAGCAGTGCTTCTCAAACTTTATTGTTTATGTAAATTAACTGTGAATCTTGTTAAAATACAGATTCCGATTCAGCAAATGTGGTGGGACCAGGGACTCTTCGTTTCTAACAAGTCTCAGGTGATGCTAATATTATTGATTAGTGACCATACTTTGAGCAGCAAGGATCTAAGATACAATAACTATAATCAGGTAGCCTGAATGCTAACTCCACAAAGAGTGACAGACTTAACTTTCTAGCAAATTGGTCATGTGGGCAATGATTTGAGATGGAGATGGAGCTTCCTGGATGATACTCAAGGTCCTAGAACCAGCTTTTAGAAATAAATCACTACATCTAGTTCCTGCTCTCTTCCTGGCCTAAATTTAAATCAATCATAATCCCACCTTATTTATGTAATTATTGATGAGATCTGTTTTCTTCCCCCTAAACATCCTGATTTAGGTTCTTATAAGAATAATATCTCCTGCCAACTGTATGGAGAAAAAGTAAAGAAAAAGAAGAGGAAATAGCTTTGGGAATATAGAGACCTAAAATATAAATGGATCTTTCTTTAAAATTAATTATAATTTCTATTAACAAGGCCCACCTTTCTCCAGGAATTCAAAACACTTCATATAATAAAAGAGGTTTCTCCTAAATCAAATTGTATGTTTATAATTCAAACACAAATTTTAACATAAAATAAAAAGGGAACTTCATGTAAAAAAATTTAAAAGATGTTTAGAAGTTATAAAACCAGCCCATTGTGTTTTTCATTACGCTAACATATCCTATTAAGTTAATGTGTGGCTGTGTGGTAGAGGTGAAGACATAGCTACAGTTAGCCTCTGAGATAAAAGAACAGAGCAGATGATCCCTCAAAATCTCATCTGCTACTGTAATGCAAAAGAAACTGGGTGGACGTTGCAATAAGTTAGGTAGACTTTGATTCTGTACTTTCTGAGTGGGGCCACAAAACAAGGGGCTATCTCAAGTACCTCATCTCTTCCCTGAGCTCTAAAATAATATTACCGAGTAGAGGGATCATTTCTGTCACCCCTTCTGCTATGAAGCTCCATGACACTTAATATCTGTACTGTAAGTTGAATTTAATTAAGTCATTCATTCATTCAACAAGCACCTATACCTCTATGGCTTAAATGCATGAATCAACAATATAACCCCATTAAACATTTGAAAAGCATCATTTACTCTCTAAGCAGTTTGTATATTTATAATGGCTTCACGTTCTCTCCTGTGGTGCTAAACAAAGCAAGTATATCTACAGACTATTCCAAGCTAACAAAGCTTCTTCCAATTCTCTTTGAGGTAAGTTATATCATCAATAACCTTATATATAGGTTCTTGCATTTCTTGCTACTAGCATGGGAAACGTTCAATATTATTTTGTGTGTATAATGTTTTCAATATTATGCTTATTTCATAGTTTAAATTAGAATTTTGGGACTCTTTTTTTCCATATTTGCTTACCCAAGCATTTGGGATTAGTATACACCATCAATATCGTTTGGCCTCGCTCAGAGAGCTCAAGTGACAATTTCATGGGACCTCTAAATGGTCAATTGGTCATTGATATGCTTATATCCATTTTGATTTTTCATTACATTTGTCTTTATGATCTGCAGAATAAAGCCTTGAGCTATTCTTTTTCCCAATTTTGCCCTACATAAGCCTGGAAAATTTGAATAAATGTGATTCACTCACTAAGTCTACCTAGAATGAGTTGCATTTCTTTTCTTATCAAATCTTGATCATGATTTGTTGTTTATTTAGCAGGTTTCCTCTTAGTGAACCTTATTAATAGTGAACATTATTAATAGTGAACTCACTATTAATAATGTGTCTGGGGATGCAAATGTTAAATTGATATGCTATATAAACTCACTTCTCAGCCACAGGGTCACATTGACATAAATAAGTGTAGCAGCTCCACTGTTAGAAGTCAGGGCTCCAACACGGAAAGATGATAATAAAAGCTGTTTAAAATGAGGTCATGAAATATCAATTTAAAATGCTCTCTGTCAGATAGGTGACATTGTTTCTTCTTTCTGTCAGAGGGAAGCATATTGATAATATTCTCCATTTCCACATATGTTTTTCAAATCTGAGAGTCAGCATCAAGGCTCATAAGGCATTTTTCTTAGATTTAATAATTTTACTCCTCAGCCCTTTGAAAAATGACAGCAGCCAACTTTCATTGTGAGCACTTATTCCAAAACGTATTTTATCAGATTGGATCATGTTTTTGAATAAATAAGGCATTTTATGTATTAATTCCATGAAGCACAAAGTTTGATTTTTCTCCAGCAAGCTAAGGTCATAGTCTAAGACTCACCATGATTTCCCGAAGATACAGTTGAGAATTACCTGGACAATCAAGCAAATTACACTCTGAGGGTAGCTTTTGCACTGCTGATTATTACTAAGTCATCAAATGCATTCCTGTCTCTTCAGAACCGCAGAGCTTCTGTACCTATACAATATAGTAGCTATGACAGGTCTGATCTAATCAGAAGAAATGTCAGTAGTAAACAATACTTACTTAATATCTTGGCTTCAATAAAGAAGGCTTCTTAGAAATGGCTTAGCACAGTCTGGCTGGTTAGTTTGAAAGGGTCAAAGAGGACTAAGAAGAACCTACGAAGACCCAACCACATAGTGAAAGTAATAATATAAGTGGAGAGGCTTTGTCTTGGAAACCCAGAGGCTTTTCCCCACTACTTAACTTCCCTGTTTTTTTTTTTTTGGTATCATTTTGTGCTTGGGATCTTCTCTTTGTGGTTGTATGAAATAATGGTTAAGTTTGGGGGTCTGGAGAGAGGCAGTTTGGGATCAAATTCTGACTCTATTGCTTACCAGCTGTGTACTCTGGGTAAGTTCATTACCTTTCTGCTTTAATTGATTCTTCAATACAGTAAACTAACTGAATCACAGGATTTTCTGATGGTTAAACAAATCAATTCATTTGAGGGCTGTCAGATACTATGCATGCAATGAGTTTGTTAGCAATTTCTATGATTATGTCCATCTTTTACAAATTACTATATCAACTTTTGCTAAATTTCTGAGGGATATATGGATGTTAAATCTTACCTCTAATAATCAATTCATTTGATGTTTCTTCAAGCATCAAGAAGTTGGAAGTGGGGGTGTTTTAGAGTGATCTACCTTTTTTGGTGCCCATGAGTTTTTAGCTCCCTACTATGTGACACATCCTTAATGAGGTGATAGAACTATATATTAATATTTCATACAATTCTCACAGTATCCAGATGAATAAAAAAGTGACTCTTGCATATTTTCAGAGAAAGCATTGCCTCCATTAATTTTAGGCCACAATTACGGGGAATATCCTCCACGTAAGCATTTGAATTGGTTAGCATGAATACATATTTATATTCCCTTCAGTGATTCTCCCCATGATTACCATCTGTAGATTCTTTAGAGTTATCCCTCCCACTTCTCACTTTGTAACTGACTTCCTGCTGTTCTTAACTCAGGGGTGTTTAAGTCTCATATTTAAATGGTAAAACATTTGTGACAAACACCATGTGTCCGGAACTCTCGTACCTGTCTCGGAGAGGCTTTGCAGGACCTGACAAGTGGCATGTCTGCACATTGGTGGTTCTGGCATGATCATTCATAATGATCCTCAAAGGAAGGATGAACAATTTACATATCAAAGGTCCTATGTCAGGAATGTATATTACCTAAGAAGCTCACAAATATTAACTTTTAGATCAGGAAACTTCTTCAGGGACTACATCTCAGTGTTAAAGGCATATCTAGTAAAAACAACAAGTAATTGTTTTGTTTGACAGTGTCACCTCTCATATTTGAAGATGATACTGCTGACTCAGATTCATATCCAATTTAATCCTCATTACAACCCTGAGTCAAGTATGAGGGTCCACATATTATTATGGCTCATGTCCTGTCCACGAGGCCACATTGTCTTGTGCCCCAGTATCCCACATTGCATTTAATTTACATTTCATTTAAAAACTAATATTAACTTATAATAATCAATTATACTAAAACAAATATAATAAATACTGAAAACTCATCACATCACAATGTAGTAGTAATCCTACTACCTTATTCTACATATCCTATATGATCAAGGTGATTTCTGTCTCTCTTATATGTTTGGTGAAAATGTATAACAGGGTGCTATTATGTGCCTCCTCCAAACTCCACAGTCAGGTTAATGGCTTGAAATTGGCCATAGCGAGCATCATCACATCACAGGAATCTGCAAATGCTGCACATTGAGCCTTGATTTATTGTTTTATTCATTGTCTAGATCAGAAGTTGGCAAAATTTCCTTTACCTATGTATCAATAAAACATTTTTTTTTTTAACCAAAGCAGGAGGCTGCCTGTGTGGCCCATGAGTCAAGGTTTGCCAACTTCTAGTCTAAACTTCAGAAAGTGATGTTGGACTGTTGCTAATACGTTTAAAATTAAAAGTGTGTTGTGTTTTTTATCTTTTTTTGATAGTACATTTTGAATAGTACAAACATTCAGGAATTATTGCAGGATTTAAAAACTCTTTGCTATTCATCTTTACAGCAAAAAAGTCACTCATCATTGACAAATGAGTGATGTTCTGACATACATATTCTTTGTTTCACTTTTATGTTACTTGCTGATGTAAATGAAAATATCATCCAACATTTAGGCTGGAACTACACTGTCAATTGCATTAGTAAGTTGACTACAGGCAGAAGAATTTGGCAAAAATCAACCAAAATTCTAAGAGAATCAACTGGTTCTGTGGACTTGTATAATGTATTATTTAATGGTATCATTATTTATAAATTGTGTGCTACATATCCCTTATTCCAGTAAAGATTTTATGTACATGTATATGTACATGGATGCTTTTTTTTTTTTCCTGAAGAGCCTGTTGTTAAACATTTATCAGTTCACCATTGAGGAAAAAAGGAATCATATGTGGGGGAAACTGGAAGTATCCATGGAAAGGGAAGAAGGTGGGCCAACCTCTAGAGCCCTCAGAAGGAAAGGAAAAGAGCACTTAGGAGAACATGGGTCTGGCTATTGCTTGGACAAGGACTTGGGATTTCTCTGGATTGAGGTGGGGGTGTTAAACAAAAAATTATTCATGACACTCATTAAAGATGGTAGGAAAGACTTATTCAAGAAGAGAGCAACTACAATGGAAGTTTTATAGCAGAGGAAAAGATGCTACTCAACTCTGAATATAAGGATAAGTGGTAGTTTATAGCCAAGAAACAGGGTGGGAGTCAGTGGGTGGAAAATTGCTAAGGGGAAACATCAAAGCTAGAAGCATTCTTACTGAAGTCAGTCCAGAGTGGTAAAATATCAAGGGTGGGGAATAAGGAAGTTAATTGGATATAGTGGGCTATCACATACCAAGGGTGGGAGATTTTTTTCTAAACTGAAGATTCCTGCCAAAACTGGACTAAGCAAGCCAAAGACAGAGCCCAACATTGATACCTAATTAAAAACAGGACTCAGAGGAGCCCAAGTTTGTTCAAGGAGAAAGTCTTTGTCGGGAGATGGGACAATTGTGGTCTTAACAGACCAAGGTGATATTATTACTATAATGAGCACATCAAATGCAACACTGAGCTTGAGGTAACTTGTATGTTGAGTACAAGTTGAGATCTGGATATGGGTACTTTATCACAGTTTTCAACTTAGCTTCAATGCATAAAATACTCCAGACACCTAACAAACAACATAGATTTTGGAGAAAACCTGTCATAAACTAATGTGGACTTCAAATAATTAAAGCAAACTTTTTCTCATTTACAGCGTGCATTGAAGATTGCTCTTTTACTTTCTTTGTCATTATTGTCTTCAGTGCTGGCTACTTCTTTAGGCCCCTGTTTGTTAGAACATGAATTTCTTTCTACAGCTTCAATTAAAATGCAGTATAGCCATTTGTCAACATTGGTTATACAGTAGCTCTAGACTATCTGCATGCTGGTGATCTACAATGCATTCCACCTGGAGGCAGATTTCATCCTGGGCCAGCTTTCTTGACTGTGATCAGTTTTCCATAATGGTGTCCAGAATTGTGTGAGCTCAGGCAAAGCTAATTTATATTAGTATTACTTAAAGCCTAATTTTAGGAAATCATTCTGATTGCCTAAAGAAATGTTATCTATTCTCAAATAAAATATCCGTGATTTTTCATCTTAAATGATTGTTGTTTGGATGACTTATCTTCCATCTTCCTTTCCCAACTCCCTCAAAGTTTGTTTCCATTATAAGGATTACTCAGAATTGTCTATGCTGCTATTCAACGACTCATCACAATTGCTGGTGCTTTCCCAGTATCTGATTACCAATGATTACTTTGGTAAACAAAGCCTGTATATTGGTTCCTTTTCACATCTTGTGTAATTGCATCTCCAATTTCAAAATGAACCATTTGATATTCTCCCTGCACAATTTTTCACCTCTTATGTTGTTGCTGGGAGGTGGCAATGGCAGCAGGTTAGCTCCTTGGGGATTTGGTAAGAGCTGTTCGAGAAGTATAAACGGTATTTATTTAGGATGAATAAAGGAAAGGGTGCTTCTGCAGTGTTGTTTGTAAGGAAAATAAAAATTTTCTGTAATAGAGCTCTAGTTCAATAAATGACTACATACAAATGAAACACTAGGAGTCATACAATAATTTTAAATAAAGTTTACAAGGAGAAAAATAATGATATGATATTTTGTGAAAAATGATGGAGTTAAAATTGTATGGATACACAGATCCTAATTTTGTATATATATATTTTTATGTATTTATATTTATATGTGGTATAGCAATAAAAAGATTGAAAACCATTACATAATTATTATTTTTTGTGCCATGATTATGGGTGATTTCGATTTTCTTCCCCAGTCTTTTCTGTCATTTTCAAATTTCTATAATGTCTATATCTTTCTTTTAATAGTCAGAACTTAAAATGTCATTATAAGGAAAAAATGTCAAAACCAAGTCACAATAATAACACCCCCTCTCCCATATATATATTTCATTTGCTAACAATAAAAGGAAGTCTTCCTTAATTCCTCAAATTTCTTCATGTACTTATATGAAACCATGGATTCTTTATAGTACAGTAAACCATTTGTTCTAAGTCCTGAGAAACAAATGAAAAGGGGGAAAGAGTTAAAAATTATAAAATGTTTACAAGGCAAATGCTGTTGGACTAATTTAGCCCCTTACTCTATTTGTCATAAAATATCTGGAAGATTGTGGGAATTTTTGTTATCAACATGAGCTGTACTCATGCAACCTTAGCATTATGACTAAAATCTGGAAAAGAACAGGGCCCCAGGCATCACCATTAAGAACCAAATCTGTGTTCATCAACAACTTTTTTCATATTGAAATCATTTGTGATTTTATTTTCATTTTTTTTCTCACATATATCTCAAAAGTAACCTTTAGGCTTAGCTATAGCTTTCCTGCCCTGATTTTCTTTTTTCAAGGCCAGATTTTTCATTTTGAACATTTTTTTATCTTCATACCGTTCTTTTTTGGAGTTTTTTTGTTTTTATTTTGCCGAGGTGTTCTTCATTAATTTGTTCACAAAAAGTCTAAGTAAATTATCCTAATCCTTAAGCATATACAAATATGTTATTTTGTCCTTACACTTGAATACAAGTTTTAAGATATATTTTCCAAAACTTTGAAGATGTGATTTTGTAGGTTTCTGTTGACCATATTACTGATAAAGTTCTGATGCCAATTTGATTCTCATGAGCCAACAGATAAATTTTTATTTTTTTCTCCTGGGAAGCTGTTGACTTTTTCTCTTCTATTCAATTTTCTGAAACTTCACAATGATGTGCCTTGGAGTTGGATTCTTTTGTACTAATCCTATATTCAATCATCAGACTTGAGTTTTTATTCAACTCTAGGAATTGAACTTATTACTTCTTTATTATTCCTTCTCTTCCATTTTATCTGTATTTTCTGAAACTCATAATTGATGGGCCTTGAAAGTTCTGGCTGTAATCTCTTTGTGTTTCAGTTTTTCTCTCATATTTCTCTTTTTACGGGGTCTGCTTCTGCTCATTGTGAGGATGAGTGTTGCGTGGGGCCCCATGTGTTCCTGGGATTAGCTTTTCTTCCTAGTGTGAGAGCCTAAGGTCCTTCCAGAAGCTATATATTGCCTGTGGCCATTGCGCTACTTCTTTAGTTGCTAGTATTTCTACAATGTCTGAACTTCTGCTTCAGAGAACACTATTCGTAGCCTTGGAAGATACCAGTCTTTCTCTTCCTTCCATATTTTTAGACATTCCTCTTGTCTTTTAGCACCCGTACATACTGTGTGCCCCACCAGAACAGACTATCCTCAGACTTTTAGGCAGCAGTTCCAGAGTCAGTCAGGGGGCAAACACTTCTCTCATCTGCTCTGGAGGTTGATGAAGAGTGAGCCCAATGAACTCAGTTGTGCTGAATGTAATTCTTCACCTTGTTATTGTGACCTCTGTTTCATGGATTTGTGGACTCCAGACCAGGAATTTCTCTAATACTTTATTGGGACTCCAGTGTTTTAGATCTTATTTTTTCCCTCTGCTTTTTTTTTTTTTCTGTCAATCTTATCTCAATTGCTTTCTATCTTTGAGGAATTTCTAAAGTTTTAGAGCTATGAATGACATTTGATCTTGTTTCACTATGATGTTACAGGATCTTTTTTTTTCCATAGATTTTGATTCCCGTTTTAAATAAATTTTAAGTTGGAAGGGATATAAATGTTTGCGCTCAGTTCAGTATTCAGACTCTAAAAATTCCAAGACAACTAGCTGCATGTTCAATGAGGTTTTCCTGCTTTACTGCCTATTCTAAAGGCAGATACATAGTTGAAGATTTGCTCACAACACAATCATGGACAATTTCCAATCTTTCTCCATGGAACTTCCTTCTCAGATCAAATACAAAATTCAGTAGCTCTCCTGGGGTAAGCAGAGAAATATCCAAATTAAGTTAAAGTTTATGTTATGGTGTGGAATCTGGCAATTCTTTTCCATAATATTTTATGCTTCATAGCTTACTTTACTCGCATACTTCCTGAATGGTAAAGTATTGCCAACTCTATTCTGTGGGTGAGTAATCTGAGACACAAAGTGACTAGACATCTTACATTCATAAGAAGTAGGAGAAGACTATAATTAGAAGCCACTTATCCTAATCTACTAGGTCAGTCACTCTTACTGCTTTTGTGGAGCAACACATGTGATAGATTACGCTCACATATTCATCACATTCCTAAGGGTTTCCTGAAGACTAAACACAGCCTCCACTCTGACTTTATCATTTAAAGATCCTATTGGAGTGCATGCCAGGGTATGTTAATTTTTGGATGAGTATGAATTGCTGTATTTTAAAAAATCATAGTAAGCATTCATTGAGCACTTAGTGTCAGGCACGACTCTGGTGCCTTACCCATGTTACCAAGGCCATCTTCACAACTGTCTAATCAGGTAGGAGGGTATTATTTTCATCACTATTTTACAGATGAAGAAACTAAGGCCTGTGGGATAAATTTACCCAGCTGTCTGTTTTTGCTTTTGCTTTTTTATTGCCATGAACAAATAATATATTTTACATTTTAAAATTAATTACATTGTAAATGGTTATAGAGGTACCAACATAATATCCTTTGCTTTAGCCCCACCCACAAAGGCTAAAACTTTTACTATCTGGCCATTTAGAAACATGTATTCCTGTTCCAGTGAATCTAACCATCAGGCTGTTATTCACACATGCTTGTATTTTTATTACTGGTTACAATTAGCTGTGGCATAGCCTGCTGCTTGTGGATTGAGATGTGTAGTGGAGAAGTGCTGCGCTAAGACATATCAACTCTAGAGAATTAAAACAGGCCATCTATGTCTTTTATTGTTTCTCCTGTTCCTTTTCTCCTTTGCCATAAATAATCTCTTAAAAGGCTGTGTGTGTGTTTAACTACTAAAATGAATTGATAAAATTTCTCACTCTGTCTTTAACTCATTTTAAATGTACCCAGTTTTTCCTAAGGACACAGCAAAAGGATTGAACAGAGATGAGACAGAGGAAATCTGAAAAAAAAAAAAACAAAAAAAAATCAGGAGCTGCAATTCAGGAACCCAGTCATTGTTTCCAGAATCTATGTCAGCAGTTACTCTAGTGTCAGTGAGGCCCTGGAGACAGAGTAGGACATGCACCTAGCCTAAAATCTGAAACTGGCCTGCTACGTGGGCCTTTCTTGGCAGGTAGGTAGAAGCATACCCAATACCACATTACTAATCACAGGGGTGCTTGGTAAGCATTGAATTATGGCAAAGGAGTGGGTTTATTCAGAGTATTTTAATCTGTGACATGTGCCACAGATACCATTTCCACAGAACTCTAATAGCCATTGGGTATGGCAGAGGCAGGGTACCTACACGATTAAACAAGTTCGAAAAATTTTTGGCTACACAGAGTTAACTTTCCTAAGTCAGAAAGACTCCTGAAACCCATAAAATGTTCATTGCCATTATCAGTCCGTACGTGGGAGACATAGCATATGGTGTTTTCCAAAGTTACTAATGACCTTTTTTTTTTTTTTTGCTTGATTTTTGGTTTTAATCAAATAACTTGTGCTCTAGGAAACACAGGGCAAAACCAACACAGTGAAGTACCTTGTTCACACCAGAAGCTTTTTCTACCCAGTGAATCAGTAGCAACTGATTATAGTCAGAACACCATTCTTCCTTGATAATGCAGAATCATATTTACAAATCCCCATTCATCTATTTATCTTCCCTATTTTAGATTCCATGCAAACCGCCAGCCTTCTGTGTGCATTTGACAATATTATTCTTTTTCATTCCAATATACTTTTTACAACTATAAAATTTTCAATTTGACAAAGCATTTTCATTGCTTTCCTCCTTCGTTTCACTGTATCGTGTGCACTTCAGAAGTTACTTTAATCAGCCAGTTCTCTGTAAATCACAATGTAAGATATTGACAGTTAATTCCAACAAAGGGGGTGACGTTCTGCTAACTTAGATCTCAGAGGCATTCTGTAAACCACTATTTAGGTTGGGAGATTTATAACACCTTTCAGGAAGGTATAAAACCTTTTGGCAACTGACCACCTTTTTCAGACACAATATAAATTATCACCCAACATAAATAGACAGCTCTTACCTTTGAAGTTCTATTTTGCATTTTACTCAGGGATTAACTGAAAATGATTTTGGTGGTTTTGTTTTCTTTCTTTCTTTTTTAAAAAATCTTCAGATAAAAGAAAGTTATTGAATTCGCTAAATAAAGATCAGTCTCACCTGCCCTGACCACCTTTGACAATCCTGTCCTCACCTCTGTGTGGCAGAAATCAGCTTTCCCTGTTTACAGCAAAACTACATAAAACGATGGCAATTTCCTTGTGCACATCAATTTTCCTTGTGGATGGGCAGCCTGTTGCAATAATGAGGTCTGTCAGCTCTTTGCAAAAGAACTGGAAAGTGGCCTTACTCATGTGGAAATCGAATAGCGACTTGTCACTCTCCCTTGGCAGCATAGCCCCAGACTGTCAATGTGGTGTCCTGTGTCACATTGTGGCAGTGGGCTAGGTCCCTGCCTGAAGGTATGCTGCTGATTAGGCCATTTTGCTCTTTCCTGCAGAATTCATGATCTACCCAGCCCTGTCCTCATGATTGACTTTTAGCAAATGAGGTTGCCAGGTCCTTGGTATTTCAGTCTGTTAGTAACTAGTACAAATTCTGGAGTCATAATTCATGCAATAAAAACCAATTGATGAAAATAATCCAGGGATTGGTAATATAGTTAACTCTCCATATCCTGGTTTCACATCCAAGTATTTGACCAACTGCAGATCAAATATATTTGGGAAAAAAAAACGATAAAAGTAATACGAATTAAAAAATACACTATCATAACTATGGAGCATTTACATTGCCTTAGGTATTATAAGTAATCAAAAGATGATTTTAAAGTATACAGAAGGATATGTGTAGGTTATATGCAAAATGCTTGGCCATTTTATAGAAGGAACTTGAAGATCTGCAGATTTTGGTCCTGGAACCAATCTGCCTGGATACTGAGAGACAACTGTTACCCATTATGTTTTTTCCTTGTCCCACAAAAGATGTGGTACCCTGTTGGACTGAAGTATTCTCCTGTCTCTATCATTCTACTTCTAGATTATACCTAATAAGAAGTAAGAATTTTTCCAAAGAAATTCAAAATAGTGTTCCAGAAAGTCATTCTCTCAGACATCAGATGTCAGCTAATTGATTTTTAAGCTTTTACTTTTCAGCTTCATTACATTTTACACCTCAGTATATTTTTGTACTCTCACTTTTTGTAGAAACAAGACATCAGATTTCCAGCTTTAGCAGGACTGTTCGGTATACCAATTCCTGTTAACACAGCTGTTAAATATTGAGATCATGCTGCATGTTAAATGAAATTGATTTTCAAAGTAAATTAAATCCCTGAATGAAAGTGGGTATATCTTTCCACAGGAAGAAAGAAATGTTAAGAGGGTTGCATGTATAAGCAGATCTTGGGAAAATGAGCTGAATTGTCAGCTCTATGGTGAATAGTTTGGAGGTTCCTCAAGAAACTAAAAATAGAACTACCATATGATTCAGCAACCCCAATGCTGGGTATATTCCTATATATAGGAATTCAGTATATCAAAGATAAATCTACACTCCCATGTATTTTTTGTTTGTTTGTTTTTGTAGCACTGTTCATAATAGCCAACATTTGGGAGCAACCTAAGTGTTTACCAACAGATGAATGAATATGGAACAGTTGTATTATGATGCAATAATCTACCTGTCTCAAGAGCCTTGAAAGTAAACTACATCCAGTACAAGTCCAAACATAAAACACAAAGATATAGATGTTTAAAATACAATGACGTTTGTCTGACAGCCAGTAGGACCATATAAATTGGTGTAGAGTCAATCGTACCTAGTCTCCTCATTCATTTCTTCAAACCAGGAGAGGAAAAATAAGTAATGCCTATAAAGTAATTATCACATTTTAATTAGCTGACTCTGGTTACAGCTAATGGATGGAGAGGATTTACATACAAGTTTTAAAATACTGAATGTTATATGCTCTTATTAACCCACATTATTTATCGTGTTCCTAAAAAAAAGTAGGTTTTATCCTTATAGTCACTAGTTCTCTCCTCTATCCCCAGTTCTCTTTTCTACTCTAGGATTCTATTCAGGTGGGTTTTAATTTTAAGTTACATTTTATTATTAAATAAAAATGTTTTCTTTTTTATTATTATGTTTTTTTATTCTTTTATTTCTATTATATTTCAATAGTTTTGGGGGAACAAGTAGTGTTTGCATGGAAAAGTTCTCGTGCTTATTTTTGAGATTTTGGTGCACCTGTCACCTGAGCAGTGTACACTGTACCCAATGTGTACTCTTTTATCCATTGGCCCCCCTCCCAACCTTCCTCCTGAGTCTCCAAAGTCCATTATATCATTCTCATGCCTTTGCATCCTCATAGCTTAGTTTTCCATTCCTGTTTGGTTTTCCATTCCTGAGTAACTTCATCTAGAATAATGGTCTCCAACTCCATCCAGGTTGCTGGGAATGCCATTATCTTTTTCCTTTCTGAGGCTGAGTAGTATTCCACTATATATATATATATATATATATATATCTCCATCCCACATTTTCCTTACCCACTTGTTGGCTGATGGACATTTAGGCTGGTTTCATATTTTTGCAATTGTGAACTGTGCTGCTAGAGACATGCATGTGCAAGTGTCTTTTTCTTATATTGACTTCTTTTCCTCTGGGTAGAAACCCAATAGTGGGATTGCTGGATCAAATGGTAGTTCTACTTTTAGTTCTTTAAGGAATCTCCATACTGTTTTCCATAGTGGTTGGACTAGTTTACATTCCCACCACTAGTGTAAAAGTGCACTCTTTTCACCACATCCACACCAAAATCTGTTATTTTTTGAATTTTTAATTATGGCCATTTTTTTCAGGAGTAGGGTGGTATTCCACTGTTGTTTTGATTTGCATTATCTGCATTTGTTAGGTTAAAAAAAATTACTCAGGGATTGACCCAAATGGATTTTTTTTTTTTTAGTAGAAAAAAAAAAAAGTAAGAAAAAGATTAAGTAGCATGAAAGAATAGAATCTCCTGACCCCCAATTTTCTGTTTTAATGTGGCAATAATTCTAGTAATTATGTATCACATAGATTATAGAGTAGAGTATATCACAAACATGTATTCTCATAAGCACAGAACAAAGGCTCCATTAGTTTTTTTGTTCTTTTCTCATTTTCCATTATATTGTGAAATAAAGACAAACCATTACTTAGCAAGTATTTGTCATGTGCTCATGGGGAAGTGTTAAGAAATTTAGAAGAGTTGTGAAAGTGGAATAGAAGACAGTGAGGGCTGTCATGTGACTTGTTACCAGATTTTTGAGAGATAAGACTTGGTAAGGTAAAATTAATTGCAAAAGCCTTCAATCTTTTCATGAGAAAAACTATATGAAAAGATTATTCTATGTAATTCTAAATGCAAATAAACATAATAAAAGTTGAAGCAAGTTGAGGACTTGGGGTGGAATAATCAGCGCCAGGTAAAGTTAACTCAAGGGTCACTGAAGAGATAGACTTGCTGGTAGAAAGAAAAACGGAAAGGTTGGTATAATAACTTTTTCAGTAAGGAGAATGGTCTAAAGTCCGAGCTGCTCGGGAGGCTGAGGCAGGAGAATGGTGTGAACCCGGGAGGCGGAGCTTGCCGTGAACCGAGTTGGTGCCACTGCATTCTAGCCTTCCAGCCTGGGCGACAGAGCAGCGAGATGCCTTCTCAAAAAAAGAAAAACAAAAAACAAAACAACAACAACAACAACAACAAAAGATTTGCAAGTTTATGCTTTGTGGGCTAAATCTGACAAGTGGTCAATTTTTGTATGACTGCCAGCTATAAATAGTTTTTACTTTTTGAAGCATTGTAAAAATCAAAGAAGAGTGTAATGTAAAGATAGTATGGCTCACATATTCTGAGCCATACTAAACGATTCACTGTTTATCTGAAATTTGAATTTAACTGTGCATCCTGTATTTTTAGTAGTTAACTTTGGCAACCCTATGTAAGGTCTACTGACACTGCCTGATGATGTTCTTACTTGTTCCACGAATAGGTGGTACCTTCCTGCAGGCTCTGTGCAAATGCTTGGAATCAAACGAAGATTGACACTTGCTATTAATAGATATACACTTTTGGCCACATCACTTAAACTCTCTGAGCCTTCTGCTTTTATTAGTGTGAAACAATGAAATGCACTCCATGAAAGTAATGTCTGTCTTCTCTTGAAGAGCAGAATATTACAACTACATGGGAGCTTAGTTATCTTTTACTGAATGCTTTATTTTACTGATTGTAAAGCAGGTCTAGACTTTACCAAAAACCCAGATTTCAACTGTGATGACATGACATTTTGTGAACTCTGGGTATCATACAGCACTGTTCAATGCTTTTCCCCTTCTATACTGCACTGTCTTCTTCCATCTTCAAAGGGCATAGGAAATAATGTACATTATATGTTTTATAAATTTAAATGTGCAAAATGTAAACTTACAGAATGATTATGTCTAGACTGATATCAGAACACTGGAATCATCTCTCTAATTATGCTGATTCACAATCATACTTGAGAAAAATGTTTGGGTACCAGCACCTTAAGACTCCAGAGTCTTAGTTATCTGGAATCTCTCTGGAAAGCACAACTGACAAATTAAAAGTAAAGTTACCAAAACAAGTTATCAATTCCACATCTGTTAAAATTTGGCCTCATGGGAAACCAATCAAAGCTGTCTGAGAAAAGTAAATATCCTTACATGTTATCATTAAACCTGACTTTTGCATTTCACTATTGACAATTCAGTCTAGATGTACAACTTTTATATTGCTGTATGCCTTGCAGAAGACAGATTATTTATTGCAAGGCCAGCCACATCCTTGCCAATATTTACAACTGCTCTGTGACTGTGGCAGTGACAGCTGACACCTCCTAGATACTTGAATATTTTCCCCCAGTTTTAATAAACAGATGGAGTGGGGGAAAATGAAGTGGAGTAATATTATAATCGAGGCAGTTAATACTAAAAAAAAAAAAGTAGATATAGAAGAGGCTGAGTGAAGCATAGAAAGAGATAGCCAAAGGTAATGTATAAGATCCGAAGTCTAAGAACTCTTGAGAGGTCTCTCTTTAGAGAGGAAAGATTTGAACCTTTTGCTTGTTGTTCCTTTGTGCCATCACTATGGACTATACACTCATTTTCCTCATAATTGACTTATTTTGGCTCAATTAAGACTTTGGGAGATTCTAATCTTATATTGACATGTATAGCTTCCGGGTGATACAACTGGGTCACTGTTTTTTGAATGTGTTTAAAATTTCCTCTTCAGAAATAATTCAGTGGGAATTTGGCTTATTTTTATATTTCTAAGTGTTGTATTACATATGTAAATAAAATTTTAGTTGAATAAATTATAATGAAAGTATTTTAAGATATGTAAGGCTTTTAATCCAACAAATTATTTTGGAAATAAAAAAGATATTTCCTGCTATGTGCTTATTGTTTGCTTAACATTATATATGCCTTACATAAATACCGTCAATATATTCAGAGATTTAACACAGTCCACAAATTCTTCATTTCTGTATAATTAAAAAAATTCCTCAATTGTCTCATATTATTTTGCATATAAGAAATTATTTGTAATCCCACATATGTCTAGAATCTAGTTTTCATCTGCATTGCCCTTTGGTGGTATCTAGTTCTGTAGAATTATCAAGTAAATTAAATATTGCTTTTCTTTGCCCACTAACAGCAGCAAAAGAGTTACTGTCAATTAGTAAATTATATATGTGGCTTCTTTTCTCAAATTAGCAAACCCAGTTGATACTGACTATTCAGAGTTAACTTTTTTTATCTTTTATTTTAGGTTCAGGGATATACGGGCAGGTTTGTTATATAGGTAAATTGTGTGTTGCAGGGGTTTGGTATATAGATTTACTTTGTTACCCAGGTAGTAAGCATAGTACCTGGTAGGTAGTTTTTCCAACCTCACTCTCTTCCCACCCTCCACCCTCAAGTAGGTCCTGGTGTCTGTTGTACCCTACTTTGTGTCTGTATGTGCTAAAAAAAGTTTAGTTCCCACTTCTAAATGAGAACATGCAGTTTTTTGTTTTGTGTTCCTGTGCTTAGGATAATGGCCACCAGCTGCATCTATGTTGCTGTGAAGGACATGATCTCGTTCTTTTTTATGGCTGCATAATATTCCATTATGTATATGTTCCGAATTTTTGTTTTTTTACTCCAGTCTATTGTTGATGAGCATTTAGGGTGACTCTATGTCTTTGCTATTGTGAATACTGCTACAATGAACACATGCGTGCATGCATCTTTATGGTAGAATGATTTATATTCCTTTGGATATATACTCAATAATGGGATTGCTGGGTCGAATGGTAATTCTATTTTAAGTTCTTTGAGGAATTGCCAAGCTGCTTTCCACAGTGGCCGAACTAACTTAGATTCCCACCAGTGTTATGTAAGTGTTCCCTTTTATTCTACGATCTCACTAGCATCGAATATTTTTTGACTTTTTAATAATAGCCATTCTGGCTGCTGTGAGATGATATCTCATTGTGATTTTGATTTGCATTTTTCTAATGATTATAATGTTGAGAATTTTGTCATATGCTTTTTGGCTACGTGCATGCCTTCTTTGGAAAAATGTCTATCCATGCTTTTTGTTTCCTTTTAATGAGTTTGCTTGGTTTTTTCTTGTAAATTTATTTAAGTTCCTTATATATTCTGGGTCTTAAAAGGATACTACAAAGTTACAGTAACCCAAACAGCATGGCATTGGTACAAAATCAGATACATAAACCATTGAAATAGAATAGAGGGCTCACAAATAATGTCGCAAACATACAATCATCTAATCTTCAACAAAATTGAGAAAAGCAACAGGGAAAGGATTCACTATTCAATAAATGGTGCTGGGATAACTGGCTAATCATATCCAGGAGATTGAAACCAGACCACTTCCTTATATCATATACAAAAATCAACTCAAGATGGATTAAAGACTTAACTGTAAAACCTAAAATGATAAAAACCCTGGAAGAGAACCTAGGAAATCCCATTTTGGACATAGCACCTGGCAAAGATTTCAAAATGAAGACTCGAAAAGCAACTGCAACAAAAGCAAAAGTTGGCAAATGGAACCTATTTAAACTGAAGAGTTTCTGTGGACCAAAAAGAAACCATCAACAGAGGAAATAAATATTCTACAGAATGAAAAAAATTTGCAACCTCTGCATCCAACTAAGGTCTCATATCTGGAAGGGTTTACTTTTCTTAACCCAAGTATTTTATTAGAAAGAGGCTGTGCAGATGAGTGTTTTGGAATATATTCCTTGCCTCCTGCTCATGGCAGGGACAGAGTCTTCAAGCAGGACTACCCAGTCTATGAGTAATAAATATATTACAGTAAGTTTTCCTGTAGGGTTAGTTTAGTCCCTTAGAAGAAAAATAAGTGTGTTTGAAAACACAATTGGATAAAGACCACTTGTGTCTATGTGCATATAGTTGCATGTGTATATAAGAAGATACACACACACACACGCAAACACAAATCACTAGGCTTGCATCTGAAACAGAGTCATTGTATGACTGTTGGTTTGATTTTGTAGCTATAAATACCTATCGTATACTCATCACTGTACTGAGAACCATTATTTGAATTATTCCTTGATTAAACTAATTCTTCATCTTAAGTCTGATACCTTTGGAGGCTCTCTAACTTTTAAGTTGGTAGAGTAGGCTTATATTTAAAATATTGGTGCATTAGAAACTTGGGAAAGCATGCAGATTAGAAATTTGTTGGGAAGGGGAAAGATGTGTACTCATCGTTTAAATACAATGTGAATGGGACTACAAATAATAAGAGCTATTTATGACAAACCCACAGCTAATATCATACTGAATGGGCAAAAACTGGAAAAATTCCCTTTGAAAACTGGCACAAGACAGGGATGCCCTCTCTCACCACTCCTATTCAACATAGTGTTGGAAGTTCTGGCTAGGGCAATCAGGCAAGAGAAAGAAATCAAGGGTATTCAGTTAGGAAAAGAAGAAGTCAAATTGTCCCTGTTTGCAGATGACATGATTGTATATTTAGAAAACCCCATCGTCTCAGCCCAAAATCTCCTTAAGCTGATAAGCAACTTCAGCAAAGTCTCAGGATACATAATTAATGTGCAAAAATCACAAGCATTCTTATACACCAGTAACAGACAAGCAGAGAGCCAAATCAGGAATGAACTTCCATTCACAATTGCTTCAAAGAGAATCAAATACCTAGGAATCCAACTTACAAGGGATGTAAAGGACCTCTTCAAGGAGAACTACAAACCACTGCTCAGTGAAATCAAAGAGGACACTAACAAATGGAAGAACATACCATGCTCATGGATAGGAAGAATCAATATCGTGAAAATGGCCATACTGCCCAAGGTTATTTATAGATTCAATGCCATCCCCATCAAGCTACCAATGAGTTTCTTCACAGAATTGGAAAAAACTGCTTTAAAGTTCATATGGAACCAAAAAAGAGCCCTCATTGCCAAGACAATCCTAAGTCAAAAGGACAAAGCTGGAGGCATCACGCTACCTGACTTCAAACCATACTACAAGGCTACAGTAACCAAAACAGCATGGTACTGGTACCAAAACAGAGCTATAGACCAATGGAACAGAACAGAGTCCTCAGAAATAATACCACACATCTACAGCCGTCTGATCTTTGATAAACCTGAGAGAAACAAGAAATGGGGAAAGGATTCCCTATTTAATAAATGGTGCTGGGAAAATTGGCTAGCCATAAGTAGAAAGGTGAAACTGGATCCTTTCCTTACTCCTTATACGAAGATTAATTCAAGATGGATTAGAGACTTAAATGTTAGACCTAATACCATAAAAACCCTAGAAGAAAATCTAGGTAGTACCATTCAGGACATAGGCATGGGCAAAGACTTCATGTCTGTTTTGGTGTTTTTAAATCTGTCACTCCCTCCTCCTTCTCTCCCCTCACGCATTTTGACCACATTTTTTTTAACCTGGATTATTGCAAGATCATCCTAATTAAATGTCCTGTCTCCAGTCAGAGTCCATATCCCCCAAAATCAATAAAACAAGTAATCATTCCTTCTCATGTCTCTGAATAAGGTGATCAGTAAGTTGTCTTATGATTGATTATTCCCGGGATTTGTAAACATTACTCCCAGATACTTTTCAGAAGCAAAATGAACTTTTGCCTACAATCTAAAATTATTTAACAGAATCCCACAGAGAATTCTTGAGTTTCCTGGTGTACTGATCTTTAGATTGTATTCCACAAACCTCCAGAGCTGGGATACTTGGAAGCTGATGTGACCATTTTAGGTGTTCATTTGAAACTGGCTATGACCTGAGGAGAAACTGGGCTTCTACAGACAGGAAAAGGAATCACTTTTAGCACCAAGGTTGTAAAACTCTGCAGTATTGTGGTATTATAGATAATTGTGGTCTTATAGACACTATGTCTTTATTTTGTGGATAAAGAAACCAGGAGTCAATGCTGTTTAGTGTAAGCCTTTAAAAGCGAGGGAATAAAGCATTATATAAGGATGACTAATGCAATGTAAGAGGAGTTATTTTGGCACAATGGTGATGTGTTTTTCCTTTGCAGTTTTGTAACAGTTTTCTAGCTATTAAATAACTATGTCAGAAAAGTTGCATTTGAATTGACTTTCAGAAGAACTTGAAATGGTTCATTATTTTTGTTGCATTTACAAAAGTGACCTCCAACTTCTGGCTTCAGTGAAGTGATTTCACCTGCAGTTATTTCCACTTGCACCACATCAGCGAAGTCATTCAGATAGACTCTTAAAATTAGTCTAGTCTGCTTCTCTCTCACTCTCACATCACATTCCAATTCTGTTGTTAGTCTTCCTATGAGATTTTTCTTGCATCTGTACCCTTCCCTTTATAATCACTGCACTCATGCTCAAGAAGGTCCCAATCTTCTCTTGGCTGGACAGTGCAACAGGCTTCTTACTATCTTCTTGTCTTAGCTCTTCCTGCACTCCCATTTATTCCCCATATGACAGGCACAGTAATTTTTCTAAAATGCAAATGCAAGCACTTCACTCATCTCCATACAAGCCTCACTGTCTTCCCAGGCCTTAATGGTAAGTCTAAGCTCCCCAAAATGGTAGGCAAGGCTCTACAGATTTCTAGTTGCAACTTTTACTATTTCCTTCCTTATACTTTTAGATTTAGAATTATTGAACTACATGTACAAGTACATGTACACGTACTTTCAAGATTCTGTCCTGTTTCTGTGCCTTTTCATAGGCTGCTCACTCTTCCAGAGACACTTTTCTCCAGTCTCTTTGTTTCACACCCCCATTGACCTTGGTAACTTCCATTATCTTTCAAAACTCTCTGTAGGTGTCACCTGCTTTGGGAAGTAATACATCAAACCCTCTTCTGTATTGAGGTACTATATATCTTGGTGATTAATAGGATGTGCTCTGGAGTCAGACAGCCTAGGATCAAATCCTAGAACCATATTTTTGTAACTATGGTACCTTACACAAGCTGTTTTCTCTGTGCCTCAAGTAAGACTTCATATTTGAGTTAATAATAATAATGCCTCCCCATTGAGTAGTTATCTGGATATTTAAAAAAAAACTACCATATGACTCAGCAATCCTATTAATGAGTATATATCCAAAGGAAATGAAATCAGTATGTTGAAGAGGCATCTGCGCCCCTATGTTTATTGCAGTGATATTCATATTAACCAAGGTATGGAATCAACTTAAAAGCCCATCTACAGGTGAATAGATAAAAATATTTCACTCATACAGTGGAATACTATTGTATCATAAAACAGAATGAGAGCCTGTCATTTATAGCAAATGGATGAAGCTGGGGAACGTTATTTTAAGTGAAATAAGCCAGGCACAGAAAGACAAACACTGCATGATTTCATTGATATGTGGAATCTTGAAACGTTGATTTTATAAAGTTACAGTACAATAGTGGTTATTAGAGGCTGAGGGTGGGGGCGAGTACAGGGGGGTTCCAGAGAAGTCAATCGATGAATACAAAGTTACAGTTAGATGGAAAGAATAAGTTTGGTGTTACTTGTTACACAGGAGGGTGACAATAGCAAATAACAATGTAGTGTATATTTCACTATAGCTAGAAGAGAAGATTTTTAATGTTACTACAAAGAAATGATAAATGTTTGAAGTGATGGCTTTGATAATTACACTCATTTAATCATTATACAATATATGCATGTATTGAAAAACCACACTGTACCTGGTAAGTACAATTATTGCGTTTCATTGTAAATTTGATAATTAATTAATAAAAAGGAAGAATGCTTCTTATGCAGTAAGGTATCAATAAATATAACTACAGTTATTGTTACTAACTTGTGAATTCAATTATTACATATATTATTCATATATGTATTCATATTCAAATATTACATATATAGTTATCAGACTAAAATAGTCTGAATTATAATTATTTCTTTATACTCCAGTATCTCACAATAACATTTAAAAAAGATTTTGAGGGCAAAGGCAGGAATTTATTCATCTTTATATTTTCAAAAGCTACTATGAAGCCAGGAACCTAATACACACTGAGTGGAACCTAGTTGAATATGGGGTGATTTAAGGAAACAAAATATTATATAAAAATGAGGCAATATCATTTCACCATGAGAAAGAAAGTATAAGGAAAATTCATAATTCAAGGTGATTCAAGAAGAGTTAAAGCATACGGCAAGATGGCCAAATAGGAACAGCTCCAGTCTCTAGCTCGCAGCGCGAGCGACACAGGAGACAGGTGATTTCTGCATTTTCAACTGAGGTACTGGGTTCATCTCACTAGGGAGTGCCGGACAATCGGTGCTGGTCAGCTGCTGCAGCCCCACCAGCAAGAGCTGAAGCAGGGCAAGGCATCCCCTCACCTGGGAACTGCAAGGGGGAAGGGAATCCCTTTTCCTAGCCAGGGAAACCGAGACACACAACACCTGGAAAATCAGGCAACTCCCACCCCAATACTGTGCTTTACCAAGGGTCTTAGCAAACGGGCACACCAGGAGATTATATCCCACAGCTGACTGGGAGGGTCCCATGCCCAGGGAACCTCCCTCATTGCTAGCACAGCAGTCTGTGATCTAAGGGCAAGGCAGCAGGGAGGCTGGGGGAGGGGTGCCCACCATTGCTGAGGCTTAAGTAGGTAAACAAAGCCGCTGGGAAGCTCGAACTGGGTGGAGCTCACAGCAGCTCAAGGAGGCCTGACTGTCTCTGTAGACTCTACCTCTGGGGACAGGGCACAGCTAAACAACAACAACAACAACAACAAAAGCAGCAGAAACCTCTGCAGACGCAAAGGACTCTGACAGCTTTGAAGAGAGCAGTGGATCTCCAAACATGGAGGTTGAGATCTAAGAACGGACAGACTGCCTCCTCAAGTGGGTCCCTGACCCCTGAGTAGCCTGACTGGGAGACATACCCCACTAGGGGCAGACCGACACCCCACAGCTCACACGGTGGAGAACACCCCTGAGAGGAAGCTTCCAAAGCAAGAATCAGACAGGCACACTTGCTATTCAGCAATGTTCTATCTTCTGCAGCCTCTGCTGCTGATACCCAGGCAAACAGGGTCTGGAGTGGACCTCAAGCAATCTCCAACAGA
>NW_012115167.1:551660-552039 GCF_000951035.1 Colobus angolensis palliatus
CATTGCCAAGACAATCCTAAGTCAAAAGAACAAAGCTGGAGGCATCACGCTACCTGACTTAAAACTATACTACAAGGCTACAGTAACCAAAACAGCATGGTACTGGTACCAAAACAGAGAAATTGACCAGTGGAACAGGACAGAGTCCTCATAAATAATACCACACATCTACAGCCATCTGATCTTTGACAAACCTGAGAAAAACACGAAATGGGGAAAGGATTCCCTGTTTAATAAATGGTGCTGGGAAAATTGGCTAGCCATAAGTAGAAAGCTGAAACTGGATCTTTTCGTTACTCCTTATATGAAAATTAATTCAAGATGGATTAGAGACTTAAATGTTAGACCTAATACCATAAAAACCCTAGAAGAAAACCTA
>NW_012115167.1:553054-560771 GCF_000951035.1 Colobus angolensis palliatus
CAGCACACCAACATGGCACAAGTATACATATGTAACAAACCTGCACGTTATGCACATGTACTCTAGAACTTAAAGTATAATAATAATAATAAAAAAAAGAAGAGTTAAAATTGACGTTGGTTTACATTTTAAGAGTAAATTGTTTAGGCTAACATCAAAACATGATTATATTTGAGATTTAAGTGCCTGTCATGGTGGATAAACAGTGTTTTAATGGGAAGGTAAGTAAAAAAAAAAAAAAAATACATTTTCTGTTGACTAACACACAAAGCCTGCCAACACTTCCAAGGAGCTTCACCTGTTGAACATGAAGACCCCACTGCACACTCAAATGCCTGGCTTCCTACGTCTCTTCTGCCAGGACCACACTTCTGCTGTTATTGGTGCACTGGATCCATTGCCCAACAAATTCACATATGTGAAGCCATGGGATCCGCCTGCAAAGGCCCTCACACCCTTTTAAGTTTCCACCCTCCCACCAGAACATCCACACTAAGTATGAACCTCTCAGAAGCTTTCAGGGTCCTGGTAATGACCTCAGACCCTAAATTCCCAGAACCTTTTTCCCCAACCATAAATTTAAGCTATACTTGAAGGGGGTTTGGGTGGTGGCAGGAACCACATCCAGAATTTCAAACACCTGAATTTAAAATAATATTTTAAAGTTAATTTTTGCAAGCTAAGTACAGTCTAGCTTACTAAATCCATGGAGACTGATAATTGAGGGTAAATTGTACATTTTTTCAGACTGTAAATGTTTACCTAGGTACATAAAAACCAGACACACACAGCTCCTTATTCAGATATATTTTTGGAAACTTAGTGCATTGTCCAAAAAAAAAAAAAAAAACTCCATAAAAATATTTAAATGAATGGTTGAACTAAATTCTGCTTGAGAAGCCATGAGGAGAATTTGGGGTAGGTTTTTAAATTAAATTAGCGCAATTATAGCCAGCAAGCATGAAACAACAGAAGTCATGTTTGGCATAGCAAGCTGATACACATACCTCAATTCATATCGCAGTGATCATTTTGAGACTAAAATTGTCAGATCCCGGGAGACAGAGAATACAGTCACATTCTAATTAAAGTAAAACTCTTTGTAAGTGCATTGAAGGAGGCATACAAGCAGAATGACTACATAGAAATTTCTAAAAATAAGCATTTATTAATTTACAAAACAGGCTGATTTTGGTGGAGTTATTTGATTTTTGTGAGAATCAAAGGCAAAGACTTTACTAATTATTAAAGTGATAATAGCAATAGTAATAATAATAACATCCTAACATTGTTTTAAATGTATATGCCTTTTTTCTTTAAATCCAAGATGAGTTGACGGTGTAGCTGTAATTTCATCATATTAAATTAGAAAAATGAAAAAAATAACCTGAAAGTTTTCTGTGTGCCTGTGGCACATTCCTGAATTTCATGCTGTTTTTGGACTCTGCTCCAGGGATAATGAGATATTATTTTGGGTGTGAAATGCTGTCCAATGCATTAGCTGTGACAGGATTGCACGGAGAGGTATTCAACTGACTGGGAGAAAATTTTGCAAACATAGTGAACCTTGTTTCAAAATAAATTACTGCAGTTTTCTGGCTCTGTGAGGCAGAAAATATAAATGTGAGGCAAATGCTACAAGTAGGTTAAAAAAAAGAGATTCCTGTTGACAGTAAGTACAAGACAACGTATGATATTGGGGGTGCATACACCACATGGCTGGTTAATCTTCAAGGCTCATTTCATGTCAGGAAACAGAGCCAAGTGAGAACAGTCCCTTCCAAATTCAGACAACTACACAAAAGCCAACAATTCAATGCAGCATTATCTCATTAAGCAAAGCTGTTTTTCCCCAATCAATCATCTTGAATAAAATAAATTGATGTTCAATTTAAAAAAAATAAAAGAGTGGTAAAATTCAAGAAAGCTGCTGGCATGTTTAGTCTCTGCCATACCATTGCTTCCTCAACATGAGCTGTTTTCAGGCACGAAACAGCGATTGACACTAATGAATGCTAATTACTCATCTTGAGCGTACTTTTTGGTTTATCTGGCCTTACCAATATGTACTATTGAAGTTAAACATTTGCTTGAGGACTGAATAATTTTTTCAGCTCATCTCTAACCCATGCTGTTTTACAAGCATGCTTACCCGAGTATAGGGAGGAAAAAGAATAAATGGGCTGTGGTCATATAAAGGCGGAAATGTACTTAAACCTTGAAAAGATTATAAGCTTCTTTAAGAGTTAATGCTTTTTCATCGGTTTATACCAGCACCACATTATCCATCTGCATGCAGAAACAGTGTGTTATTGTGCTGCACTCTATTACACTTTGCAGATGTGGTTTTTACAAACTGAAGGCTTATGGCACCTCCCTGTTCAGCAAGTCTATCAGCACCGTTTTAACATAGTGGGTGCTCAGTTTGTGTCTCTGTGTCGTGTTTTGGTAATCATCACAATATCCCAATCTTTTTATTATTCATATATCCACGATGGTGATTTGTGATCGTAATCTTTGATTTTACTATTGCAATTGTTTTGGGGCACTGCAAATTGCACCCACATAAGATGGTGAACTTAATCGATAAATGTTATGTATGTGCTGAACACTCCACTGACTGGCCATTTTCCCATTGTTTTCGCTCTTCTCTGGCCTCCTTATTCCCTGAGACGCAGTATTGAAATTAGGCCAATTAATAGCCCTACAGTGGCCTTCATGTGGTTAAGTAAGAGTCACAGGTCTCTCACTTTAAATCAAAAACTAGAAATAATTAAGCTTAGTGAGGAAGGCCTTTCTAAAGCCAAGATAGGCCAAAAGCTAGGCCTCAAGATTACTGATGATGATTGCTACACTAAACAACAATTTTCATTGTAGATGAAACAGTCTTATAATTGAAAAATAATCAGGCCGGGCGCGGTGGCTCAAGCCTATAATCCCAGCACTTTGGGAGGCCGAGACGGGCGGATCACGAGGTCAGGAGATCGAGACCAACCCCGTCTCTACTAAAAACTACAAAAAACTAGCCGGGCGAGGTGGCGGCGCCTGTAGTCCCAGCTACTCGGGAGGCTGAGGCAGGAGAATGGCGTGAACCCGGGAGGCGGAGCTTGCAGTGAGCTGAGATCCGGCCACTGCACTCCAGCCTGGGTAACTGAGCCAGACTCCGTCTCAAAAAAAAAAAAAAAAAAAAGAAAAATAATCCATCTAGGACTTTCACAGGTAAAGAGGAGAAAAGAGGAGAAGTAAATGTCTGACTTCAAAGTGTCAAAGGACCGGCTGCCTCTCTTGTTAGGAGCTAATGCAACTGGTGACATTAAGTTGAAGCCAATTTTCATTTACCATTCCAAAAGTCATAGAGCCCTTAAGATTTATGCTAAATCTACTCCTCTTATGCTTTATAAATGGAACAACAAAGCTGGATGACAGCATATTTGTCTACATCATGTTTTACTAAAAATTTTAAGCCCACTGTTGAGATCCACTGCTTAGAAAAAAAAGACTCCTTTCAGCATATTTATTGCTTGACAATACACCTAGTTACCCCAGAGCTCTGATGGAGAGGTACAAGGAAGTTAATGTTGTTTTCATGCCTGCTACTGCAACATCCATTCTGTAGCCTATGAATCAAGAAGTAATTTTGACTTTCAAGACTTATAATTTGAGAAATACATTTCATGAGGCTATAGCTGCCTTAGATAGTGATCCCTCTGACAGAGCTGGGCAATGTAAATTGAAAACCTTCTGGAAAGGATTCACAATTATAGATGCCATTAAAAGCATTAGTGGTTCATGAGAGGAGGTCAAAATATAAAAATTAACAGGAGTTTGGAAGATGATTTCAATCCTCATATATGACTTTCAGGGGTTTAAAACTTTAGTGGAGGAAGTAACGGAAAATGTGGTAGAAATAGCAAGGGATCTAGAATTAGAAGTGAGACGCAAAGAAGTGATTGAGTTTCTGGAACCTCAGGATGAGCAAAGAAAATGATATTTTAAGATGGAATCTACATCTGGTGAAGATGCTGTGAACATTGTTGAAATAACAACAAATATTATGAATATTATATAAACTTAGCTGATAAAGCAGCAGCAGGATTTCAGAGGACTGAGTCCGATTTTAAGCAAGTTCTACCATGGATAAAATGCTATTAAACAGCATAACATGCTACAGAGAAATCTTTCATGAAAGGAAGAGTCAATCAATGCAGCAAACTTTATTGTTTTCTTATATTAAGAAATTGCCACAGCCACCCTAACTTTCAGCAACCATCACCTTGATCAGTTGGCAGCCATCCAAACTGAAGGAAGATCCTCCACCAGTCAAAAATATTATAACTTATTGAAGCCTCAGAAGATTGGTACTTTTTACCAATAAAGTATTTTTTTCATGAAAGTATGTCCATTGTTTTTTAGACATAATGCTATTGCACACGTAGTAGACTAATGTATAGTACAAACGTAACTTATTTGTACTAGGAAACAAAAAATCATGTGACTCACTGCATTATGATATTTTCTTTGTTGTGATACTTGCTTTATTGTGATATTTGCTTTATTTTGGTGATCTGTGGCTGAACCTATATTATCTCTGAGATATGCCTGTCATTATTACAATAGGTAACACTGAAGCTATTATTATTATCCTTATGGCTTAAAATGACAGTTCTCTGTGTTTAAAAACCATCATTGACTCTTCATTGCCCCTGAGTTAAGCATAAGATTTTCAATTTAGGGATTAGAAGCTCCACAAATAATACAGTCCCATCCTCTCTCTACAGCTTCATCTTATATTATTTCCCAGTCACTCCTTGGACTCCTGCTAACTGCAGAAATCAACATTCCCAACCATATTCTGGGCTTTTTAGTTTGTTTATCATTCTTTACTTACGTTTTGCCCTTCCATTTTTAGTTTCTTGACCTGCCCAACTCTACATAAATGAACAATTTCATCCACTTTACTACCTATACAATATATTCTTTCATACTTTTGTTAATGTCACTTACCTTATTCAGTTATAAAGTTGTTTGTATCTTTGCATCTGTCTAGTGTCCAACAAAGTTTGTCAGACTGAAGTAAACAAACAGTTAACAAATCAAATTACAAAACATGTTTCTAAAAAAGTAAGCTATTTTCTACCCTTTACATGAGGATATATGGATATAAACTCATTTTTTGGATTTTTGGTTTTAGACATATTTGCATAATGTAAATACTTAAATATGATTGTAGCACACATATTGCTGTTATATACTTAAGCACATTCTCCTAGAACTTACATATTTGAAGTTCTTTTAAATTTTGTAACATATGATTAATTTTAATATTTTATCTCAATTTCCAGAGTATGCCTAATAGGGGGCTGCTAAATCAGAACTATTTGATAGCCATAATGGGGATTTAGGACTGAGTGAGGAATTGTGACCCAGCAATTGCTAGCCATTTCCAAAAATGGCCATTTCAGTCTGCATCAGTCTATAAACATGGCTTCTTCTCTACTATGGTCCATACCTTGTCTAGGTTGAAACTTTATAAGAAGTATCATAGACAGGAATTTAATGGTCATAGAAAGTTGTCAATTTGTTCTCTTATTAAGTAGCATTTATTACTTTTTCCTTAACATTTTCCCCACAAGATACAGTGGATCCCTGTTTCTGTGAGATCCTCAATTTAAACCTTGTTCAAGATCTAACTCTTAATTTTACCTTCTATGCAAATTTGATATGCTATATTCTCAACACAATTATGAAATCACAATTCTGTGTTTTATAGACTTTGGCACTGGACTAATTTACATGATGCACTATAGGCCCCATTTAAGCTAAACCCATGAGTAGCTTAAAGGCACATGACAGTGAACAGCAAATATATGTGTTACAAATATCTGTATGCAAAATATCCTGGTCAATAGATGTGATTCAGGTAACAGATTCTGTGGAGGGGCTTCAGTGGATGGGAGAGGGTAAAGGTGCAGGAATTTACAAGTATGGGTTCCTCAAGAGAGGTCACAACATTGACATACTTTGGAGATCTGGTTGGTGGCACAGCAGAAGTTGAAGATATAATAGAAATGAGTCTTTTGCTCTCTTTCCTCCTGTTTTCTAAATGTTTCCAGAGAAATAAGTAACTGTTGTATTGAAAACTTGCAAACCCATTCTGTATTCCTGAGATATCTTTGATATTTTATTATTGAACTTGGGCTATTCTTCATGTAAATATTTTCATGGTAGTGGATCTTTACATGAATTAACTCACCTTCAAGATGACTGATAGCAATTAGTACATTCCCTCTCCTAGACACAGAAAAGACTTCTGTTTGTGATCACTTATTCCCATATGACTGGTTTACTTATTTGAACATTTAGACCTTACTGTTCTGAGAGAGAAACTACTCTGCAGAGAAGTGGGATGATGAATCAGTATTACTTTCAAACTTGGGAATAAGCAAAGTAATAGCCTTTTCTGTCACTAGTATTTATTTAGAAAGCCACTTGGAGTTTTATAGCCAAGTGACTTTTCTGCCATACGTCTGAAAGATTAAAAAAAGAGGAATTATGGTATGGGGTTCTTCCCCACAGAGACACTGCCTATTCCTTTGGGTGTACTAAACCTTAAAATGAGTTCTCACTCCTGCAGTCCAACAGCTCCCGAGACATTTCCAGCAATTTTCTGGGTGGTAGTTTACACTTATCAATAATTGCTATGAGAACTCAAAAGTGAGAAGAGCATAAAATTAGAGAAACAATATTTCTCTTCATTGCTAGACTGATCAATAACCTTAGGGACCATAGCTTCCTGTTTTTTCTTCTCAAACACACAGAAGATTTCAAAGAAAAAGATAATAAAACCAAAATGAAAACCATGGGAGTTGTAAAAGTTTTTCAGAATAGGAATAAATTACGCCATGACATATGGAAGCAAAAGTGTAGAGACTGCTGACTTACAAGACACAGAAGCAGTTTCAAGGTGTTTAAACATGTCTCAAAAATGTAAAGGATCTCATTAAACAATGCTAGGTAACTTTCCTTCAAGTAGGTGTTATTGGTATTAAAAAAAAGTACCAAGATAGTTGCTAGGGGGCAAACTAGACTCTTGGCAGAACCTCACAGTACTGAAACACATTAGAGAATCTCCTGCTAAGTTTTACTGTCTGAGAAATTTAGTTTTGCCGGGGCACACAGTATGGCCACATTTAGGGAGAATGACAGAAGATAAAGTTAGAGGAAACTAACATCTAACTTTAGACTAACGAAAGGATTTACAAAAGGCAGTGAGCGTTCCTTGTAAAATAGATATTTACATTTACTCTCTAGGGCAACGTCTATACATGTCAGGGTATTTGGGAAGCGAATTTAGTAATAAGAAGTTCTTTATGTCACCAGAGGTGATTTAAGACTAATTCACTTAATAAAACAACAAAATTTGATTAAAACTATTTCCATCCTTTCATAACTAGCATCTCGTATGGCAGGCATAGGAGTGTGCCAGGTTCAGACTTTACCCTCCTTAGTCAATGTTAGGTGAACGGTGGTATAATCTTATTTTTTACTCTCCTTTTTCCCAGTGTCCTTGCGTGTGTCCAATCTTTTGTTAATATTAATGAGATTCTTCGGAAAGGGTATATAATAAACAGAGGTCTTTCTTTCTCCCTCTGCCTCCCCTTATTCCCTCTTTCTCCCTTCCCTTCCCTTCCCTTCCCTTCCCTTCCCTCCCCTCCCC